>NC_137458.1:29512187-30112187 GCF_964235325.1 Thermobia domestica
CTCCTACTACTACTACTACCATTCCAGAATTTACTACTACTACTACAAATCTACCGTACAGTCCGCACCAAAAAAAAAACCTGCAACATGAACATGTAAGTTTATTGTGAAACTACGCCTAGCAGCGCAAAGAATCAACATAACGTCTAAGTGACATGAATCACACCAGGAGAAACCTCGGCGTCCTCCCCTGCACACTTACTTTGAAGCAAAAGACTTCGTCGTTTCGCAATAAATTTACATGCTCATCTTGCAGGTCTCTTTTTTTGCTGTGGACTCTACAACCCGTAGTAGAATTATGTGCTAACATATTTAATTTATGATACATCTCCAATTATTATTCAACATATTCAGGATTTTTTGTTAAAATGTATTCTAATAGTAGTGTGTTAGTAAGTGGTAATGGAAACAGTCATAAGTATCATAATACAAACATGACTGAATTATTAAATACAAAATAATATAATCATAAAACAAGTTGAAATCTGGAAACAATAGTAAAAAAGACAAACAGGAGAGAAACATTCTAGTGCTTAACTAATCATTGATATTTCGGCAAAAGCAGTAGGTCTAAATAAATAGTATATTTCACTAGGAGAGAAACCTAGTAAAAAACAAGTGAAGACACGCAGGAGAGAAATCTATTCTAGCCATTATTTACTGATAGTTCGGTAAAAAGGAAAAAGTGTTTAAGTATCGTGTATGATCACTGGAGAGAAACCGAATGTTAAAGTGAATGGGGCTAATTGTAGAAGAAAAATCTAATCAAATAGGACCCATGTAGCGTAAACTCAGACAGGTGACAAACCATGAATAAACTTAACCACATGAGAAATTGTACAGGGGAAATACCAAAGACGAGAACCGAACAAGAAAATTCTACAAATCATAGAGCTTACCTTTAGAAATCTCATCGGTTCTATCATAATTTGCAATTTTTTCAGTATCGACTCATTGTTACATTTTAAATGTAATTTTGCCTTTAAATGTATTATTAGGAACATTACTACCACTATTCCACCTAATAATTACAGTACGCGTTTAAACAAGGAGAGTGTAGGTGTGGATTATTTGTTCTTACGTTTTGTTTGTTTTTAAGATTATGTTATAACTATCGTGGGTTGTAGTTTCCGTTACACTTGTATCCTTAATTCATTTCCTATCATGTTATTTGTTTAAAAATAAATAAAAGAAAAAAATATGCAATGATAGTCCTGGTTCAGTTTTAATTTTAAATACCAGCCTAAGCATGAAAAAAATAGACAGGGAAGCTGAATGTCACCCCCATTTATTTAATATATTCCAAATTAAGATGGTTTAAACACATACACCAACAAAAGGGGAGTAGGAGTAATTAGAAAGAACGATAATCCAAATGAATGTCAAAAATAGCCTGTATAAATCATGATTGTGCGAGAAGGGGCCCTGGTCTACGTCACTGGCCCCGGACCCCAGTTTGCCTTAAGCCGCCACTGCTCTGGAATATATAACCACCATCACGGTTTACCCAGTCCCGAAGGTTTCTGAATTTTTAACAAGAATTCAACATGGCATTACGGAACTTTCCCTTTAAAAAAAAAAAAAACCTACGAAATACATTTAAGTCAAGCACAACAAACATGAGTGAGTGGTTAGTTTTTCCGCTTCTATTGAGAAATCCGGGATTCAGTCCCGCATTCGGCCATTCCGACAAAAGTTCTTAATTCCATCTGTGAATGTAGAGATAGTGCGTGTACTGTGATTCCTAGCTGATTTCATTTCTTATGTTTTAAATTGTTGTTATTACTAATTACCAGGAATGACGGATTTGCGAAAGGGGTTAGGATGGGTGTGTCTTTCGGACTGTTCTCCGAAAATACAGAATTTCTAAAACAAATGAAATTTTAGTTGTCTTAGTCATAAACTTCAAGCACCCCTCAAATGAAAATCAAGCATTTTTAGAAAAAAACTAACCATTAATAAGAAAAAAACCCTCGCAAAAGACTTTTCTAAATCCGTGTTGATTATTTGTACAAAATGGTATTCAAGGTTGCATCCGGAAAGATTATTGCTACATCATTAGACAGCTACAGTATAACAGAAATGTGGAAGTATGCTCTGACGGATATATTGAAAAACATAAATTTAACTATTTATATGTGCTAGAAACTAGAGTACTAAGAAGTAAACCTTACGTTTGGGTGAATCGAGTTGCTGACTGAGACACATATGAGAAAGTAGTACTAAATGTGGTCAGTATTTCAGTGAAGTTGTAGGTGCGAAGCTCCAGGGGTTTAGGAGATACAGCTACCAGAACATCACATGGAAGTACAGAATAGTCTTCATATAGTTGGAGGTAAAAGCTCTGTAAGACCTCTTGTAACGACAAAAGGTGAATAACAAATATATGGGTACATATTAGGACTAGGGGGAAGTCATATAGTAAGGGTATACCTGACGGCGGCCATCTTGAAATCCGCCATTTTGAATTAAGGTTAAGTTTTTAAAATAGGAATAGGATCATGTGATACATGATTTAAGGCGCAAATTTAATCAGAAGAACAATGGTGACGTTAATTTTGATTTACGCGCAATTGGTAAAAAGTTACAGGGAAATTAAATATTGTTGCAGCATATGTATTAGTCCTTACCCCACCTTGTAAATTTTGTGTTACTGATAATAATTAAATAAAAAGCACGTGGATAAATATTAGGTCTATGGTAAGAGTTGCCTTGATGGCGGCTATGTCCAAATCCGCCATTTTGAATCAGACAAAAGTTTTAAACAAAACGCATAACATTGACACCTTATTAATAGCAAATTTTACCATAAATCCAACGGTATAACCATTTTTGCTTTATCATTAACCAGCTTTTGTTATCACATAAACAAGTTGCTAATTTAAGGAAAAATGACCAAAGTGGAATTGAGTCATAATTGAACTTGGGTCTTTCTTCCAGAAAAGTTCTCAATTAGTACAATCAATATGTAGTTCAGAAAAGAGTGCATGACTTGCACAAATGCTCTGCTCACAGTGAGCACATCTGACAAAGGTAATCGAGTTACACTTGACTTATTTGTCATTAATAATTCCGTCAAAGCAGTAGTCGTAAGGAGCGGTCCATTTAATTTTGTGCTGGTTAATGATAAAGCAAAAATGGTTATACCGTTGGAGTTACGGTAAAATTTGCTATTAATAAAGTGTCACTGTTGTGTGTTTTGTTTAAAACTTTTGTCTGATTCAAAATGGCGGATTTGAACATGGCCGCCATCAAGGCAACTCTTACCATAGACCTAATATTTATCCACGTGCTTTTTATTTAATTATTATCATTAACACAAAATTTACAAGGTGGGGTAAAGGACTAATACATACGCTGCAACAATATTTAATTTCCCTGTAACTTTTTACCAATTGCGCGTAAATCAAAATTAACGTCACCATTGTTCTTCTGATTAAATTTGCGCCTTAAATCATGTATCACATGACCCTATTCCTATTATAGAAACTCAACCTTAATTCAAAATGGCGGATTTCAAGATGGCCACCGTCAGGTATACCTTTACTATATGACTTCCCCCTAGTCCTAATATGTACCCATATATTTGTTATTCACCTTTTGTCGTTACAAGAGGTCTTACAGAGCTTTTACCTCCAACTGTATGAAGACTATTCTGTACTTCCATGTGATGTTCTGGTAGCTGTATCTCCTAAACCCCTGGATCTTCGCACCTACAACTTCTCTGAAATACTGACCACATTTAGTACTACTTTCTCGTATGTGTCTCAGTCAGCAACTCGATTCACCCAAACGTAAGGTTTACTTGTAAGCTCTAAGAAATGAAACACGAATAACTAAAAATGAAATGATCTAAAGAAGAAAAAAAACCTCGATAACTCAGAAGTTAAAATAAAGTTATATAGCCTCTCTAAAATTGCTCGCAAATACTACGTACTTAATATTTAATTCATAAAACATGTGCTCTATCCATCATGATGGTGAATTCTAGAGGGAAATATGGCATTTAGGTCATGAAATCTTGTTTAACTATAGAGTATACTATAAGAAAGCTATTTAGATAGAAAAATCATGCAAATGAAAAAAAGCCAAAATTTCCGTTTTTCTCCTAAAATGCTGGCTTTTTATGTAAAAAAAAAAAACGCCAATTCACAAAAGCCGGCTATTTTGCATCTCTAATCCCGAACAATGTTTCTTAAGCACTAAGGAAAAAGTGCGGCGACGTTTATCAACATGATACTTTTTTTTTCACAAAAGTTACTCATATTTGGCAGGGGCATACCTTAAAAAAATGGAACTAGCTTGCGGCACGAAATACATATAAAATACGCAAATTTCGCCTAAAGTTATAAAATCCAAAAAAAGATTAAGTTTCGGAGAGGGAATCGGACCCCTTTATAAATACGCCCTATTATTTGGTAACAAACAAACAGACAGCACAGTGGGGCGAAAACGCAAAAAGCTGGCCAAAAGTAAAAAAATGAAAGTTAGTAATATAGGATTTTTTTATGTAGTTGGCTAGAGTGATGTTAGAAGGGCCCAAATCCATAAATAGAATAGGCGTTTTACTTTATTCCGACTACCTGCGTAGAGAACAATAGAAGAATTGTGACGCGTCCGTTGAAACGGTTGTAACTTTCGAACGCGTTCATAGTTTTTAAATCTGTAAAGTTTTCCTATATCGTACTGGTAAGTAGAATAAGTGTATGAAGTGAAAAATTAATAATAATGATGTAATAATTTATAATTTGAATCGCAAGTCAGGCAAAATTTTCACATTGTTTATATATTTTATTAACTTAAAGCGTTGAAAATATTATGTGCACCCTCGTGCACCACGTTCATATTTTGTAGAATGGTAGTCTGAATATTAATTATTGCTGTCGACAAAAACGTAGCTGCCAAAAAGCGCCAATTACGAAGCGTGTTGATGTTAATTAGTGTTCATTTAATGTTACAGTGACAAGCCGTTGCAGTTATCATAACCGAATCAAATACCAATAATTTGTGTCATTTAAGTAGGCCTAATAATACATTTCTAATAAATAAGAACGTAAGTAACAAGTAATTGTTCATCAAAATATGTGAAAAAAGTGAATGTTCTTAAAGATACATTGTGAAAATTACGAAGTATGTTGACATTCTTTTTATTCCGCCCTTTTGGATCATTTTGTTGTGTTTTCAACTTTAGTTGCAGAATCGTAATCAGCAACCTCAATAACCCCTTAATACTAAATTTCATTCAATTTGAATATAGTTATCATATTTTGGCCAGCTTTTTGCGTTTTCGCCCCACTGTGAGACGCGCGCACAAAAGAATTTTCGTCTTAAATGGCGATGGTAATTTTCTCGTTGGAATAGTTAACGATTTAAAAAGCTTATGTTACGAAGATAAGAAAGCAGAATTCCTCCGTTACCCGTTCAAAACGGGATTTTCTCTAATCATCTTCTGCATGAAACACTCGTTTTCATACTGTGCTGTACATACATTTGCATCTTATTGTATTATGATTATCTTCCGTAATTGAAATAACACAACAGAGGCTGGATTTTGCTTATTTTCACTTTAAATTAATTTATTTCGGAATTTGATTTAAATCAACGATTTTTATTTTTAAAAAATCAAGTGATTTAAATCTAGATTTAAATCGTGATTTAAATCTAGATTTAAATCGTGATTTAAATCAGACTGATTTAAATCAATCCACCCAGTAGTAATGGTAATAATAGTAAATCATGATCTAGTTGGAAATAAGTCGCCCTACAGCCTAAATCAGAAAGTTTGAAACCGTGCAGTACAAAATATACCAACAATTCAGCAACTTTTCACCCAAAATTGGAGCAATTTCATCTTACATTCTATGTCAACGTTTTGGTAACGCTGCTGATGTAGAAACTATTTGAGAGACTCATACATAATGGCTGGACTAGACTCGCATTTCGTCAATTATCATTAAAGAGGCACTCGATTCGTACTGAGACTTAAGGTTGATATTGTTAACTCCTATACTTCATTGGACGTTTGGCTCGAAAATTTGCTTTCGCGTCATGATGATAAACTTTACGTCTCACTAAGAACACAAAGCGTTCGCAATATCGATCTAAGCGGGTTAGTAGACGTAAAAGTAGATAAAACTCACAATACATTGTAATTCATGCAGTGAACATGTATCCTTCAAGAAAAATCATCGATCAAAAAATTAGAAGTCTCAGTTCGTCTCTTACCAGCAACTAGACGTCTGTTTCTAATGAGCTGTCTATTTCTACTAAGCTGTAGTAAGGAAACAGTTGACTTTGTTTGGGACATATCAATTTACTTTGTTCCCAAATAAATGCTATCGGATATTAATTGCTAACTCTGGTCGAATCTCCATCCTTCTCCTGGCCTTAAATACCAATTACACAGGCGTTGACAAAATTGCGGACACAGCCAAAGCGTTTTCTATTTACAATTAATTTTATGGGATGTAATGGTGTTAGAAATACGTATGTCATCTTCAAAGAGTACGTCACTTTTTATTTTTAATGCAACACTTCTCCCCAAATGAGGCTTCTAGACATTTGCAAATTACATAATTTCTCTTTAACAAATAAATTCTTAAGTTCTAGTAACTTCGTCTACGTTCTTCATTTCATTTCGTTTTTTTTTTTTTTTTTTTTTTTAATCAGATGAACAGTATATAGCGTACGTGTTTGATACAACTTATGCTATTTTGACCAAAATTAGGTTAGTGATAGAACTTTACAAGCTTAGTACACATATGAAATATTTCGATGTGTACGTCTTTGTTTCTTGAGTTATTCGCTTTCAAATTGGGTTTGACTTAGTAAAAGCTTATTATATGCGGTATCCTATACACAATACTAATCTGATCTTGAAGAAATTCGGTATGATAGTAAACTTCGTGTTTTTCAAACTGTTTTATGGCTGCTACTGATTTTTGCTACGGAAGAAACTTAAGATTCATAAGATAAGAAAAAAATCATAATCAAACTCGCCTTTGTAGCAAGAACATGTCCCATTTCGTTCAAGGATATTTCCGTTGCGAATTCAGAACTAAGTTTACAACATCAGGTTGATAGATAACATTATTAACAGCACGTAAGTATTCCGGTCTCGATCAACATGTAGACCAACTCTAGATCAAATTATCGTTTTTGTCGCAAGCGAAGTGTAGGCTTCTCTATCCTAGTTTTGTGGTAGCTTGAGAAAGTAAGTGAAAACGTTTCAAGTCAAATCTCATGCCAGCCAGTGTAGAATCTGAATTGTATTATTTATTGACCACGAGGGTTTTGGAATACTATACCTTAGACCAAATCATGAAACCTGAAAAATAGATTTATCATGTTCTTCCCAATTTACTCTTCGATCAGCATTGTGAGAGACACTTTACAACGCGTATTTACCGTTACTCATAATTGTTACTGTTTCATTGCAGTAGCGTACGCAGAATTTCGCCAAGAGGGCCAGCATTCAGGTTCCCAAGTTCGTATCATTTCAGGTATTTGTACACATATTTTAATAAAGAAAATGTTTGTTTTTGCATATCCTGATCAAGTAGGGTACCTGATCCCTTCTTGCGTACGCCACAACTCCGTTGCTTTATTTCTAAGTAAGATTTATGAACTTCGCTAGATTCCCGAAATTTACGACCAGGTTATTCACGTAAGAAATGGACTACCCGAGGAGTCAATGTTCTTTTCTCGCCGTCGCTTTGGCCCTGTTCTAGAGTAGCTCTGAGTGTGATCTTCGACGCGGTCACATTTGCTTCGTATTCTACGAGGGGGGGAAGGGCACGGCAGCTCAGTGGCAGAGCCCTTACCTCTAATGCGTGAGGTCCCTGGTTCGATTCCCGGCCACGAAAGTTTGTGGTGGAGAACATTACATCCCTAGGTTATCTTGGGATAATCCCATTTTCTCGCGCATTCTCATTCCACCAATTCTTCCATCATCATTCACTTGCCTCAATTATCCGTCTCCCTTAGCCTTAAGAGCTTAAACGTGGGACGTTAAACTGAAAAATATTCTACGATAGCTAAGATCATGTTAATATGAAGAAACAATAAAAATACTTTATTAATAAGACAATTAACTCAATCGCGTTTGTAATTAAAAAAAATATCAGATTCCATTCTCAGAGTTACTTTCCAATAGTCCGAGAATGACACGACAAAATTATGAAAATCAAGATTCAATTTAAAATTCTATAAGAAGAAGAGTGCTTTCAACATCAACATAGTTTGGTTAACAATGTTAATGAGAAACTTTTTAGTATTATGATGATATTGATCTAAAAACAGTCCACAAGAGGAAAATACATTAATAAGATAAAAATGACACAACTTTTCTGAAATGACTAACAACAATGATTACATCATATATGTTTTACTTATTTTGGCAATGCAGCTGTCAATCATAAAATGCTGCAGGGGTTTCCTTGTTGATGATAAGCATTTATGATCTCTGACTTTTTTTTTTTTTTTTTGTACATTTCTGGCTTCAAGTTTTGCTTCAAGGTATCATGAGATCAATGATAAAATGACGCGTACTGTTTGCGTCCTTCAAGGTCATAAAAGAAGCCTTCACAACACCATTTCTTCATTCCAGCCTGGAATATACAACAGGTAAGTGTTTCAAAAATCTGTCTTTCCTCATTCAAATTGATGATTTTCTGTTAAGTTAAAACTATTATTATTATTATTACTATGCATTTCTAATTCGGACAACTTTTGAATCTGTTGTGTGGTTTCATGATTAGGTCCTACATGTAAGAAAAGACTAAAAGCAGTATATTATGTGTTAAGTACAGTAGAACACACACACACACACACACACACACATATATATATATATATATATATATATATATATATATATATATATAGGTGTTCTAAAAGTGACGCCTAAGAACAACAGAGCGCTATTCTTCAGGTTAAAATAAAATGGAAATACTACCTGTTGAGTTGAGTTGATTTTAGTTTAGCGTCCCTTTCAGCAGCGAGGCTATATGAGACGTGGACCTAATGATTAACGTGGAATCCGAACCACATGAGGAAATACTACCTGTGTATGTAACAGAATACCCTCCGGGGCCTCCTACAGCCATATAAGGAATAAAAAATTCACTATGAGGTAACGTCGCAGAATAACTTACAAGTAACACTTTCAAAGTGTAACACTCCGACCTTCATAAAATTTGGCAGGTAGATAACACACATGAAATAAAGGAATACGCGTTTTTTATTTTCTGCGGAAAAACTGTTTTAGGGGGCAAAAGACCCTACCCAAAATTTTGAAAGTTCACGCCCAAAAGACAAAAAACAAGTTAACTGAAGTAAACGAAATTGTACACACATAAAATTTTGGATGGGGACTTTTTCCCCCTTAAAACAGTTTTTCCGCAGAAGAAAAAACGTATTCATTTATTTTTTGCGTGTTGTTCATACACAAAGTTTTGTTGCAATTCTTCATGTCCCTTACACACATCTGACATACTGTTACTAGTACTTTTGATATTTCGTGAACAAAGATTTGGATGGGTCCGTGCCCTACCGAACCGTTTTTCCCAGGGAAATGTGAAACCTGTATTCCCTCATTTTATGTCTACAAACAATATCTGTGCAAACTTTCATTCATTTCGGTTCACTTCTTCTTGTCTTTCGGGCGTCAACTTTCAAAATTTTGGATGGAGGATTTTGCCCCCCTAAAACCGTTTTTCCGCAGAAAATAAAAAAAAACTCGTATTCGTTTATTTTTGCGTATTGTCCATACACAAAGTTTTGTTGCAATTCTTCATGTCCTTTACTCATATCTGACATACTGTTACTAGTGTGAAGTATCAGTGTAATCAGTGACATGACTATGAGATAACTGTGCAAACCTTTTAAGTTACTTCGCTAAACTTTTGTTTAAAAAAAAATTGCGACTATGTTTTACAGAATCAGGAACTCTCTTTATAATTAATCAGAAGAAAACTTTTATCAAGATTATACATTCTCAGACACCTGTTGTAAACACATATTTGTTAATAAACTCGACTTGTTTCCTCATTGCCTTTCCGCATACCTTCAAGCATAGCCTGATACTTCCCCATGCATTGAACTCCGAAGTCATCATTCTTCAGCCACACAAAACCACGGAGGACAGATCAACAAGGGGTATTCACCACGAAGTTGAGGAAGGTGCAGGATCATCGGAGACAAGTAGATCCCACCATTGGAGGACGACCGACTCCATGTCTAAAGAATACCATTCTGCCGATTCATCACCGCAGACATTTTTGAGTTTGTCGCAGAGTAGTGGAATGAAGGTGTAAGAGGACAGCCTAAAGAACATATCGCAGAGAGTATCACAGAGAGGATTCGACGCCCCTACCAGTCCAACAGGATTAAATTCCAGTTGTTGGCCAATACCAGAACATCCAGGTTCCTCCAGGGCAAACCCTCCATCGTTCCAGATGACCAGGATGACGTCAGCCTCGTTAGAATTATCAGGCTAGTGCTCTTCCTTTATATCTTAATTATATCCTTCTTCTCTCTCACCTATTTTCCACAACTAGTGCAATTAGAAAAATTAGAAACATTTGAATTTCATTAAGTTCAACCATAATTTTACAGTTAAGTACCGTGTTGTACATCAGTTCCATCCCTATTTGGTTGCATTTATTTATTACGTATTCTGAGCCACAACTGATGGCATAGCACCGGCACACTAGCACTTTTGATATTTCGTGTTCAAAGGTTTGGAGGGGTCCGTGCCCCAGCCAACATTTTTTTTTTTTTTAGGAAAATACGAAACCTGTGTTTCCTCATTTTACGTCTGCAATATTTGTGCTCAATTTCATCCAGTTCGGTTCACTTGTTCTTACCTTTCGGGTGTCAACTTTCAAAAGTTTTTGGTGGGGCTTTTGCCGCCTAAAACCGTTTTTTCGCAGAAAATAAAAAAACGCATATTCGATTATTTTATGTGTAATATCTACCTGCCAAATTTTATCAAAATCAGAGTGTTACACTTCGGAAGTGTTACTTGTTAGAACCATACGAATCCATTAACAGTTACATCGATTGTTACAATATTAACTGATGCTAGTGTCAACGTATATCTACTTTAACTTCACTCTGGAAAAAAATCGATATAACTATTCGATAGATTGGTATATCTTCTCTGTAGTTCTTTATCTGCGATGTTAACACATAGTATAATTGGCAACTCTAGACAAAGACTCAAACGGTATACATTAAATTATAGCCTACATATTTTTTGCTTTATTTTGAATTGTAAGATAGTCCTTTGTAGTCCGTGGATGCCATTTTTAGAACAACCGATATATTGGGTATTATTCTTGAAGAGCCCTTATAACCTTTAAACTAATATGCAAAATTATATTAAATATTGTAAATTGCTAATATCAACAGGAAGGCATTGTTTCAGTACCCCCAATACTACCAGCTCAGCAGTGGTACCAACCAAACATAAATTTATAGATTTTAAATGTCCACGTCCAACTACTATATATTTAAAAATCTACGTGCTCATCGAAAACTTACAATACCACATTTATTGTTCAGTCTTGCAAACTAAAAACGCCATAGTATCACAAAAACCCATAAACATCCCAAATTTGGAGGGCTATGCAACAGTAATAACGCAAATAAAACGAACGTGTCACAGCATTTTGGAAGTACCATGCTGGCAGATACTAAGATTTATGATATGACGTACTTCTAACAAGCAGAAACAAAAAAAATATTGCAAATTTTACTTTCTTCAAAATGTTTTATTTCCAAACTGTGCTGAAATAAGTATCATACCTATTTGCATTGAGGTTTTGAAATAAACGTAAAAATCATAATGGCGTTTACTGGAATATACCTCAAACTGTTCCGGATATGTACAAAATATGGTTAGAAATTGCTGTAATGCTTAAAATGACATAGTTTAGGGAAATTCTTTTAAAAAATATAGTCAAAACTGAATATGTAGGACCTGGATAACTAAGGAACGTCTCTTTGTTGAAATTTTAGGATTTAGGATTTAGATTTCTGGGCTTTCGGCATCTAAGGCCATTTAGCCCTTCACGATTTGAGGGATGACGTCCCTCGGTGAGCACACAATCGGGGAAAGGGAAGGAAGAAAGGATTGGGGAAGAAAGGGGGCGGCCTGGGATCTATAAGTTAGGTACCATCCCGGCATTTGCCTGGTGTGAATGAGGAAAACCCAGGAATTCAAGGTGGCTGGCCTGAAAAAGCTATTAAATTTTTCGACCGAGAGCGTTAGTGACTACGCTACGAGGGGCCACGAGTAGTGTTTCAAACTTTAGCAATGTTCACCATATATCCGCAACGATTTGAGATGATACCGACATTATGATATTTTTGTTTATTATAAACTATTGATGTGATTGAATGTGTAACTTATCTAAGCATTGTTACAAAATAAAGCTTTTTAAATAAAGTAATTTTTTCAGTTCCTTGTAACGTTGCTTTTACTTGTTAGAAATACATCATATTATGGTCATAGTATTTGACAGTAACATACTTCCGACATGCATTAACATACTTCCGTCTCGCTTGCGTTGTTACTATTGTGAAGTTCTCCAAAGTTTTGACGCTTGAGATTGTTTGTGATACTATGGTGTCCTTAGTTTGTAACACCGAATGACAAATACGGTATGGTGAGTTTTCGATTAACACGTAGATTTGAAATATAATAATTGAACGTAGTACCATTTACAAAAAAATTATAAATAAATAAAATAAATAAATAAATAAATAAAAAGAACACTTTATGTTGAGTTGGAAACAATGTTAATCTGTTAATATTGTGGAGTATATGATTTAGAAAATGATTTAAATTTTTTAATGGCTGAATACTGACCTTCAAAATTTAATTAGTTTTATCTTACTACTTAAACTTATCCCAGTGTATAATAATTAATGGTTAGTCGTTAAAATAATATATTGTAGAGGATATCAGGCTTAGCGCCTATTTTGAATTCTCCCTGTATGTTGTTATTGTTCTTCAAACAAGAAATTGTAATTATTAAATAATAAAGAAAAGACTTCCCTAGGTTGTCACCTCATCCCAATACAAATTCATGCTTACCATTCTCTTCCTAGTTTCCGTAACTTCGCCAAAACAAACTCAGCCACGCCATTTCAGCAATTAAACTTCCCTATTAACCAAGATAATTGTGATGAGCTAGTCATCCATGTGCGGAGCACCAGGAAGAAGCGAAAAATAGGAAGTAGAACAAAACCAGGGGACACGGAACCCTCCGGGTGAGAAGTGTGACAGAAGCCGCCAGAAACATACCTTGGACCCCTATTCAGAAGAGTCGTCGTAGCAGCAATTGAGAGACGGTCGGCACGTCTGGGCCCTCACCAACCCTTGCATGACAGAGGTGTCATTCCGAAGAGGCCAGGACATCTGGGAGCTGTTGCCCTGAGGTCGAGAGGTTCTTCACTCTCGAACGTGAGGTTCGGGATCGATACCAGACGGAAACACTCAACGGATTGGAGGATAAGGCTTCACCCCATATTTGAAGATAAAAATTATAATTTTGATATTTTTTTTTCTAGCAGACTTTTAGTCTAATAATTACTCTTGGTGACAATCATCGTTAATTCTAATTATCATAGCTACTTTATTCTTAGCTTTAATTTCAACTTCAGACTCTTTATTTTCAAAATAATTTTATAAGCATGTCTCCATGAAAATGTTGTTCCTGGTGGCACTGTACTTCACATACATGGTTTTACAGCATTGTATTTTCTTTCTACGTTGGAGCGACGAAAGGAGAGGAGAGAGTATGGTGATCGTGAAAAAAAATCGAATTTGAAATTTCAACAGATTTAAACGTTTCATGACCCATAATATCGAAAAGTAATTCATCGAAATCTGTCAGTCTGTTTTTCCATATTTCCATTCTTCCTGATGTGCACTAACTAGTCTAGAGGCCATACGGTTCAACGTATTGACGCCAAACTTTAAACTTAAGTTTTTATGTTGTTCTCCTGGGGAAATTTTCGAATTTTCTTCTTGCCCTTTAAAAAAAGGAGGGTAAATTAAAGTTTGCGATTGTTTTAACTATTTTGTTTATATATTTGTGAATTTTTGAAAAACGATTCAGGCAATATTGTTCATATTTCATAAATATTTCATTAATGACCTAATAATAGGTTATTAATATTAATATTCCTATAGTGTTGCATAAATAACTTCCATAAGAATATCCAAAAGGGATAGTTTACTCTTGGGGTGACTTCTTTCGACAGTTTGGCAAAAAACGACTTTTGCGTTCTTGTAATTTTCTTTTGGCCGAAATGTTTCAAAAACACCTTATAATTTTGTTTCTATTTCACAGAAAAATATTTCATTATAAACTACAGCACAACATGATTTAGCTTAAAGCGTTGGAGGAGTTAAAGAGTCAAAGTTTAGTTCCTTGACCCGTACCTTTTATTTTATTTCTAATTTGATCACAGTTTACTTGGCCGATCGTTAGTTTTTGTTCTCTTTTCCCTGTTTTCATTTATATGTGTTTCATTTTTATAATTTAGCATAATTGTATTCTTGTTAATAGAAGACTTAGGACATTAGGAATTTACTTCCCTCGGCATGTAGCGATAAAATTTTAAGTTTTCACTGATATGATTTCCCTCAAAAGCCGCCGAGACTAAGTTTCTAAAAGTGTCTTTTCTGCTAAAATTTGAGATAATCTGCTAAAATTTTCGTATGTCTTGATAACTAATTACTTTTTATTTTAAACTTTATTTCCAGAATTACGTTTCCTTTGAATTACCTGTAAGAATTTACCTGAAGTCAGCACTAAAATGATCCGAATTATTTTTCTAGGTAAGATAGTTTTTTTTTTTTTTTTTTTTTTTTTTTAATTAACTTGCATATCCCAAAGTTGTTCTGAAGTAAGAAATTCTTAACATGGTTTTAGGGTTAAGAAACTGATGTACATTGCTTCTTGAATTGTTTCTATAGAATGTAGAACTATCACTAGGAAGGGGAAAAATAAATTTTGCTTTCAGATTATGTCGACACAAACCAGATTGTGGGCATCTAATATTAAATGAACTCTCTTATAAGAGTATTCCTAATTAATATTGCACAAGATGGCTTTCAACGTAAGAAACATAAAATCAAATAGACAAGGATAGGAATATAGAGTATAACTATCTTAAATACCTACATGATATCTTTGATAATTGGGAAAATGTATAGATATATTCCTAGACCTCACAAAAGATTTTTCATCTTGTCTCCCAGTAAAGTATCTGCAATGTATTGAATAACATTGGCAGAAGGAATTACATACAATTTTTTTTTATCAAAATTCTCTAGGAAAGAAAAAATAAGGCATGTTACTTGACTGTATTAATAAATAGAGGTCGAACGCCACCAATTATTCATCCAATATTAAATCATTGACACATGAAGTGTCTCAGAAATAAGTAGTTAAATCATACTGCTTATAATATTTTATCATCTTGTCACATACATAGAATCTACAAAATGAATTATATTTGCAGACTACAACTATAATAACTTCAGAGAAGAAGAAGTCTACATATACAAGAAAAAAAATTGGGAAAAATAATAAAAACATATTAAATATTTGAATTAATAAAAACAATATTCAATTAAACACCGATTGAACAACAGCACTAATTTTCCAACGAGAAAAGCTTACAACAAACACTTCAAAATTAAACTATAATTTAAAATTACTCATTTGAAATAGTAAATACATGAAATCAACGAAATATTCTATTCAAATTATGCATAATCAGCACTTATCCCACTTATCCGAGATACGCAAACACTTTTCACTATTGTGCATTGTTTAGAAAGCTTTATCAGGTGAACCAAAGCTCGAAAAATGTGAAGTACACCTTCAGCTTATCTATATTTAAAATAAATTTATCACAGTCATTTCTACTTATGGTCATTTTAGCATATGGTATGATATTTGATCACAGAGCAAGGAATTATTTAAACTACGAGGAGCATGAAGTGTTCTGAGGGGTAACAAATCGTGAATGTCGTGTATAATACTATGAAAATGAATTTTGTGCTCTTCCTCTAATATCCTTATCCGGTATATGCTAGGATTAACTATCTTCACTAGATATTGCCTCAAACTGTATATGCTAGGATTAACTATCTTCACTAGATATTGCCTCAAACTAACATTGAAATTTAATAGTAACATTCATACTTATAATACAACAAACACGAATAAACTTACCACTCTAAACAAAATAAAACTCCAAACTTTCTACCACAAAGAATTAAAATATACAAGCATATCATCCATAATACTCTTCCAACTAGCATAAGAAGCACAGAACTACATAACAGTTTCAAAAGAGACCTAACAAACTGCTACTAACGTGGATACTGTGCGGGTGAATTTTAGGAACATCAAGAATAAGAAACTTGTAAATTAGCAATAGTGCCATTGAATGTTCTTTTATAGAACTTTTTAACTATAAAATAGTGCAGAAAATGTACTGCAGTGCGTGTAAAATAATAACGTAAAAGATTAATTATGAAAATTTAGAAAGATAGTGCAATGTTCCTTCATTTTTAAATTTTTTTATAACAGTGGTTCTTAACCTAATTCCTATCACGGCCCCATTTTATCGCATCTTCTTGCCAGCGACCCCTTTATAATTTCTAGTTTGTAATAAGCTTGTTTGGGAATTTTAATATACCTATTGCGGAGATTTCACGATATCCATCTATTTCTATAATTGTAGAATCCATTTCTTATATATCTTGGATCCAGTAACTTTCCTAAAAGCAAATGGATTTAGTCAGTTAATTCATATTACAGATATCGAATCCGATGCGTCATACTGTTTCAAAATGAATACCATTAGCCTTAGTGTTCTTTTCTTTCATGGTAAGTATTACAACAAAGACAAGAAATCGCTTATCAGTTGAAAATGACTTTATAATGTGCGTCACAAAGATTGAACCAGACATTGCCGCATTAATGAAATCACAAAATACTCAAATATCTAATTAGCTTTCGATTTTAATCGTATTTCGATATGCCGGTTTGCTTGCATTTCTGTTTTTCTGCTATTTTAATACGCAGTTCTCATTAGTTTTATAATGTACCTCTTTCATTTAAATTGATTTTTAAACAACTCTGCACCTGTTGAGAGTATTTAGTAGACCTATTTTTTTGTTTTTCTTAACAGTATGTATAAAAATAAAAAAAAATGCGTATCAGAACAAAATTCAAAATAATATTTTAAAATATTTTCCGGTATTAGATTCTACTTATATTTATCTCTTTCTCTTATCTTCATGACCCCATGAAACCCACTCGCGACCCCCTTAGGAGACGTGACCCCCAGGTTGAGAAACCCTGTTTGATAATTTAGAGAAATATAAATTTTTGTACGTGTGTGATTGTATTGTACAGCATTGTCATTATATATCACTGTGCAATTGTGTCTACAAATACAGCTGTGTATTAAATGGATTATAAGCAAATAAGAGTACAGTATGTACCAAGAAAATATGAGAAGTTTCCTATAAAACAAGAAGTTATACTTTAAAAATCACTTAAAATGTCATTTTGAGCAACATAAATTTGTAACTTTGATGGATTCTAGACTTTTTGTTCAGCCTGGATACCGTCATCCATAAGAAATAGAAAATTACAAGAAATAATGAATGTTCCAATTAGTCCAAATATTTAATATAAAAGCTGTGATGTATTCAAAACACAATATTATAATTTTATTTTAACGTATTTTATTATAAAATATTATTTTATAAAGTATTTTATTACATAGTATTATTTTATAAAGTAATTTTAAAGTAATATAATTACTTTATTAGTAATTTTCAGAATTTTGAGAAATAGTTGTAATTTATTGTCCTATAAATGCGAGACATAATAAAGTTCCAGATAAAAAGAAAATCTCGTGATATCAGATCACGAGTCTCAGTAGTCATGTTTCGTCGACACACAATCTGCTGAATGTTTGAACAATATTTTCTTCACTCTAAAGTATTAATATATTGCTCTCGTATTGGAATACCTTTTAAATCAAGTAAGCATTATTAATCATTAAGTTATTGTAAATGTATAAAATTTTTGTATGATGAATTCTAATAGTGTCTCATTAAAATGTAATCTTCAAAGCACCCAAGTTTTCATTCTAAGTGTGTATCTTGACTACTTCTTTGCAGCATATAGTTCTAACACACACCTTTCATTATTTCAGCTTTCTCTGTTCTCGTATCACAAACAGTAGTTGAGTGTGTACCAGTAGTTTCTGATGATGTTGCTGCAAGACAGTTACGTGATGGTGCTAACTCCTTTGCTATTCGCTTGTTAAAGGTAAGGGAATGAAAAAAAAAAAGTTTTCCAATATATCCCACACACGGTGGAAGACTGTTACAAGTCAAAAATACACACTTGTGTGAACGTGACTTTTAAAGTTTGTTATTTTATCAAAATCGGTCCTGGAATACTGGTATTTCTGCCACATAGGGGTTAATTTGTTTGGTTACTTTTCTGCAAAAGTACCACCAGGTAGTGATAGTATTCTTTTCTCTATTCTCTTTTGAGCGATGATAACTCAAAATTGCCATTTTTTTTTTTTAGTTGTAACACTCTTGCACCATGTGTGTGACATTATTACCGTTGAGCTGCTAAATTAGTTGGCAGTTAATTAGTTTCAATGGGTTTGTTATACTTTATTAAGTTAATTTGTTCTTTTGTAAAATTAAGAAAACCATTCTCCTTGTAATTTTTTTACTTTTTTACAATTATCTTACAGTATAACTTCGCAACAATAGTTAACTAACACATTAACATGCTTTGTATTAAGAATAAGACTGAGACTTACGTTATAGTATTCTTAGACAACAAATGCTGGTTTACTTCATCCTGATTTCAGCAATAACAAATGCTGAAGGATACAAGTTATCTTAAAAGAGGATGTTGCTTTCAGCTGACGAGTAATATTTTAAGATAACAGTAGTTAGTAGCTTTGAAGAACAGAACGAATAAAACAATCGTACCACTATTAAGTCAAAACCAAATAGATAGTTGCACCTTCCTCATGAAATTAGTATATTTTAAAATTTTCAGATTGTAGATGAGTTCACAGTTCAAATTAACTTATTCAAATTGAAAAGTTTAATAGGATACTAGAAAAAAATACTTTTCTTTAAACATAGTCTTGTATCAGGCTTTTATGACGTTTACTGCCATGTCATAGCAGTCATTGCTTGTTAAAAACATTGCTTGGGAGAAAAAAAAATCATATTAGAATAACAAAAAACTAGTTATTCATATGATTAGGACAAAGAATCCCCGAATATCACAGGATATTGTTATAGGACAGTTTAAAAAAATATACAAACAATTTGAACAATGAAACCCGGAAAGCACTGATAGATTAACTTTTATATATTAGAAAGTAATAAATTTATTATCATGGAACGCAATTACAATAGAAAAGTAAACTGTAAGTACCTTCGCTAGATACTTCATCAGATAGCAACCGAGGAAGGAAGAAGAAAAAAAAAAATAGTTCATCATCATCATACGTACTTTGTGAATATTGGTAGACCACTTGACGCAACTGAGGAGTTTCCACGCTTCGCTGCCTTCCTATAACTTGAGTGACCGAAATCTCTCCCTAAAAGCTTATCATAACAATATAGCTATATAAGAGTTTCTGAGATAATAATAATAATAATAATAATAATAATAATAATAATAATAATAATAATAATAATAATAATAATAATAATAATAATAATAATAATAATGCAAGTGAGTATCGTTTCACTGTATCAAACTAAGACTTCCAAATTATTGGAATTCACTACCCAAACTTAAAGTGGTGTATCTATAAGTATTAATAGATAAAGAGTAATAAGGTCAAAGACAAAACCAATTTCTCGGACATTGAACACATATCAAAAAGTCATTACGTGCTATCTTTGACTATTTTTGTTTTATAGCAATAAAAGTTCAAACAAAAATTTGTTTATTTCAACTACTTTTGGTTTGAACAGATGGCTAAGTGTGGAGATAGGACACGTTCTTGAGACATTGAATCAATTGCAGAAACTGCTTCTTGATATCTTTTATCATTTTTTGCTGTATAGATGTCAGTGTTGAAACCGGAAGTGATATCAAATTTGAACCGTTTCCAGTTTTGGTAGAGTATTGTGAAGTGTCATGTTATGTTGTTTTGAGACGCTGAATCGTTTGATGTATATAAAGAAAAAGACTCTTCTTGCTATCTGTTACAGTTTTCATTCTATGACGATAAAGGTTGAAAGAAAAGAATGGCTAATTTTAACCATTCCCGCTTTGAATAGGGTGTCAACGGACCAGATGGAACTTACTTTTGAGACGCTGAATCTCATCTTGACAGCATTTACCGTTTTTGCTCTACAGAAATAAGTGTTGAAACCGGAAGTAATAGTAAATTTGAACCACTTATGATTTTGGTAGAATGTTGTGGATAGCTATGATATGTTGTCTTGAGATGTTGAATCGTTTGCAACAAACTCTTCTTGCTATCTATTTCCGTGTCCGTTATGTGGCGATAAACGTTAAAACCGGAAATGGAAAATTTGAATCACTTCTGGTTTGAATAGAGACTTAACGGAGGAGATGGAACCTATCCTTAGGACAATGAATCGTTTGCAGAAAACTGCATCTCAGTATCCTACCGTTTTCACTCTGATAGTGGTCGACAGACAAACGGACGAAAGAAGCCGTTCAAAATATTTCGGACACTTATGCATGTCATGGTTTGGAAGTCTAATATTAATAATAAGAAGAGAAGAAGAAGAAGAAGAAGAAATAGGAGGAGGTGGAGAATAATTCAGAAATGCCTCATTTAGAGATGAGAAGCAAAAAAAAAAAATCGTTCAAAATGGATGGGTATATAATCATAATATAACCCAAATTAGAAGAAATATTAAATGAGGACTCACTTTTTATTGTAGATTTGGATTCTACGGGGAAAAATAAGTACATTTTATTCAACACATTTTTCTCTCTCTTGGTGATAAGTGGTGTTTTGTAATCCCGGAAAACTAGTCTCACTAAGGTTTCTTCAATTGGGAGCTCACACTTTTCATTTCACAATAAATTTGTTTATAGCTTCTAAGGTAACGTAAGCGTGGACCACGGAGAGATGCACCCGATGAAATAATTGGTAGCTAACTACAATTAGGGGGCGGGGTGGCTCAGTGGTAGAGCGTTCACCTCCGGTGTTTTGGGTCCCTGGTTCGATCCCAACTCGCGCCGTGTGGACTTTGTGGTGGACAAATACCGTACTCGCGGGTTTTCTCGGGGTTCTCTCGTTTCTTCCCACTTTTTTCATTCCACCATTTCATTCATTTCTCACTATCACCGTCTCCTTTAGCCTAACCGGCATAAGTGTGGGACGTAAAACTCAAAGATTTCATTTTTAATTTTCTAACTAGGATTACCCCCCCCCCATGCTGCACCCAAATATGGTCAGGAAAATGGTTATTCGCCCAGCGACTTTTCTTCTGATTTTGGAACTTTTTTTTTTTAGTTTGGAAGTCTAATTTTTTTAAAGTTTTTTTAGTTCGATATGAACAAAAACAATGCAGAAATTTAATAAATAATAACTAGATATCTTGTAATCAATATTTTGCAGAAAACAGTCAGGAGAAGAATGACTTTACTAAATAATGAGATTTGATTGTCTGTCTTATTAATATAAAGTTACATTATTGATTATGAAAATAATCACACTAAAATCACTAAAAGAAAAGTATTTAGCTTTTAAGACCAACATTTTGTTATCAGGGTTAGGAAAAGAAAGAGAATAATGGTAAAAATAAAGTACATTCGTGAGTTCCATGCAAAAGCATGAGCCAGCTCAAAGTCTGAGTACAATGTTATCATGGAAAACCATGTGGTCAGATAAGACTGTGACCTGGATACACGTTATTCTGTCATAATAGTTTAGTATACATTTAATACTATTCAATCATAATGTATTTGAGTAAAATTTTTTCTAGTAATCTCTTCCTTTCCTTAATTCTTTTTTCAAATCAGAGAAAATTGAACGATTAATGTTCTATTTATTATTTTTGTTCAGTAGAAAAACATTAGAAGATATATACGTGCACTGGTATTCCTAGTACTAATTAACTAAGTATATATGAATGGTCATTGTTTAGATTCGTTGGAGAAAAGTAAATTTTACATTGCTTGGCCACTCCTTTATTATCCAATAAATATCTTTAAACATTACATGTGTGCCTCCTTTAAAGTATATTAATTTCTGTACAGTAACTAATTTATACTTCATTGCAGGAATTGGCCGCAGAGAAACAAGGAAACATGGTAGTCTCTCCATGGAGTTTGACAACTGCTTTGTTGATGTTGAATGAAGGTGCTAGAGGAAGTTCTAGAACTGAATTACAGAAAACATTTTCACTTTCGAATGACATCCAAGCAACAAGATTAGGCTACACCAAGGTTCTCTCTGATATTTTGGTAAATACCTCTATCTTTATCAGATAATGTTTTTCTGAAATTTATATTTTTTTGTAATGTGTATAAGGGAATCAACGAATTTAAGAAAGGCTATCAACCTCGTGCTTACATATTAAAGAAATCTGACGGTACAGTTCTCACTGACACGGATAGCATCTTAAATAGATGGAAAGATTTCTTTGACGATTTGCTTAACACGCAACCAAAAACTAGTGTGCGTGGAGAAAAGGAGATATACACCGCAGAACCGTATATTCCAGAACCCAACCGAATAGAAGTAGAAACCGCTATAAAGAAATTAAAGAAACACAAATCTCCGGGTGTAGATGAAATTCCAGCTGAGTTAATTTTAGCTGGAGGCGAAAAATTGTGGAACAAGATACACAAACTCATTCTCCTTATCTGGAACAAGGAAGAATTGCCACAAGAGTGGAAAGAATCAATCATTGTTCCAATCCACAAGAAAGGCGACAAAACTGACTGTAATAATTATCGAGGCATTTCTCTTCTGTCAACATCCTATAAAATCCTTTCAAATATTCTGTTAGCAAGACTGACCCCATACGCAGATGAAATTATTGGAGATTATCAGTGCGGATTTAGACGAAATCGATCAACTATCGACCAAATATTTACCATTCGCCAAATACTCGAAAAAAAGTGGGAATACAATACCCCGGTACATCAACTATTTATTGATTTTAGAAAGGCGTACGACTCGGTTAGGAGAGAAACATTATACAACGTTCTTGCAGAACTTGGAATACCGAGAAAGCTAATTAGATTAATTAAGATATGTTTAAATGAATCCCAAAGTAAAGTCCGGGTAGGAAAATTTTTGTCCACGAGCTTTCACGTCGAAAATGGCCTGAAACAAGGAGATACGTTGTCGCCATTATTATTTAACTTCGTTCTGGAATACGCTATAAGGAAAATCAAAGATAGCAACCAGGGCTTACAGTTGAACGGTAGTCACCAGGTTATGGCATATGCTGATGATGTAAATTTAATAGGAGATGATAGGAGAACAATAGAAAGAAATGCAGAGATGTTACTAAACGCTTGCAGGGATATAGGTTTAGAAGTAAATGCAGAGAAAACTAAATACATGGAAGTGCGTCGGGACCGGAATACAGCAAATTATGGATGCGTTAAAATACTAAATAATACTTTTGATAAAGTGGATACTTTCACATATCTAGGATCAATATTAACAGAGGAAAATCATATTCACGGAGAAATTAAATGTCGACTAAAAGCAGGGAATTCGTGATACTATTCGGTTCAAAATCTCTTGTCGTCGCGAATTCTGTCGAGGAATTTGAAACTTAAAATATACAAAACGATAATCATGCCTGCTGTTTTGTATGGTTGTGAAACATGGTCACTTACTCTGAGGGAAGAACATAGACTGAATGTATTTGAGAACAAGATTCTGAGACGAATATTCGGACCCAAGAGGAACGGGAATGGGGAATGGCGGAAACTTCATAATGAGGAACTACATAATTTATATGGTTTACCCAACATTGTTAGGGTCGTCTAGTCTAGGAGGCTTAGATGGGCGGGTCATGTAGCTAGAATGGAAGAAAGTAGAGACGCTTTCAAAGTCTTGACTGGAAGACCAATTGGAAAATGACCATTAGGAAGACCTAGGCGCAGATGGGAGGACAATATTAAGATGGATCTCGCAGAGATTGGAATACAGAGTAGAAACTGAATGCTGTTAGCTAAGGATAGAAGTCAGTGGAGAGTTTTTGTGAACGCGGCATTGAACCTCCGGGTTCCATAGGCCATAGACTTAGAGTTAGTTAGTGTAGTCCATAGCTCAACGTTACCTATTAAAGTGTTTATCTGTAAGAATAATTTGTCAATGTTTACTGTCAATAATATCTTTTGTAAACTAAAATTTTCGGTAATTTCTCTGTTTCTAGAACAATAATTCTACAAATATTTTGGATATCGCAAATGCAATATTCCCTGATGAAGACTTTCAACCTTTACAAGAATATGTTAATGTAATCACAAAGACTTACAACGGTACGGTACAAAGAATTAATTACGGAAATATAGAGCAAGCAGTAGACACAATAAACCACTGGGCAGATGAAAACACAAGAGGCCTCATTAAGGAAGTTGTTACCAGAGGTAGTCATTTTCTTTGTTTAGTTTTTATTTACTAACTTACTTTTCTTGTTTTTTTTTTAAATTCCTATAAACATTATTAGCATTAAAAACATAGTTAATAGAAACAACTATGAATAATATTTGGTTAAATCATTGAATACTTAAATAGAAACAACTATGAATATTATTTGGTTAAATCATTGAAGACTTAATAACAACTTGCGTGTTGCATTGTCCTATTTACGTAAATATAACAATTTTAGTTTTGAAATATGTTCACTTGAGTTAGCTTCAACACAAGCAGACTGCAGCTACATAAAACTTACACTCATATATCTCTCAAAGAGTAATGTGAATTGAACCAAAAATGAAAAGGCGTTTATGTACTTTCCTCTACATATGGTTTAATCTCCGAAGAAGCCACGGATTTCCCGTTATTGAAATTTTATTTTTATTTTTTTATTTATAAATTTATTACATTTTTCTTTCATCTCTAGTAAGTTACATTCAGGAGTACATTAAGTTATTTTCCTTACTTTTTCGCGCAGTGCAATTACATAATTAAAAAAAATGTTTGTAAACAATCTCTGCGAAAAGTAAAAATAAACTCATAAATTTGATATTTGAATATCCTCGTACTGTATCAAAATTCAGTTTCTCGGTAGACATTTTAAGTGGCCTCAGATTTTTTTAAATATTTAAGTATAAATTTATTGTGATTAAAATTTACGCTGCTATCGTTGTAACAAATCATAATTTTAAGTTCCAAAAATAGTTATGTTAATTTGTAAATTAATAAGTGTCAGGTTTGTTTGTTCACAATTAGCGTCCTATGTCAAACTTGATCTACGGTTTAGGGTGGAAACCGAATCAGAGTAATATGTTAAATGCTCTCCCGCCATATCTCGAAACCGGAACCAGGTACATAAAGACCGCATGAGGTAAGCACTATACTAGTAGGGGGAGGGAACAAGAAGTGCCAGCTGTAACGAAAATGTGAAACCTGAAACAAAGTTGGTTTCTAACAATTTTGAAGCTACTTAAATATGAAGAAATCATTCAACTAAAAAGTGTATTGGAGACGAAGATTGGCTATAGAAGAGCGCTCACCTTTGACGATAGAGTCCCTGGTTCGATCCTAGCTCTCGCTAAATGAGCTTAGTGAACAAACACTGTCTGCTTAGGTTCTATTGGAGTTTCTCCCATTGCCTCCCACTTTATTCATTCCACTATTTCGTTCATTAGCATCATCATCGTCAACTTAACAAATGTATTAAGTACATAAGAAATATGTAATAAGAGACAAAGTTGGATTTTTACATTAATTGTTAAGTTTTGTGAATAATTTGACATTTTGTTCAGTAGGAAAGTAAAAATTATTATGGTTAGTTTGCTTTCTTTAACCATTATGCAATATATGTTTCAGATACAGCATAACGTATTAGGACTATAATGTACATAAATACATAGTACAAAGTATTAGGTAAAAGTTATAAAAAAAAACTACCTAGGTATTAGAGAAATAATTAGAATATTGTTGGTGAAAATTGATTCTACAATATTTTACGTTTGACGAAAAAAATATAAGACATGTACCGATTGATAGTTCCTATTAAGCTGGATAAAATGATACGTGTAAGTGTAGAAGGTTATTCAGAATTTTCGGGAAAACAGAGGAAAATTAACTTCTTCATAAACCTAAAAGTTGATACTATACAAGAAACATGCCACGTAACCAGCTGAAACTGTATTAAAATACACCTCATTAACTTCTTCATTGTGATACTAAAATAGCATGATGATAATACATGTATTTCATAAAGAACTCAATTTTGGAATGCAGAATAACATACAAATTTATTGATAAAATTAAGTAATTTACATATTACATTTTTACATATTTTTGCAGTATATACTACCTGTGATTATGTACGAAATATATCACTCAATTATTCTCGACGACTCTACAGACACTCGCTCATTCTTTCGATGAAATTTTCCATACCTTTTCTGTATACGTGTCATGAATAGTTCTGAATTACACACTGAATCTCGGCCTTGAGCTCTACAAGTGATCATGATTTGTTGGCGTATACGCGAGATATCAAATACTTCCACAGAAAGAAATCATATTGTGTCAAATCACAAGATGTAGGTAGCGAATTCAAGTCACCGTTGCGAGAAATCACCCGGCCAGGGAACCACTCCCGCAATAAGTCCATACAGTTCTTACCGATACAGAAAACAGCTGACCATCATGCGCTATTCAGCGCTCCGTGCCTACTAAGCACAAAGATAACAGATGAAAATCGTGTGACGTTCAGTGCTGCCAAATTACTAAAACAGAAATGGTGGGAATTTCAAAAGTTGTGTTCTTTATGGAATACTATACCCTATACAAATACTAAGATATAACTTAAAAGTATTATTAACCCTTAAATTTAAGTACAATAGATTTCAAATATATCACATACGTATATCGGTCAATGAGTCATATTGAGCTAAACAAAATAACATGCCTGTGGGTAAATTCTCATGCGCAGTTCTTGAAAAAATAAAAATACCCACTTTTGGGGCGCTAAAATATTTGTTGTTCATTGCCAATAATAATTGACAGTTTCTATTTTGGTAGAAGAAAGTCTTAGTTATTTAATTTGCTATATATATAGTAAAATACAATATTAACTGATGGATTTATCTATTGTTGTTTATCTTTTCCTATTAGTGCCATACTTACTCCTTTACGCATCTATCATTTGAAGGATAAGGGGAAAAAAGAAGGAATTTCACAAAACGCATTTTTGTGAAAACGGCGTTTTAATATTGAAAACCAGGTACAAAATTAAGGGTTAGTCAAATCTTTTGCCCCTTTTTACATGGTCATTTCTACATCTACACATGCACGGCATATATAGTCAAATCGTACCAAGAGTCATCAACAGATAGAACAAAGCACCCGTTAAAGCACGCACATGAACATTCCTGGTTTTTTCTCCTTACCCTTCATTTGTAAACTTAATTACCACGAGCGGACAATACCATTATCAATTGGTACCATTATCCCATAGATACACAGTTATAAAATAAAAATAGATATACCTAGGTAGATAGACACGACATTATAAAATAATAATACTCACCTATTCTTGATCAAATGTTTTCGATAACTGCTTATAATTTGTCATTAATCTCTATGATTTTCACACCAAATATTAATTTATTATACAAATTAATTTCACATACGAAAAGTTTTTGTGTATGCAGACGCTTTGTTGCTGAAAATAAAAATATATTTTTTTCTCAGTCATTTGTGACAATAATGAAAATTCGCATTTTTGTTTCTTTAACGAAGACATACTAAAACTTTCATTATTTTATTTATTATACAAATTTAGTTTCCCATATAAAAATATTTTGTGTGTGCAGATGCTTTGTTGCTGAGGATAAAGAAAAAATCTAAATCATTTGTTAAAGTAATAAAAATTAGCATGTTTTTTTAACGAAGTTATATTAAAATTTCCATTCTTTACAAGGTTTAGATTATAATGTTAATGGCAGACTGAGGAACAAACTTTAGCAGATAAAATAGTTCTATAGAACTACTACGGAAAGGATATTGCCGTCGTTTATTTAAATACTGCATCTATCTATCTATAGATAAGGATATTCTAAAAGAATTAATTCACAAACACCATATCTCCAATAAAAATTACCTCTACCGGGTTTTGTTGGAAGAATGGAGTATGACTAATCGACAAAGAAGAGTAATTTCAGCGAAATCAATCCCATGACTATTACAAGAAATTATCAATAGAAAAAGCTACCCAACTAGATACTAAGCATGTCATCCACTCCTGACATTCTATGAACAAATGTTGTACTTCAATACTTTTTTGAGCTCAATTTACACATCTTGTCTTTTGTTTCTGTCCTGTCTTTGTTCTACCATTAAGTAAGTTCGTTTTCTATTTAGTTTATACTTACATATCTCATAAATAAGTTCATATACATTTACAGTTTTTGATTCATTCTTATTTTGTTGTTCTATGTGTTATAACGTTAGTATAGCACTTAATTGAATATTCTTTTTAAGTCACTGTAGTAGATATTTTAAATGGTATCCAATAGTGTAGTTAATGATATAAATATATAAATAAAATGTGAGACTTTATTTCAGGTTGTTTCTAGGTGAGTGATTCATACGATTTGATAATTCACATGTATGAACTATGTAACATGCAGTTTTGCGTTATACACAATAATATGATATTAAGAATCTTGAATACATTTTCAATTCACTTGCTTCAAAATGTAGATTTTTTTACTCTATTGTGCCAAGTTGTTTCAATATAAACATTGCTCTAATACTGGCTGTATTATATTAATATTGTAATATTTTGGTAGAGTCAAATGATAGACCGGGTGTCTTTTTTCCCCTTCACCAAGTTTTATTACAAAATATAATAAATACAAGTATCTCTAATTCAATGTCTCTTCCTCAATGACCAAGTGAAGGAATACTAAATGTTTTGCCGGGTGCCGCTTCCACTCATGGCAGTTTCCAGAACATTTTGGCAGGTTGTAGGTTAGAATCGGATTATAAGTTTAAGATGGGATCCTTAGTCCAGTGCGACATACGGTAAGGAAGAGGTGCTCCTAGTCCACAGCGACATAGGAAGGTAAAGGTTAGGTGATCAGTTGGTCGACTGATACTGGGTCCCTCGGTGGTCCTCCGTTTATTTGTTCTCCTCGGGTCCTTCCGTGAGGTCCGTCTGCTTTCGGTGTTTCTCAGTGTCTTCCGTGTCGGCTTGTTGTCTGCTAGGTTGTTTATAATCATTAGCACGTGTTGAGCTGACACGTGCGTCTGTTGTGATGTAGGGATCCTTGTAATATTATCTTTTAAAATTCCTCCCTTAGTAGAACTTATTATTATAACCATGCTATTAACATACGTTATTATTATTATTATTATTATTATTATTATTATTATTATTATTATTATTATTATTATTATTATTATTATTATTATTATTACCTAGGTATTATTATCTAAATCCTGCAAATAATGGGCATAGCTATACATAACTACAGCATAGCTACATTGTAAGTATTTTTTGTTCAAATGAGGTACAAAACTTAATCAATTATTTATAGATTTTCATTAGAAATACTTTTTCTGAATTTCCATCAAATTATTACTGAATCCAAAGCAGAAACCAGTAGTAATCAAACTGACCCTAGCTTTCTTTTCTTTTAGATACGTTATCTCCAGCCACTGCGCTTGTATTGGCCAATGCTGTCTTTTTCAAAGGTCAGTGGAGTTCTCCATTTAACTCCAGCGATACAACTGAAGAAAATTTTTATCCGGAGGGCTACGAAGGAAAGGCAATCAGAGTCCAGATGATGCATCAAGAACACGAATTCAATTACGCAGATATTCCTGAGATGAAATGTCAAGCATTGATGCTTCCTTACAATGTAAGTTTAAAGTATCCTTGTAGTTTCTATTAGAAACTATACCCATTTGCTGCATTATTTAGTGCTATTAATTGCACTCATTATTACGATAATTACCTATTTAGTATTCCCAATCTTCTTTCCTACTTTGCTTTTATTCCCCTTACCACTTCTCATCAATGGGTATTGGCATGAGATCCCTCGGAAATCTAGTCATATAATTTCCACATGAATAAGTTGAAGTAATATCTTTAAATATAGGCAGATGTTTATGTTTATTCTTAATCAAATATAAAAGATAAATGTTACTGAATTAGAAAGGAAACAACCTAAACTAAATTAAATTAACTTACTCTACCCCATTCTAACATGCTTCTACTAACTTTTAATTTGTTGGTAAAAAGTGACAAAATTAATGTATATATGTATGTATCACACTTGACAAATATAACATTGCAATAAAGTAATATAGTACGTACACATGTTGACTTAGAAACTTACGGAAACAAGAACTATTATGTTTCCTCATAAGATAATTCCAGTTTTGAGATAAACCGAATCATTTAGGTTAGATTAGAGCTTCTGAAATACTGATATTAATCTTAGGTTAGCTTAGGTTAGGAAGTACGTTTCCTATTATTTCACACCTTGGATATGGCATTTTTTTTTTAATGCCAATATCTTCTCCACAGTTAATTTTGATCCTTCAAAGAAGGTAACTTCTACTTCTGACACACGATTGTTACGCTGTTTTCTTTTCTTACTTTTACAACCTAAAGAAGTGTATATCTATGTATCACCTCTGTTTTGAATTTCTACTTCCTTTCCACACTTACCACTGTTGATTCTAGGCTTAATCATACCATGGTGCTCCAGAAGCTATATAATTCTCACTCTTCATCTTCATCACACAATTTGTTGTAAGAAATACCGCATGTTGGTCTTACATCTATCGCAAACGTCCATTACTAACGTAAAATGGAAAATTCCCGCCGTTTATTTCTATCCAATTTGATTTCTTGCTACCTTTCGCTTCAGTAAATAGTTACACATACAATACTTTCACTACCACTCAAAATTCATTTCTGGGGGGCACGGTGGCTCAGTGGTAGAGCGTTCACCTCTGGCGCTTGGGGTCCCGGGTTCGATCCCAGCCCCCGCCAAGTGAACTTTGTGGTGGACAAACACCGTGCTCGTGGGTTTTCTCGGGGCTCTCCCGTTTCCTCCCACTTTCTTCATTCCACCATTTCACTCATCTCTCATAATCACCGTCTCCTTTAGCCTAACCGGCATAACCGTGGGACGCAAAACTCAAAGATTTCATTTCATTTCAAAATTCATTTCAATATGCTATGCACTGAGAGAAATTACTTATATTCACACTCTCATCTCATTTTTTTTACATTGTATTTTACCTATATATTTTATATTTTGTAGAGCCGTCTGCTTGAGTGAGACCATAGAAAGAATCAAACAACAAATGTGTCCTCAGGTGCATCCATAGAAAACGAAATTTTTTTCTCATTTAATACTCCCATCACAATCACAATTTTAGAAATGGAATAAATAGTCTTCCTTGCTCATTTACTTTATCTTTGAGACAGTCAAAAAAGCCGAATCCAAGAAATGCTCCTCTTAAAGGCAAACTAAAAGTTCACGGTGAACCAAAGCCACTATGTGAAGATCAATACATTTCCAAACGCCACGCTCGGTTTTTGTTCTCAGGAAATAGTAATAATGATATTGAATGAATTCTTTTCACACCATTCGCGTAAAACCGATTCTAAGGAAGTTGATGATTTGAATAGTAACAAGAGTAACATAATTTATGTCCGGTAAAGAAGAGGGTATCTCACATTTACAGTTTTGTGAAAAAAAAGCAGTCCAAGACAATAACAACGCGCGATATTATAAATTTAGTATTGCAAATTAGACACGGTTTGGCCTATCTCACAGCAGAGAATATCAAACCACAGATGATACGTTGCATCAGGTACCATGTAACGCATGAAAAATCATTTATTTCATAGACTTCTCAATTGTTAATAAATTTTACATTTTTAGAAACCACAAAGCTTACTGTGTTTTCTGTGAAAGACTATCACAAAACTTTATTATTTGTCTGGGAGCTAAAAGTAATTTAACTTCTAATCTTGAATGCTGAATCAATGACACACTTCTTGTAGTAGTTTGATTGGAGATACTGGCAGTAAATTCATATATTGCTACTGTAAGTTGTTTGTTAATCAAAGTTTCGATCTTTGAAAAGTATACTAATGTAGCTAACAAATTTAAAACTTAACTGTTACACACTGGCGGATCCAAGGGGAGGGGCGGAGGGGGCGACCGCCCCCCCCCCAAAGGTCTGGATTTTACTTCCAGCATTTATCGTTGAAAAATACAAATATGGTCTTTTCCCGACCGATTCAATCTGTGTGACAAGCCTAGCAGAGTAATCAAAATGTGTGGTACTTAGTAGTACTTAATACAGACAAATTTGAAGTGTGAATACTTATGTCCCTAGTTCCTTGAGGCGGTCACTATAAGCCCCAAAGGAGTGAGAATATGATTCATTCGTTGGACCTGCAGCTGTAGGAAGGAGGGTAAGACGCCTCACTCTTTGAACTAAAAAGATATATTTTAAAATTGTGTCCTAGAAAAAGGATATGGAAATGGAATTCGTATCCCGAAACTTCAAGTACCTGTACCTTGAATAAAGAGAAATGTAGAATCTTACCTAAAAGCACTCTGAATCTGAGACTTTTCGGTTGGTTGATTGATTGATATGTATTTACTTCGTTTGTTAAAAGCGATGCTTTACAGAACGAGAACTAGAGTTTAAAGTTGGATCTGAACCACCATAGTGCGTTCTATGCTCATTCACCGAGAATCAAATCACAGAACCTCATGCATCAAAGATACGTTCGCTAGCTACTAGATCAACGAAGAGAGCCGTGACTTTTGGGGTTCAAACACGGAAACATTAGGAAGGGACCAGGGATTTATTGTGACTTTTAATGGCATTTCATCTCTTCTTGGGAAATAACACAAGCTGTTATATAAAGAAGTCCTGAGTGAGTAACTGATCGCACAGGCCGAACCGCTCAAGCTAGAAACTTGGAATTCGGACTGTAGATAAGATTTCTGGCGTAGGGTATCACTAAGGAAGGATTTCTTGGAAATTCGAAGGGAAGGGGTGGCCATGGGTTTCTCATTTTAAATAATTTGACACGCGTTTCAACGTTTTTTGATACTTTAGTAAAATGTGGAAAAAAGGGAGGGGAAGAAAAGGGGGCGTGGTTTGCAATTATAAAAATTAGATATCAATATCTAAGAATCTTCGAAGGTTAGAAATATGAAATTTGGTGTACGGACTTCTCATTCAAAATAATACAATATGTATTTCAGCGTTTTTGATATTTTACCTAGAAGGAAAGAAAAGGGACGGTTATTATTATTATTATTATTATTATTATTATTATTATTATTATTATTATTATTATTATTATTATTATTATTATTATTATTATTATAGGATGCTCATATCTCGGGATCCTTTACGGTTAGAGGCATGAAAGTTGGTAGTTTAATTTTTCATTTAAAATAATTAAACATATTTGAGCGTTTTTTGCCACTTAACGTAGAAGAGAAGGAAAAGAGGTGGGGGTGGTTCACTAAAATGCCTTACGAGGTGTTTGAATTTCGAGACAGAATTTAGCTTAATGCAATGCTATATGAAAGAGATACGTAGAAGAACGCGAAAATTGTGCCACGGTAAAACGTAGGAGCATTTACTATACTGTGTGAGGCCGTATGCAGAGCAAATTGGGAGTCTGGGGGCGAAGCCCTACCTAGGTGAAGGCTAGTATAATATAATTTTATTGTTGTAAGCATAGCTATAATTATATTATGTTTCTAACAACTGCATTTAAGAAATTACCTAATAGAGCCAATTTCCAACCCCGTATTCCTGGTCTGGTATAATGCTTTTCTTTCTTTACATATTTAATTATATCGCTGCAAAAGAGGGGGTGTATTCGTACAAAATACCCTATACAAAGCATCAACCGAAAGAACATTTCAACACTAAAGAGGTTGAAGACATGGCTACGGTTCTGGATGGGTGCAGATTGACTTAGCGACCTGGCAATACTATATACGCACCAAGACAAACGTGATACTATATACTATATACGCACCAAGATTACGCTCGTGTCATCGGCAGATTTGCCAGGAACAAGATAGGGCGTAGATTTGAGTTTGTGCTGTAACTTTCCCAGAGGTGGACTGCAAGGTGACTAAGGCTGTTGTTTGGTTTTCGCCCGTCGTGGTGTTTGGTCGTAATTATTTTCAACTCGTGTGTACTCCACAAAAATCATGAGCCTGAGTATAAGTTGAACTCCTTGGATGTATCTGAATCGCAAACAAACTCGAAAAATTTTCTGAAATTGCTTTGTTAAAATCTTTAACTGAAACAAAAGGGCACAACCACAATCGTAAAAGATGTGTACCGGTATATAGGCTATATTATATTTTTAATAAACAGTTATATATTATACATATGATATTTGTTTGTGTAACATCCACGTGTGTGCAAAGGAAACGTGGACCTACTGATTATAGTGGAATCCGAACCACTTTTTCGTTCAACTGTATCCCCACCGGGAATCGAATCCGGGATCACGCGCACAAAAGGCAAGCGTGTTAGCCTTTAGACCAAACGGGGTCCATATTATATCTGAGATGAAAGAAAAACAAGTTATACGTACATTATTCTCTATTGGTAATTTCGTTTAAAGGTGATAATTTTTTTCAAAATTAAATTTTAAATTGCATTTAAAAAAAAATGTGATATTGGCAAATAATATCGCCAGTCAGTATGTTTTAGGAAATAAAGTGTGTGCTGTAATGAACGGAAATATCACTTTGGTTTTACATTTCTGATCTTCTTTCGTTCATTTTGTTGTAGACTTTGCTAATCTTTCAGAGTTTTTTTTTTTTTTTTTTTTACTAGTTATACATTATAATAGCTTATATTGTAATTCTATATAATTTTAATTCGTGTAAAATTTATACACATTTCGTGCTAGATCCGACAAAATTTCTGTTGAGTTTGCGCAAGAGAAAGTTTAGTATTGATATTTTTATTATTACATTATTTGCAGTATTTTACAGAATAAATTGTGCGTTTACCTTCGTAATGATTTATATGGTTAATGAGTACCGCAATATATTATATTTATGTAGGATTTATTTTCACAATTCATTTCTTTGTATGTTAATGCTGTAGGTTAACTTCAAATCGTCGGTCTGGATTCCTGTTAGTAGTACAGCACAATGCTTAAATGCAGCTATGATTAATATTATGTATTAGACCATGTATTCATTTCATTCTCCTGCACTTGATCTGTGCCCTTGAAAGCGCAGGCCATAGTTCTTTTAAGGCAAAAACCATAACATCCTTATTTCAGGGGAAAGCCACGAAATTCAAGTTCGGACAATCACTAGATACTACGAGGAATAATCACGGAGCCACTAAACATCCTTGGAGTTCAGTTTGAATATTATATTTCTTCTTTTTCAATTTTCGATTTGCTGAATTATATCTGATATAAACAGTAATGAAAGCAATATGTAAAGATTGCTCCCTATATTTTGGGCCATTTGAACACTGTGTACCATATACTATTAAACATTAATTATTAATTATAATCTTTAATGTATTTTTTAAGCTACCAAGAAACGTATACAGAAATATTATAATGTATTTTGTTATTTGTTGACATTTTGTATTATTCTTTATGCATGTATACATTTGATATTGCTTTTTGCGTACACCGAATCTGTCGTGTTTTTTTTTTTTTTTTCAACTGCTGTTCCGCAATTGTTATTCAAAATATAAACAATTAGAGCAAATTGTACATATTTCCGCTAAAATGAATGCCATAGTCAATACAGTATTTTGTTTTGTGCAAGTATTGTGCAAGACAGCGCATCTGATATATTGCGTTGACTAGTAAATCATGACGCCGCCATGTCTCCGAAAGTGCGTATTTAATTTAAATCTTCAGAATACTTTCATTAAAAAAAAAAAAAAAAAAAAACTTACAAATTCGGGTCTCAAAATGGAATCAGGGAATCAGATTTAGCTAAATCAGGTTTAGATACCCCCCCTCTCAAGTCCCGCATTCATATGCGTCCGATTTTTTCAAAATAAAATTCTGGTCACCTTGAGGCTACGCTCATCTTCCAGGGAGCGAACCGCCCCCCCCCCCCAAACGATCCTTCTGGATCCGCTAGTGCTGTTACATTGACGAGTTGTATTTTACAAGTTCATCGTACCAATTCTTCTTACACAAAGAAGAATAGCATTAACGAATGATATTTATTGTGTGTATGGACTTTTCGTTACATAAGTTATATAACATATTCTGAAGGAAACAGTCCAGGATTTTCAGTTTTAAAATTGCATGAAAATGGTATATTGTATATAGGAGATGAATGAAACAAATCAAACTTTGAATTTCGGATTTACTTCTCCGAGCTGAATACTAGTACAAAATGAAGATAGAAATCAAGATATTCGGAGAATTTTTTTTTTTAAATTTAAATAATAAGGCTACGTTTTATCCGATAAAGATGCACATTAAACTGAAGATAGTTCCAGAGATCACTAGCTTTTGTTTAATGGGAAACACAAAATTAAAATTGAAGATTTCTTAATGTTATTTACTCCGTTACTTCTAACACTGTAATCACTATTACTAAGTACGAACTTCTGACATTACAATTATTACGAGTCAAATTATACTGCATCTAACTAACCGAAAATAACACCAAATATTATTAGTGATTTTAGATGATAAATTATTATTCATATCTTTTACAGCACCTCACTGATAAGGAGACTTATGGAAGTGTCACTCACCAATCTGAATGAAACTCTGCACACTTGTAGAACATCGAAAAATAATCGACACGTATTGTTTAGTTTCGGTAATGGTGAAGTTTTAAGGGTGGAAACCATCCTTTGAACGTTAGAGGCAGTCTCCAAGCATAGACAGAAAACAATCATTTAATATAGAAGAAAACATACTGCCAGAGGTTTTTTAGGACAGCTGATTCAGAATCTGACGTCAAAATTACAAAATTCAAAATGGTGGATTCAATATACAGATTACAATTACAAAATGTCTTCTGGTTTGAAATTCTCTGCAGTTAGCCAAGAACAATTATAGTTGGCAGGGGTTACTACAAGAAGGTTGCAGACCGATTTGAAACCCCTTTCTATTGATTTTAAACCCCTTTATATTAACGGAATGCTTTATTAAAGTGAGTCTCTGCACCTCTCCCTATTCGGGGTGCTTATGTGTAGTGATACCCCTTGCCACTCACTATGGCAGAACTTCATATTCCCTCAATTGTTATAATTATGAATTTATTGAGAAAATGCTTCACAGTAATGATATTTCGTAAAAAATTGTGTGATGCATTAACATTTTTTACACCAAGCTCACCTTTATTACAGCAATAACTGTGACAAATCGCAAAATGCAGCACAATCTTCTTCGAAATAACTGTTTTTGTATCACGCATATCTAATAATATTTGCAAATCTGGGAGATGAAAACTGATTATGAACCAGTGATTTGGATCTAAACTATATTATTACGGAGATGTCAATTTACGTTATAGTTGTAGAGGACAATATCAGTAAAATGTCTTAAGAAGTTTTTCCAAGGCCTAAAGACGAACACATCAAAAGGCCGAATCCTACCAGTTGTTAGTGCAGAATGGTTTATATTTTGAGGTACTCTTTCGTTCGTAAAATAGGTTGAAAAGTTGATGAATTTTAACTACTCCACAAGTCTAATAATAAAATGAACTTTACATTACACATTGGGAGAAAAACCTTTTGAAATCATGAAACCAAGACTTGATGTTAATTTTCCCGAATTTGATGCTTTCACAAGGACATTTTCAGATTAAAAGAGGTTATTTTGAACTATAGAGTCAAATGTTTCATTCTTTTTCTGCAAAATAATTAACAACGGTGAGAACACCATTTTCAGAAATTAAAGGCTGTATGGTGTAGCTATGAGTCATAGATTTATTGACTGTGCCACACTTTCTACTGTTTGTGTCTGTATAAACGCTATAGCGAGAGGTGCAGAGACTCACTTTAATCTAGCATCCCATTAAAATAAGTACAGAAAGGGGTTTTAAATTGGTCTGCAACCTCCTCGCAGTAATCTCTGCCAACTATAATTGTTCTTGTCTAACCGCAGAGAATTTCAAGCGAAAAGACATTTCCTAATTGTAATCACTATATTGGATCCGCCATTTTGAATTTTTATAATTTTGACGTCAGATTCTAAATCAGCTGTCCCAAAACCCCCGTGGCAGTATGTTTTGTTAATTAAATGAGTGTTTTCGGTCTATATTTAGAGATCACCTCTAACGTTCAAAGGGTGGTTTACACCCTCAAAACTTCACCATTGCCGAAACAAAAAAATACGTGTCGATTATTTTTTAATGTTCTACAAGTGTGCAACGTTTCATTCAAATTGGTGAGTGACACTTCCGTAAGTCTCCTTGTGAGTCAAGAACAGTACCATTCTCTTGAACCGCCTTGTAAAAAAAAAAAAAAAAAAAAAAAAAAAAAATTGACAGATCATTTGCAAGTCTATCTTAACACAAGTTTAGATTATCATAAATTCTGGCGATTAGATTATCATAAATTATCATAGTTTCTGTCTTCTAGCTATAAAACTTTTGTTACACTAATTACAATTACTATGGCAATTGTTCTTCGATATGTTCATAACAAGAAAGAAACTTACTGTGCAATTCACTTCTATCAAGACTAGCTTTAAGTCTTAAAGAATTAAATAGAAAAGTGTTAGTGCCACGCGATAATACAATGCAACAATACGCTATAATGCAACAATAAAAACAATTTAAACTTAACCTCAAAAATTCTTCTTTCAAGAATTTCATTGTTGTAGAGGACTTGGCCGAAGTTACTATATACAAAAAAAAAAAAAAAAAAAAAAAAAAAAACTATAATTCATAAAGGTTTGAAGAACGAAAAGCCACAAGAAAATATAATCCTTCCAATAAATTGTAACTGTATGATACATCATATAAGACACAGATAGCATAGATGATTAATTATGATTGGTTTAATATTTAATAAGCTCTTAGATTTAGTTCGTTGACCAGTAGACTCTTAGTATGTATTTAAAGCCCAGAGATCAGGCAATAAACCAGAAAAGATAAATATAATATAAAATATAATACTGTTGAACTCCCCATTACATCATGTAGTGTTGGAGAACATTTCAGAATTCTGAGACCTGCTAAAGCTTAGTAATGATTCATCATGTACTGGATGTATTGTATATTCATATACAAGATATACTGAATATTTTCCGTGCAGAGCTAAATGTAATTATTGACTAGTATTGGTGAATATCTGGCTTTTAACGTGTACTTATAGATTTTTCCTCTGTGTTCTTTTCAACGAATTTAAAAACTTCGTTACTGATTTCTCTATGTATGTGTGTCTGTCTGTTGTTTGCATTTTTTTCAATTTTGAGACCACCATTCGATAGAGCATCAAAAACTATCTAAGGAAGTGATGGAATTTTTCGCGTCAGTCTTATCGTTCCCGTGATATTGGCCAAAAACTGTCCGATTTCCAGAGATTTAAGGAGTCATATCTCGGGAACCACAAGTTATAGAGAGATTATATTAGTTGATCAATACCTAAGAGAATGGTAAATAGTTTGGTACCAAATAGTAACCGGTCGGCACTGTCCAACTGCTCACTGGTTTGGCCAGTGGCCACAATTAATATCGATATCAAAATGTTTACCATCCTCTTAGGTATTGGTTAACACTAATATCATTTCTCTGACTTACCGTTTCCGAGATATTGAACAAAAAATAGTTCCGATTTTGGGAGATTTAAGGAGCCAAATCTCGGGAGTTGTAAGTCATAGAGAGATCATATTGGTGTTGATCGATATACCTAAGAGGATGGTGAAAATTTGGTAGCCAATAATAGCCGGTAGCCACTGGTTAACTGGCTACTGACTAACTGGCTACTGACCAACTAGCCAGCACTCCCTAGATTGACCAAAAAGTTCGAATTTCTGGAAATTTACGGAGCCATATCTCGGGAACCGTAAGAAATAGAGATGATATTTTGCGAATTTTTGCGAGAAATAGAAGTAAATAGAAAGATTTACTACTACATGTAGGAACAATCATAGTTATCCTTCCCGTTCCATCTCTCCATTCTTTTTAAGTTCGTTCTACCAATGCTCTTGGAGCATTCTCAACTGGTTTTATTTATAAATTTACAGCCGCATCTTTTAGTTGCTAAACAAGTTTAAACTTTAGAGGGACAGAAGACATATATTCGAGACAAGTGCGTTAATAAGTTAGGATCTCTGCATTGATAATTACTTGATTGATTAATAGGATGGATGGGGGATGAGTCAAAGTTTAGGTACGTTTAGTATCAAGTTTAGCAAAGAGTGGAGCGAACTCTTTTGCATTATGTAAGAATGGGTATAACTTTGTTATAGTCAGAGATATAAGGATGCTGATGTCTTTAACGGTATAAATCTTGAATTTCTCCATTTGCTAAGTGCATTTGTAATATGCAGTAACCGAATTTTGCCTTATTGAATTTTTACTTTTTATGTTTATGTTGTGCATTTGTGTTTAAAGATTTATTCGTGTCTTACTTCTACACAAAAGTTATTTCTTTAGAAATGATTAGAATCTAGTTAACGTAACTTTTTACACACACACACACAAACATGGTAAACAATACTACTTTTATTCAAAGTAATTAAGATTTATTTCGTTTAACTTAGTTCAGCGGGTAAAATTAAGTCTGAACAATTTTCTCGCTTTAGCTACTATCATACAGATATACATTAAACATTTTGAAAAGCACTAAAAATATACGAAAACACGTTTGAAATATAAATAGTTACTTTAATTTATGATTGATGTGAAATTATAGAACAAAAATTTATTTTTTATTTATGGATGTTCTTTGCGTAAATTATATAATTTGCGGTAATAATATTTTGTTTTGAAATACAAATTGAATTAAAAATTTCAGAAATTCCATAAAATCAATATTGAAAGCAGATAGGTTTATTATTCTTTGGTGAAAGTAAGGTCATAATGAGCTCATTGTGTATTTCTTATTTTCTTGCGGAACCTTTTCTTTATCTATTTATTTTGTATTATTCTTCTTCTGTACAGGCGTGGCCAATTATTTTGGCCTCTTATCTTTGCTTTCAGAAGTCTGTACTCTTATTTGTAAGCAAAAACTTGTATGATTAAACAATTAAAAGTTCAAACGTAATTCTCTATCATTTCAGAATGACAAATTCTACATGTTGATTTTGCTGCCTTACAAGAATTATACTGTCCAGGATGTGATTTCCAAGTTTACAACAATTGACAAGATATTAGACAACATGTACCAAATAGATGTAATACTCTCCTTGCCTCGCTTTAAAGTTGAAAGCACATGGGATCTTAAACAGGCTCTTCAAGGAGTAAGTTGAAAGATTTACAACTTGTAGAACTGTTTAAAATTTATCATCTACATCTTAGAGATATACAATGTTACTCATACTGTTACTCAGTGAATTGGATAATAACTAAAGGGAAGTAGAACGTTTTAATTGAAGGTATGATTTGGTTTAGAGTGAAAATATAAAATTATGTAAGTCAAGTTGATGTCAGAATATCTGAATAATGATAAAATTATTTTAAAAATTAGGAAACATTTTTACTTACATCATATGCTCTGTAAGTGTGAATTCAGTCAAATTTAAATCGATAAAAAACTGGAACTGGACCAATAATCGAATTCGGGTTTCTGGCTTGTGGTCCAAGTGCGATAGAGTTTTCAAGAAGTCCCCGTACCCCAAGGTTTGAGTATCAGAAAGAGCAATTTGAGTGTAATTTTATTTGTGGTATTAGTAACACTGCATTCATTGTCTCAGATGGTACTGTCTGGTATCCCTGTTTTCAAATACTTTCTTGGTATTCCTGCGTCTAAAATCATGTGGAGCATTTCAGTTGTGAAGCCGTGGATGATGTGAGTGGTTGCATTTACACAGTGGAGGAACAATTAGTGGCCATGTGTGTGGTTACATGAACGACCCATACAAGGCCAACAATGACATGAGTAAGACTGCACTTAAAGATTGCGTTGGAGCAAAGCAATTCTGTTTGATTGGGAGAAAAGTGTTTGCTATAGGTCGTGTCAAAGATAGAATATGGAGACGCACACATTTGTATATTTACCACGGCGGAGCACATATAGATCCATTAGATACATAGTTCATATATATAAGTACTCAACTATGTACTAAGTAAGTAAATTAAAATTATACAGTGATATTAATTTTTATGATACTCAAACCTAGAGGTACAGAAACTTCTCGGACATTCTGTATATTATATACGATTCTAGTTATACAATTACCATGATAATTATAAATAAGCTAAGAATGAGTAAGATAATTATTTTGCAATTGAAGCAAATGCAAGTTTAATGAGACTTAGAGAAATGAATTAAGCTTTAGATGTTTAATGGATTACATAACGTGAATGTAACACTGAAAAATTGTATTTTCGTACAGTTTTAAATACATAATATGTGCAGATTACTATGAAAAGATAGTATATAAGACAGAATTCCTGAAGCAAGTTTGAAATAGCAAAAATATATGAACATTAAGTCATAAAAGTTATCTGCTCAAAGTATGCTCGTGCTTTTTATTGAAAACTTGATAACCATGTTCTGAGGAATTCAGAAGAGATAAAAACAAAAATATCAAAATATTTTCAAGGAAGATTACTTTATGGCGCAAACAACCAAGGTTAATATTTACAATTTATTATAACAAAATCACAATGATATTGTGTCGTTTTTCTTCAGCTTGGTATCCGAGATGTATTCACTAATGATGCTGATTTGAGTGGAATTTCCGGAAGTCCTAATTTGCAAGTATCTGACGTCATTCAAAAGGCATTGATCGAAGTCAATGAGGAAGGAACGAAAGCCGCTGCTGTTACAGGTGAATATTGAATTTTAATTAAGAAAACAGATGGTGAAGGTTCATAAAATATTAAGTTCCATACCAAAACCTTCTGACTTCGGCTGAATTTGTCGAAACTTTTATATATGATGGATCGTCTTCATTAGACACGTTATAAAAAATCAATAAGTCAGCATGAAAATCAATTATGTCATACGTTCTGTTCATATTTAAGTTGTTATTTTCTTTGATTAATCTCCCATAACATGTCTGATGAAGGAAATGTTACATTCCCGAAACTGTTAAGCAATAATTAATATATATTTGGCGCTTTGGTCCTTTTTATTTTCTTTATACATGTTGAATATTCCCAAAGCTATAATAAAAATACAATATATATACAGGGTGTTTCATATAAAACGTCCAGTGCTTATAAATCCGAAACGGCTGAGAATAAAAAGATGAAACAAAAACTGAGATAGGAAAATGTCATAGGGCGCATCACATGGTGTTGTTGTGGTGACCCCCAGGGCCCTCTTTCAAGGGGGCTCAGGGGCCAACTTCAAATTTTCAAATAGGAACATCTATTGAATCATACATCATTCAATAGTACTTGAAAAACGAAACAACTTTTGTAGGAAACAATTTTCGATTTAGGCCACCATTTTTAAATGGCCGCAAAAAGTGGGTCCTATATCAGATAAAACGTCCAGTGCTTATAAATCCGAAATGGCTGCGAATAAAAAGATGAAACAAAAACTGAGATAGGAAAATGTCATAGGGCGCATCACATGGTGTTGTCGTGGAGACCCCCAGGGCCCTCCTTCAAGGGGGCCCAGGGGCCAACTTCAAATTTTCAAATGGGAACACGTATTGAATCATACCTCATTCAATAGTACTTGAAAAACGAAACAACTTTTGTAGGAAACAATTTTCGATTTGGGCCACCGTTTTCAAAATGGCCGCTAAAAGTGAGTCCTGTATCAGATAAAACGTCCAGTGCTTATAGGCCTAAATCAGAAACGGCTGAGAATAGAGAGGTGAAACAAAAACTGAGATAGAAACGATGATAAAGCATATCAAGTGGTGTTGTTGTGGTGATCCTCAGGAAACTCCGTGAAGGGGGCCCAGGTGCCAACTTCAAACTGATACAGGACTTTTTGCGGCCATTTTGAAAACGGTGGCCCAAATCGAAAATTGTTTCCTACAAAAGTTGTTTCGTTTTTCAAGTACTATTGAATGAGGTATGATTCAATACGTGTTCCCATTTGAAAATTTGAAGTTGGCCCCTGGGCCCCCTTGAAGGAGGGCCCTGGGGTCACCACGACAACACCATGTGATGCGCCCTATGACATTTTCCTATCTCAGTTTTTGTTTCATCTTTTTATTCTCAGTCGTTTCGGATTTATAAGCACTGGACGTTTTATCTGAAACACCCTGTATATATATATATTAGATGAATACTATCGTTGAGCCCACACTTACTGGACTAAATGTTTAGGTGTAGTTCACTAAGAGAGTTTCTTGTGTCCGAAATGCAGAACTTCAATTTATATATTTGGTTATTTCGCAGTGGACAACCTGCACACATGACCATCTTCCTTGGAGCAGGTCTCTATTTCAATTCTATTAATCATTTTATTTTTATTCATTTGCAAATATCTTTCTCCATTTTTGTATACAAAATATAGCCATTTGAGCTTGTTAAACTATTGATTTTCGTACGCAAAAAAATATGTATTACCATTTTTATTGTAAACTATGGAATTTTGTAGGTATCAGTCAATATACTTCACGCTCTAGCTTCAATTGTATTGAGTTCTTTTCTCTATTTAAAATAAACTTTTGTACCAACTGATTCTTAAGTACTTCAAATTGCAAATAGGCTTATGTAAAGATAAATTTTGGACCTCTTTAGGGACGAATTTTGGTCTTGTTTGTTAGTTATATGTTGTGGATATGAATAAAATATAACGGTATAAAATATTCACAGGGTAACACAAAGATATATTACAAATTGTAGTATATATATATGCGTGTGTGTGCGTGTGTGTGTGTATACATGGATAGGGTGGGTAGGTATGCAGGCAACTGCAGGTTTTAGACCATTTGTCCTGAAGAAATGCCTGGTGATTGGGCCAGTAGTGTATGGGTAAGAGGGCCAGTTGCTTTTACTAGAAGTTTAAAAGTGTATGAAAATCTTAAAAATAATTAATTAGATTGAGAGGTTAGATTGACTATGAAGATTAATTACACTCGAGCGGAACCCAACATCTAAAATCTAGAATTGTTATGTGCATTAATATAGTTTTCGTTCATAGACAGTGGAAACATATAGCTTGTTAAGTTTATTCCTGAGTTACGAAAGTTTTCCAGATATTTCCAATATCACTCAATCAGTAATGAAAGCGAAAATACGAGAATAAAAATCATACATTCAAAATAAATAAATAAATAAATAAAAATAAAAATAAAGTGCATCCATACTTTCCCCAGATAACCTGGAGCGATTTTCTTTGAAGAAGCACCAATATATTTATAAAATAGAAATATAGCCCAATCATAAAATAAATTTCTGGGCATTAGTGTACCCCATGTATCAATGTAACCTTGCTCATGCATTGTAATGATAATTCTTGGAAAACATGAGGGAGAAACTTTCAGACGAATGATTTCAGTTCTATTTAATTCAATAGTTATTTTAAATTTCTATTTATATTGAAATTTATCTATTAGTTATTTTATACTTCTATTTAGAGTTCAGATCTACGCATCCATATTCATATTCATATTCATATTTATTTGCCTGTTCATAGCTTACAATATGAGGACAATACCCAATTAAGCATTACAGTTGTCAGATATGGTTTACATTCTCTATATGTTATCAGTAAGATATGTTTCCACAGAGTAATAGCTTTTTTCTAACAATAATTCTAACAGAGTATTTCTGAATATCCGTTTTTCGTTAATGTCCTTATACTTTGTTGGTAATTTGTTATATAATTTTATACAATTCATATATACAGTTTTGCTAAAATTTGCATAGTTCTGCTGGATAATATACATATTACAATTCTGCCTAGTATTGTATGAGTGAATCGTAGTAGCTAATGTAAATAGATCCTTATGTTCGATTACATACATAATTGTGCGATATATATATAAACTAGGTAATGTCAATAATTTATATTTTTTAAAAATATTTTTACATGAGGATCGTTCAAGCATACTTAACATTATTCTAATATTTTTTTCTGCATTCGGAATGTACTAGCACTTATTCTCGAATTCTCCCAAAATATAACACCATAATTTATTATTGAAAAAACCTTGCTATAATATAAGGACATGACAACTTCCTTGCACAAATTACCTTGCAACTTACGGAATGCAAAGCACAGTGAACTGAGTTTAGTATTAATGTATTCAACATGAGTATTCCATGTTAAACCCTCATTAACAAATACTCCTAGAAATTTAATAGATGTTGCATCGGTTATTTTATATTTATATTCTATAATTATATTTATAGCTGAATTCTACTCAATAGTTATTTTATATTTCTTTACAGAATTAACGGTAGTTGAAGATAGTTTGGTGATAGAAGAGCCCATTAACATTAAATTAGACCATCCATTCCTCAGCATGATCATAGAAAATAGTTCCAATATTTTGCTATTCAATACTATTATTACTAACCCCAGCAACGAAATTATTTTCTAAATCATAAATTCTTCTGCACAACGTATAGCAATGTTAATACTGTATTATTGTATTGTGTTATTACAAAATACATCTATAAAACACGCAATTATGTTTTATTACTATTTTCTTACTAATAATATTTTACAAACAAAAAATTTAATGTGGTTAGAGTTCTTTGGTCACCTGTGTTTTGATAAACAAAAGGAAAACAGTAGGTTTCTTATCTTCTAGCTTTACAGTGTCCTGAAACTTTGCATCCAACTCAAATATCTACAAGTGATTCATTTGCATTTATACAATGCTAAATGAGTACGTGTTTTACGCACGGGGTAAATAATTATGGTAGGTTTATGGGAAATACTTGGAATATATATCAGTCCTCTTCCGTCTCTTTAGGATGAATATTGCTACGAAATAGAATGTTGAGAAACCCAAGTGCCTAGGCACGTTCGCAGGAATTTATTTCGTGAGAGGTTCAAACCGTTTCAGAGGATTTAAAATTCAGTATTATGATAAATTATATTAACAATTTCTGAGATAACCCCTAAATTAGACTAAATTTCAGAAAATTCGTGATTTCGGGGTTTTGAACTCATCTCCTGCGTATATCCCTGCCAGGTGTTAAGTATGCTTACTCGTTTCCCTCATCACCTAACCGCTTTCGTGTGATTTCTTCTTCCTCTGCTGTTCTAAGCCTGTCATTGGACATAGGGTGCCTGTTTTTTTCCTTCTAAATTTGTTCTTACTCTCACTGGCATGGTGTGTTTATTATATATACGCGTACATACTCGTATATGGCTAGGTATGTAGCCCAAATATAGGTTTTAGTCCATTTGCCTTAAAGTGCTTCCGAACAACTGGGCCACAATGTATAGGAAGAGTGGCCAGTTTCTGTTACCTACAGTTTAAGAGTATAAGAGAAACTAGAAACTAGTTACCTGGGGTCAAGGGCTAGATTAAAAATGAGGATTAACAACACGTAAGAGCGGTAAAATCTATCTAACATATGAAACCTAGAATCACCTTGTGCATTAATATCTTCCCATAATCGGTGGAAAATATTCTTAAATTTATTTCAGGGACATTAAAATATCCTAGAAGCATCAAGAGCCCCTACCCCTAAATTAAAACGACAATACGAAAATAAAACCAGTACATTTTTTTTTTTTTGTGTTTTACAGTTGTGCATCCATATTTTTCTGGAACAAATTTCTTAAAAGAAATGTTGATGTATTTGCAAAATGGAAATTTATCTCAATCATAAAAAAAACAATATCATCAGAAATTTCTGGGGATCAATGTACTTCATGTAACTATATTTATATCCCTGTTCATGCAGTATAACGTTAATTCTTAGAAAGCATTGGAGGTAGTTTCTAGTGAATGATTTTAATTCTATTCAATTCAATAGTTATTTTATGCTTCTATTAATAGTTCAAATATATCTATTAGTTATTTTTACTTCTATTCTATATTTCTATTTATACTTTAATTCTATCCTTATTTTATATTTTATATCTATCGCTTTCCAATAATTATTTCATACTTTGTTACAGGAATAGTGCCAGTTCCAGCAAGTGCGCTGATAGGAGAACCCATTAACATTAAACTAGACCGTCCATTCCTGAGCATGATCGTAGAAAATAGTTCCAATATTTTGCTATTCGATACTATTGTTACTAAACCCAGTGCATTCTAAAGGATAAAACGTTTTGTACAACATACGTCATAATTGAGATTGTATTGCTGTACTATATTATGATAAAATAGATCTATAAAGACATATATTATTATTATTATTATTAGTACTATTTTAGAAACAGAATTCTAATGGGGTCAGCGTTCTTTTGGTCAGCTATTTTAATATACAAAACAAAAACTACATTTTTAGCTTCCGATTTATCTTCTAGTTTGGAGTACGTCCTGAAATTTGCAACCAACACAAATTCCTAAAACTTCTGTTCACATTTATGCAATACTAACTGAACGCCAGCTCTTCGCATGACGGAAATAGGTTTATGGGAAATACTTGAAAAAATATATGAATCCTCCTTCATCTTCTGAAGATGCGTATATCAATCGGAATCCTGAAGATTTACAAGAGCATAATATACAGTACGAAATATTTTTAGGCTTACAATGTTTCGTAATTGAACAAATTTATATATTAATTTTCTTATTATTGTGGCGATATGTGTAATGTGAGAAGACCATTTTAGATGCTTATCAATAAATATGCTTATTCACTAATAAGAGGACTACAGTTACATTTTTCAGTATTTTGACAATAATGCAGTTTTAGTGACATGTTTTCCGTTTGTCCTGTTAAGGTTGGCGAAAACGTTATACCTACGCATACGTGTTTTTTTCAGCATTTAATATTAACTGATGATTATCAAGCCATTGTTTTACTTTCTTCATTTCTGCTTCAGTTTTCTTGAACACATGTGACCATGTTTTACTAGTAAATATAAGAGAGGTGTCATAAGCAAATGATTGTACATGTCCGTCCATTTTTAAATTACACAGATCATTTATATAAATTAAAAATAATATTGGATCTAATACAGTTCCTTGTGGACTCCTTGTTTTACTTATGAATAATTGCTTTGAAAATTAGCTATTTGGACGGCCTGTTTTCAAGGGCGCCGATCCTGGGGGTCGAGGGGGCCCGGCTCCCCAAATCTCATGTAGGCATCCTATATATTTTTATGAATATGTATTTTTAATGTTATATGTATTCTTTTACTAATATACAAAACCACATCCGAATGCCCCCCCCCAAGTTCTAGAAAAATCGGTGCCCTTGCCTATTTTCTGTCTTTCAAATAACAGCTAAACCAAGATAGCGATATACCCCTTATTCCACATCTTTCTAGTTTATTTCCGTATTAACAAGTGTTAAATATGTTCACTTGTTTCTCTCGTTGCCTATCCGCTTCTGTGCGATTTCCTCTTCTTCTGCTGTTCAAAGTCTGTCCTTGGACATACCATGCCTGGTTTTCCTTATTAAGTTTGGTCTTATCTTCACTGGCATCATTTAGATTATGTTAAAAGTCTACATTGGGAGTACTTGAAACTATTTTATGTCGTGTAGCAACGAAGAATGGATCTGCAGGGTCCGGCAAAATGACCTCCCGCAACCTCCCGCATTTAGAGAGGGCGCTGTATGAGTTGTGGTTGTGATATTGATCGACGAAGGAGGTATTGATCAATAGTAATAATGCGTGCCATTTTCAGTAGTCGCAACGACGTAGCGCAGTGAGCATCGTGAGTTTGTTGTGAAGAAGTACGTATATTCGTAATAGAGTTCTGTGATTATTACTCAACGGGCATTTCGCATTCGGTTCGGACTTCGTCGACAAGATTCTGTTCCAGATAGAAAAACTATGTAAGTTCGGATGTCAAACTTTGGAGCAACAGCTTCTGTACTGAGAAAAAATCACGTGGCCGACCTGTTTAAGTGTTGAACGCTTTGAAGATTGCTGGATGGACGCTCTTACACGTGCCACATTTTCCGGCGTTTTCCAGGTGATTTTTTTTTCTCAGTGCAGAACCTATTGCTGTAGAATTGCTCCAAATGCGAGAGGTCTTTTTGCCGCACCCTGTATTTAAATATAATAATGAACCCATTGCTGCGCTATAAAATTCTGAATTTCCGCTAACCCCCCTGTTCATACGTATTTAAATCATGGTGACATGATAAAAATCCCAGATGGACTGACATAATTTTTAGTATGTTCCAAAAATTAGGTCAGTCGGTTCGGTCATTAGGCCGTGATTCCATCGTAAACAAGATTGCACTTATTTTTATTAAAATAGATTCAGATGTTAAATTCTAATAGAAAAATAAAGTTCGTCTATAGTTTGTTTCGACAGTGGTTGGTGTTAGCTGAACGGAAAGCTCATTGAGAATACTACTACTACTACTACTACTACTACTAATAATAATAATAATAATAATAATAATAATAATAATAGTGCGATTAGACAGACGAAACTATCACAGATCTAATATAAGCTTTGAATATCTATAACTTAATCTTCAACCTTCTTTCCGCACATACAGTAATTATGGGTCATTTGGATTCCATGTGGCCTAAGTCTAAAATTGGAATTTTGCAGGAAAAAATTAGAAATTCAACAATTCATAAAGAAATCATATATATCTAGTAACTTTGCAATCATAACCATAATTAAATATATCATTGTCTAATAATTTATTATTTACAATAAATAAATAAATAAAATAAATAAATGAATAAATAAATAAAGATATCCATGTATAGAAATGAATAATGACATCAGATCTATTTTTTAAAAATTTTTTGTATCCAAACGGTTCATATATATAGATAGTTATCAAAATAGTACAAACGCCTGAAGGAAATGCAACTCATCTGCTTAATTCTGCGTCAGTCCACGTTAGTCTACAAAACAGCTCTGATTCGTGATGGAGAGGCATATAAGCCATGTATGGTTTGCAGAGGAATATTACCCTAATCATTTCAGAGTGTAGGCCTAGCACTCAGTTCCGTTAGCAAAAATGAAAGAGAATGTGTCGTATTCAGGGCACAAGGAGATCAAATCCATTTTGGTGATTTCAGACATATTACATCTTTAAGATATCTATCTTAAGCGTCTTTCAGAGCTTAAAAGGTTGCTCTCCAGATATTGTAAATAATTCTTGAAATATATAAACACTACTTAAGCATAATATACGACTTTGTCTTTTTTCTCCATAGCTTTGGTAATTGAATTTGATTCCCTCGTGCTCTGAACGGACCATATCTTGTCGGAAATCTGAACACCAAAATGTTGTGAGTTTGGGCGCGCAGTGAGATATGTAGTTTATCCTAATTTTCTTGAATTTAGTAACGTTTGTCTTGAACCAATGAACTCGCAATGTGCTATTGCCAAATTTCCACTGAAAATGGTGGTTTTAGCCGCCAAAAATTGCAACTTGTTGACAAAATTGTTGTCTCACTAAGAGCACATTCTTTGAATCAGACTCTCACATTATCATTAGCAAAGTCACTGTAAGCGGATTGGTTGATGTTGAAGCAGCGCTAAGTTCAAACGTCATTTCACCTGCCACGCACAATAATGTTAAGAATGTCATATTTGGTCCTCTAATTTTCCACTATTAAGACAATTACAACCTGAAATGTTATAAGCAGTATGGGCTTTTTTTTAAGTGTAAGGTTTTCTATGAATCTGCCCCTTTGTAATGAAGCCAAAGTTATTCAGTCCTTGCATACGTAGTAGCACTGATCCCATCTCCCAATCTTATCTCATTACTTCTGCTTGTTTATTTATAGTTTTCTACATATTTATTGTTTCAAAAGAATAAAACTGAGTACTCTACTATTCATTATACTCTACTGTATTGATTTAATGACCCTGTTAATGTATATATACGGCAAAACAAACAGTATTGAAATCATATCGTTCATATTTATTTATTTATTTATTTGTTGTACAACATAACGAAACACAAGAAATGTTGTCAAATGGTTGTGAACTAAATATTACTCAACACATATATATAGTGAATTTAAGAAGAATCGGGCCTGTACATCACGTGTTCATAATGTTGATTATTACGTCGCACACAGTCTTCACAGCGGTCCTCTTGTCGATGAACGTGTTAGTGAGCACACGTTGCTTGAACGACAGAACAAATGACTGAATCTTCTGTCTTAACTTTGGTATAGTGGTACGGTGTTATCTGTTTGGAAAATTGCTTCCTTCAGCGTACCCCATTTGTAGATATCTGGAGCCGTGAGGTCAGAAGAGTGGGAAGGATAAGGAAAATCCATTCCACAGGAAATCCAGCGCTGTCCAAACTCTCGTGGACAGAAGAGCATGTGACTCACTTTGCAGTGTGAGCAGTAGCTCCGTCTTGCTGCATCCATTGTTGTTGTAACGACAGATTTTTGGTGCGGCAAAAATCCGCGCAAATCATGCAAGAATGGCTCAATAATTAATTGCCGATTGCTGTAGCGATCCAAGATACACATGGCTTTCATCACTGAACTGTATGTTGCTGATGAAATCTTGATCTTCGTATACCATAGCTCTAGAGCAATACAGTAGACGTGCGCGCTCATTTCCTGCTTTAAAATACAGCGTCACACACCGTATGAGCGGAAATAGTGCTCGACAATAAACACCTTGTTCTCTGTTGTGAGTAACATTATCTTCGCGCCAACTGCACAGTACGCTAGTCCACATAAACTAAGCACACACGTGACGCTCACAGCTTATACCACATTGCTCCTGCGCGCAATTTCAGTACTGTTTGTTTTGCTACATCCTGTATTATGTAAATGAGCTGGACCTTCTTCGGGTAGAATAATCAATTAAGTCCTGATACTAATTCAGTTATTTCTTTCCTTTTGTCTTTCAGCGGTAGCCATCACAGAAAGTTTGGTTATAGAACCAACTGTTCCTTATTTTACTGCAGATCGTCCATTCGTCAACTTCATCATGGAGAAAGAGACTGGAGTTATTCTTTTCTCTAGTACTGTTGCAGAGCCTTAAGATACAGCTCTCTCCTAGCTATATGGTTAACACATGTGTTTCTGGCATGGGAGACCCGGTTGGATTTCCGGTGTGAGTTTATGTGGATTGGATCCCATGTTAAGCTGTAGATATAACCTTGCTAATGAAAGGGATGTTCAAAACTAGTATACGAATCCTTAAAATGACGTTTGCATTATATATCAATGGTATGAAGGAAATGCTTTCATGTTGTAAATTGACTGATTATAATAAAGGTTTAACATATAATTATGTACTTCTGTTTATTTATTTTTAAGGGTAAGGAATGTTACAGCGAACTGGTGAGAATATTTTTGTTCATTTTCAAGAAGAAGAAGAAATTATTATGAAGTAATACTAGTTACTTAGAACGAATTGAAAATTAACTGAAGTAATTATAATGGCGAACCAGTAGTGATTGCAGATTTCCTCCGGGGGGACTTTCTATACACGGAAGGTAAAGAACAGTACATTGAATATATTAGTAACTCACGTTGGGAATAACGAGAGATAGGTTCCCGGAGGGATTGTTTTTATAGCTCCCGAGGGAATTTCCTCTGAGGCCACCGTCTGAAATGACCACTGGCAAACATAATTATTTTTAAAAAAAAAAGTTTAGCGCCCCTTTTTACCCCTGAAGCTATATGAGACGCGAACTTACAATAAAATGAAATCCAAGCCACCGTAATGTGTCCAATGCTCTTCTACCGGGAATCGAAACTGGAACCACGTGCACCTCACAGTGTTTGTGTTTGAAGTTGGCTTATTTATATTTAAGGATTTTTAAGGATTTTTAAGGCTTTATAAGAATTTTTACTATTATGTTTTATCTATCTATCTGTATAAATAAAAATCAAAGTGACTATGTTTGTGACTTAGCAACTCTTGAACTATTCGACCGATCTCGATCAAATTTTCAACATGGATGAGGTTCAAGTCTGAGATGGTTTTTGTCATATCACTTTGACGGTGCTACTTAGGGGAGTGGGAGGAGAGATATATAAAAATGATCGAAAATGATTGATATTAATGTCGAATCTATAGTTTTCGAGATCGCTGAGATGAATAGTGACTCTTTCGATGCATTTAAATCTAAATTCAGCCCACAATAGTAATATTTAATTTTTATTTATATACATCACTTATTGTTTTCTGATTTTTCGTTATATTTTCTTTGTTTCTATCCATTTGAGGGAGCTTCAATAATACTAAAAAGTGACTCACTAATGGAATATACAGAGTCTTCCAAAAGTCCTGCAAAAAAGTAAAAAGCTATAACTTTGAAAGTACTACTTACAATTTTGTAATTCGTTTGTAATGTTTAGTGGAATTGTTAAAATTTTTGTTGGCAACAATGAGAGGATGTAAACGTTGACGTCATAACCGCAAATCACGTGACGAAGATGGCGTCTACTCAAGAGAAAGCGCAGTGTGTGGCGTGATTGTGTGAGTTAAAATCTAGTGTTTTGGTGAGAAGAAGAGTATTTTGGTGGCTTTGGGGACATGTGAAGACAGAAGTTTACAAGCAAAAACCGAAAAATGTTCAGGACCTCCGGAAGAAGATACGTGATGTGATTGGGAGTATTATGGATGAAGCACGTCGAAATGCCATTCTTGGATCCCCGAAAAGACTTCAGCAATGTTTGGACGCAAATGGTGCTCAGCTGGAGGTTTGGCGTTGAAAAAACGTTTGGAAAGAAAATTTCAGACTTTCTTACAAGTCCACTAAAAATTTGTACAAATACAATAAATGGTTACAAAGTTACAGCTTTTTACTTTTTTGCAGGACTTTTGGAAGACCCTGTATTACTAATTTTTCTTATTTTAATCCAGGGAAGCGGATAATTGATGCTAGTTAGTTCTAATTAGTCCTATTTAAGGATTTTGTACCGTACTATTTTACTTTTGACCATTTTATTTTCACCATTTTTACTTCCTCAGTTATACCATTGTCCTCCTGCTTGGTCTAGTGGCTAACAAGAAAGCTTTTGGTGCACTGGGTACCAGGTTTGTTTCCGGTGGAGAGCCTTGAAATAATGTATTATGGGCGTTCAGATTACATCTTAAACTTCAGGTCCAGGTGTCAATAGTCTTGGTACTGAAGAGAGACGCTAAACTCCACTCAATCAGCCAATCATAGGGGAGATGTGGGTAATGGCGATCACCTAAGAAAAATTACGCAGTTTCATTTGCAGAATATATTGAAACAAATTTGTAAGTACATACTCCAATCCTTCTACAATAAGTGTGTAAAATGAAAAGAGGGATCATTTATTCAGTTCCGGAACACGCTGAAAAAAAAAAGTCAAATTGCCACTTTGGTCGCCATTCCCATCACATGTTGGTAATGGCGATCACAGTACAAGCTTAATAAATACACATAGTTCCATAGGCATTTCTTTTTTTCCTTTTTTTTTTTTTTGGCTAAACTGCGCTTTCAAAAGACTGAGAAACGTCAACTGAATGTTTTATTGACGTTTTTTCAAAGACACATCACAGATATATCCACATAGTGAATCCACAGCAGTACAGTTAGCATGCACCCACGATCCACAAAGATTACACCGATACCAAAGTTTCAGTGTTTGACTAAAGTAGGCGTATTACCTATGTTAGGTCTAGGATCTTTTATAATTTTTGGTTGGAGAAGTATTCCAAAAGTTTGTTAGGAATGGCGATCACCATGATGGTAAACCGATCACGTTGATCGGCATTTCCAACATTGCGCCATTTTGAAAATTGAGCTGGTTATACTGTAAAAGGTAGTTTTTTAAAAAATATAACTATGTGTCGTGCATTAGACGTAAATATAACTTTTTATGAATCTTAGTAACTTCAAGATCTTACAACCTAAATTGTACCTATTGTGATTTGAAATATGCAGATCCTTGTAAGAAAATCAACAAAAACAAGTTTCAGCACGCTGTAGACTTCAATCTACTCTAACAAATTCCTCGACAACACACGAGAAACCTTGCTACAACAGGCAGATGGCAGCACTAGTTTGACTTCTCGTCAGGTCACGCAAGAGGGCAAAGTGGGCTGATCGTCATTTCCAACTGATCGTCATTCCCTTCCTCTCCCCAACTACGTTTTTGGAAGAATGATAGAGAAAAATCTTCAAAATAATATTGAAAACTAAAACGGAATAGAAGCTACTCATTTAGGACAAACTATCTTTTCACTGTGTGAATTAGGAATTGTTGTTGGAAGTCCTAAAGAGAGGTGGATTGGAATGGAAAGATTGCCAACTCATAACAAAATTATATAAACCAACAACTAAGTGTTAGAATGCGGGAGGAAATCACAGAAGACAGTGCAATTGGAAGGGGAGTTCGACAGAAATGTCGTCTCTCGCCTACATTATTTAATATCTATCTACAAGAGATAGTGAAAAAAATCGTTCTTAATGAAGACGGTATTTCATAGTGCAGTAGAATAGTGACAAAATATTTCATGACTGGCTACAAGCAGGAAATTTTTCAGGATAAAAGTATACTTATAGGAAGTGTGAAAAACAACGGGACACAAGCTGGTAGGGACGTCGGATGGCCGCAGTGACGTCACAAACATGCCTGACCACCTGAAACTCTAAAGCATCATAACTAAGGAACCATTGATCCTACAAGCTTCATTCATGCACCGTTCGAACCGAAATCACAAACTCTACAAATCATATCAGAATCATATTTGTAAAGTAATATCTTCATGGAGAAATTTGAATATTTTCATTTTTTGCACTCTTTTTAGTTCACATTTTTGAATTTCAATACACAACGGGCTCACATTGATGGAAACACCCATTACATTTATTGTAGCTTATAAAACAGTCTTTCTAACAAGATCAAATATGTTATTAGACTTTATTACTTCCTGACATATTCAATTGTTAAAACATATTTGATGTAACTAAGGTAAAAGCCCTGAATGTGCAGAAATTTCAAACATTTTAAATGTGCATAATGCAGACATTACTGTTCCGACGTATGATCCATGCACTGCTGGATCCGGAATCACAAGCACTACAAATCATTATACAATAGTCATATTCGTAAAATAATATCTTCATGAAGAAATTTGAATATTTTCATTTTTTACATCCATTTTAGTTAATATTTTTGCATTTCAACACACAACGGACTCACAAATCAAAATATCTCAAAAATCTCCAATTACAATCACTTCAAAAAACCTGAAGGTTGTATTGGAGATGCCATTCGTGATGCTTGTTTTTTTCTTTTTTTTTTTAATTCTGTGACTGATGGCATGAGTTTGACTCGAGCTGCAAATGTCCTTCGTGGTCATATGTTCAACAAGTTCCTCAAATTTGGCGTTTCCTTTATCAACCAGTTCACTCTGCCACATCAGTGAACTAAAATGGATGCAAAAAATGAAAATATTCAAATTTCTTCATGAAGATATTATTTTACGAATATGACTATTGTATAATGATTTGTAGTGCTTGTGATTCCTTTGTCCAGCCAAAAGTCTGGTGCCTGTCAATAAAGAAAGTTGATTCGATTTAACAGTATTTAACGTAAACGACGTCATCCTACAAAATCTTAAGATCAGAACTAGAAAACGTGACGTTATAGATTTGCTATCTGAACATGGAATTTGTGGTCTCCTATGAGAGAGTACAGGAGGTTTCTGCAACAGTAACTAATAGTTTGTGTGGATTATTTGAAAATTATGAAGTTGTGTGTCCTCCAAACCTCCTCACTGATGCCTTCACCACTGCTGCTATAGACAATGTTGACCATAACCCTTCATCTTCAACAGCAAGAGAGAGTTTCCACGGTACCAGCATTTTAATTATTCAACATTTTTCCGTGTTACATTTTAACCTACAATCCTCATACTACAGATTTCCCAGTATTAGTGCAGAAAAGACAAACAGGAAAATAAACAAAAGACTTACAGACGCATACACAACTGTGATCCACATATGTCAACAGTTAACCCTATTTACCCATCATCTTCGAGTCCTATAAATGCAGCAACAGACTGACTTGATTCTGTGTACACCGCAAATTACACGTGAATCCGAATCCTCTGATGAGACGATATTATGGACAGTATACCACTCCAAAGGAACCATAGTATGCCAAAATTCCAACTCACATTATTATCTTTACTAGAGGAAGCCGTTCATTCTCCAGCGATGGTTCGACATCTCATGAATATTGTTTCATCAGTAGTTTCACAACTGAACCCTCGCCAGACACCAGTTATTACAGGTGATCAACCAGTGTATGCCCCAATGAAACAAGTGCAATAGTAATATCCATAGAAGTATGGAGATGACAAAATTTGGTAGTGATGGGAAGGCTTCATATTGAAATGGCTATCATGAGTACGATTGGGATTTGGTTAGAAGGATCGAAATGGGATCAGATATTAGTCAAGGGTGATGTCACCACTTCAGGGAGGACCGAATCTCTCCTGAAAGTCTCTAATGTTAAAAGAACTAGATATATCCATCAAGTGTCATCAGTTATTCTTCAGCGAGAAGTGTACGAGTCGCTACTGTGAAGCATCTAGTGATCAAGATGTTGCATTTGATGAATGGATTAATAAGAGAACAGGCGAATCGTCACAGTTCGTGTTTTGCAATACAACACTAGAACTTGAAATTTTACTGCTTCAGTTTGTGAAGAGTGTACTGCTGGTAAATTTCAGTTTATTCTTTGATAGTCTTCTTCAGGCTTGTCCTTTGTTCTTTGCCTGTGCCCATGTTCACCATGCCAGGTGGATTCCAATATTCATACAGAATCTTCTTGAATTTCCAACTAGACATCTCCAAATGTACTATGAGTTTCAGAGAAATCATTTCTGAAGTAGAAAAAATGAGAGGGCTTTTTCACATATCGCAGTTATCATAGTAGTAATCGCATGACTTGAGGCAATATTTTCTGCCCCCTGGAGCGTGGCGCCCGCCGCCGCCGCCAAATTTTGCGCCCCGGGCGCCCGGGCCCGTTCTTCGGGTTATGTGGCCCGGGGTCAATGACCTAGGGGGCGCCCGCCGCCGCCAAAATTTTGCGCCCCCAGGCGCCCGGCGCCCAGTTTTCGGGTTACATGGCCCGGGGTCAATGACCTAGGGGTACATAGGCTACCCCCTTTTAAATTTTGGCAGGGGTACCTTGGCTCACCCCCTAAATTTTGGCAGGGGTACCTACGACCATCCCCCTTAAATTTTGGAAATTGCCAAATCTAAAAATTTGGTGTGGTAGCCTAGGAACATTGTATGTACCTCAATCAGTATTGGGGGTCTATGTCGTTCCCTTTTATGGGTAAAAAATTGCCAAAAAGTCAAATTTCTGGGGTTTTTGACCTAATTTATCCCCTTTGATGAGGCGTTATTATCCTATATGGTTGTATGGGCGTATATAGGGATCCATTACCTTTCATAAGATATGGGTACATTTGTGCACCCCTTTAAAAATTTGGGAGGGGTACCTTGGCCCACCCCTTAAATTTTGGAAATTGCCCAATTTAAACATTTGGTATTATAGTACTGGACCCTAATATGTATTATGATAAATTTGGGTGGTCCACCTCGTTCCCTTTTAGGGGTACAAAATTGCCCAAATATAAACGTAAACAATACGTTGTACCACGTGTTTGGTCTTTTGGCCCAATTTATCCTCTTGGATGAGGTTCTATTACCTTAGATGATTATATGGTTATGTATAGGGGTCTATTACCTTTCATAAGACATAGGTACATTTGTGCACCCCTTTAAAAATTTGAGAGGGGTACCTTGGCCCACCCCTTAAATTTTGGAAATTGCCCAATTTAAACATTTGGTATTATAGTACTGGACCCTAACATGTATTATGATAAATTTGGGTGGTCCACCTCGTTTCCTTTTAGGGGTACAAATTTGTCAAAATATAAACGTAAGCAATACGTTGTACCACGTGTTTGGTCTTTTGGCTCAATTTATCCTCTTGGATGAGGTCCTATTACCTTATATGGTTATATGGTTATGTATGGGGTCTAATACCTTTCATAAGACATAGGTACATTTCTGCACCCCTTTAAAAATTTGGGAGGGGTACCTTGGCCCACCCCTTAAATTTTGGAAATTGCCCAATTTAAACATTGGTTATTATAGTACTGGACCCTAATATGTATTATGATAAATTTGGGTGGTCCACCTCGTTCCCTTTTAGGGGTACAAAATTGCCAAAATATAAACGTAAGCAATACGTTGTACCACGTGTTTGGTCTTTTGGCCCAATTTATTTCCTTGGATGAGGTCCTATTACCTTATATGGTTATATGGTTATGTATAGGGGTCCATTCCCTATTATAAGACATGGATATATTGATGCACCCCTTCAAAAATTTGGGAGGTGTACTTTGGCCCACCCCTTTAATTTTGGAAATTGCCCAATTTAAACATTTGGTATAATAGTATAAGACCCTAATATATATTACTATAAATTTGGGTGGTCCATCTCGTTCCCTTTCATGGGTACGAAATTGCCAAATTTTAGTACAACCACGTGTTTCGTTTTTGATCTAATTTATTCCCTTGGATGAGGTCCTACTACCTTATATGATTATATGGTCATGTATAGGGGTCTATTTCCTATCATAAGACATAGGTACATTGATGCAGCCCGGAGGGGGTACCATAGCCAATCCCTTAAATTTTGGAAATTTTCCAATTTAAGCATTCGCTATCATAGTACATGACCTCAATATGTATCATGATAAATTTGGGTGGTCCACCTTGTTCCCTTTCATGGGTAAAAAAATTGCCAAAATATAAACATAAGCAATATGTTGTACCACGTGTTTGGTTTTTGGCCCAATTTATCCCGTTTGATGCGGTCTTATTACCGTATATGGTTATATGGTCATGTATATGGGTTCATTTCCTATCATAAGACATGGGTACATTGATGCACCCTTTAAAATTTGGGAAGGGTATCTTGGCTCATCCACTAGTTTTAGAAATTGTTTAATATATGCATTTGGTATCTTCGTACAGGTCTTCAATATGTACCACTATAAATTTGGATGGTCCACATCTTTCCCTTTCATGGGTAAAGAACTACCAAAAATCAAATTTCGGAGGTTATTGACCCCTTTGATAAGTAGTTAGCACGTTATATGGCTTATTTCCTTTATATGATTATGTTCCCTTTTAAATTTGAGAATTATCAAATAACATAAATCGGTAAACGTTTTCTAGGACCATTGTAGATGTTGGTATTCCTCTTATGGCCAAATATTCAAAATTTAAAAAATTACTGACCTATTTTTTTGATACGGCTTTATTATTGAATAACTACAGGATTTATTACTTTTTCATAAGACACAGGTGTATTTGTGTACCAATCTTAAATTTTGGGAGGGGTACATTTCTTATTGTCATATCAATAATTGGTAATTGTAGTTAGAATTGGGTGGTCTCTCTTTCTTTGGGTAAATCATTGTCAAATATGAGTATGATCACGTGATCAGTTATTGACCTACGATGGGATTAGGAGTCCAGGACATTGGTACATTTAAATTTTGTAGGATAATTTGAGAATTGTCAAATGAAATTGCGTTATTGGTTTTGATTATTACAGCCTATTTACCAAATATAAACGTAAGCAATACGATGTATCACGTGGTTGACCTTGATGAGGTAGTGTACAGGGATACATAGCTAACCTTATTGAATCTTATGACTCATAGTCTTAAGGGAATCCATGCTACAACACTGGCAAAGTTATTGTTGATGCAACTTGATTGGTTGATCCCTATCTTTCGTGCAATATGATTGGCTGATCATTATCTTTCGTGCAATCTGATTGGTTGCTGATTTTCAAATCTTTGCTGCATTCAGTTTTAAGTTTTGTTTAACATTTAAAAAGTTTTTCGAAATTTTTGTTTGAATTTTTTTTTTGAAATTTTTGTTTGAAATTGTTTCGTTTGAAATTTTGTTTGAAAATTTTTGTTTCGTAATTTTTGTTTGAAAAATTTTTGTTTAAATTTTTTCGTTTCAAATTTTTTGTTTGAAAATTTTTTGTTTGAAACTCTGTTTGCAAATTTTTTTGTTTCAAAATTTTGAAATTTTTTTCGTTTGAAACAATTTTTTTCTTTTCAAAACTAAAAAAAAAATTTCTTTGAAATTTTAGTTTAAAAAATGTTCGAATTTTTTTCTGTTTAAAAATTTTTGTTTGAACATTTTTTTTGGAAAATTTTGGTTTCAAATTTTTAAGTTTTTGCACTAATTAGTAAAGAACCGGAACTGTTTAGAACTAAAACCTCTGGCAGCATTGTGGTGCAATAGTACATGTCAGAACGTGATAATGCAACGTCATCAGTTTTGCATCATATATAAGTATCGTTCTAGTTAGTATTCATGATAACGTCATCATGGCTACTTGTCTGCAATTTCTAAACACACGTGATGTGATGAAATCATTTACCAAGATTACTGATTTACAACAGAATGTACTCCCATGCGCAAAAAAAAAAAAAAAAAAAAAAATTGCGCGTATACTGTAACTCAAGATTTTTCGCATTTATTCAATTTTCATTACGTTTATGGGTAAAATTCAGTTATTAGTATGTGGAGATAATAGAAAGCAATTCATCTAAGGAGAGATTTCCAAAAAATATAATAAAAAAATAAAAATATAAGCAAAAAACAAAATTATGCTCGGTTTTGTGTATACTGGCAACGATGATTTCTAGGGATTTTTTCAGTAGCAGATCACAATTGCGGAGGGAATTCAGTAGGGGAATCGAGAAATTGGATCAAGGAACTGGATAGTGGACTAATATGTTGTATTTATTGGTTAAAACCTAGTGTGTAAATTGCCTGCCAAATATAAATTAGCATCTGTAACTAAGATGTCGTACGAATATATAGAATTAAACAGAAAAAACTCTTATCTTAAGGTTCGAAGCGATACGCACCATGGCTATGAAGATTATTTCTTTAAAAAAAGCGCCAACACAACGTAGCCTCCGTGGTTAGGTGGATAGAGTGGCGGAGTTGAAGTTATTTTATAATTTTGACACCACATCGAATCCCATCCCATCCCATCCTATTTTTTTTTACAAAACATTATAGGAAGTGTATAATTTTGATGTTAATAAGAACCGAAACACTATAATAAGGAAATAATTTATTGGTAGTATCCTTTAATCGACGTATTTATTCAGTATTAGAATACGTGTACTATTAGAAACAGTTATTGTTTTCAGTTTAGTCTTGCATGTTACTTCCCGTTCTTGAACAGCAGACAACTCACTTCGGGTTTGTGTGTCAGGAAGAACATAAGCGACCTTGAAAGTCTGTCCAGCCTTACCCCTTGTTACATTGACCTGATGTTAAATGATCGTTTATGTGTGTGTGTGTGTTTTTTTGCTTTTTAGAGTATTGACTTTCTCTCTTTCTCTTTTTTTTCATATCCACAAGTGCAAGAATGCTTTCGTTGAACGTAACTAAATTATACAGATCTGTGTATGCCGAACACGAATATTTCCAAATATAGAATGAATATGAACGATAATCATACCATATTTCTACATTATATAGTAGCGTGAAAAACTGATATTAAAATGATATAACAAACAGGCATAAGCTTTTTTTCTACCATGGCAACACATTAAATTTTGGGAATTACAAATTATCACCTTACGTGTCGTTGTATTCCTATTCTTTTTCACGTTCAAGCGACGAAAGAAGAAATTGTAGTAATAGTGATAAAAATCGAATTCGAGATTTCAATGAATTCAAGTTTCACGCCCCCACATATCGAAAAAGTGATTTTGATGTCTGTCCATCTGTTCGTTTGTTGGTTCGTCACGCTTTTACATGCATTCAAATAGAGGCCATACTGTTCGACGTATCTGGACCTAAGTCTAGACATGAAGTTTTTATAACACTTTATCGTTTCGAATTCTATATTCTCCGACACATAAAAATAAGGGTAGTTTCCTGAAGGATGAAAATTTAAAATAATTAAATTGTTTCAAAAATAGCTGTAAAGATTTTGCTTATTTTTTTTTACAAATATAGTTTGAATCATTGCTCTGAAAAAATACGTAAGGTGTAATTTACTGTATGGGATGCGTTTTTTCGAACAATTTTCTCAATCACATTTTATAAATAAATGTATCATTAATAACCTAACAATATGACACAATTCGTTCGTCCTGTAAACATTCAGAACGGTAGTTTAGCCTACTCTTCGACGATTTTCCCATTAGCGCCTGACCCAATTTTGTTCATATTTCATAAATAAATGTCACATAAATAACCTAACGATACAGCATAATTCCATCATCCTAAAAAGCTAGAAGTGGTATAATACTTTTCGGAGTAAGATTTACCCTACGATTTTGTGGAGAACGACTCAGGCAATTTTGTTCGTATTTCATAAATAGCATAACTCGTTTGTCCTGAAAAGATACACACGGGATATTTTATTCTTGGGGATGACTTTTTTTTGACGATTTCTCAGAAAGTACTCAGACGCTTTTGCTCATAGTTCACATACAATTATTTCCTTAATAATTCTAATATATGGCATAAGTTATTTCTAACAGAAATATGACCAATGGGTACTTTACTTTTGGACATAAGTTGCTTCGAACAAAGGTTTCCAAAAACACATTATTTTATTCGCATTTCCCAAATAAATGTTTCAGTAATAGCTGCAGCCTAACACGAGTCAGTTTAAGAAATTCGAGCGAGAAAATTCAGTGCGTTTCATCCGTACCCATTCTTAAATATATTTTTAAATGTTACACCTAATCACAATTTTCTTAACAAAATCGAAACTTCTATTTAAATGTGCCTTGTTGTTACCAAATGTTTCAAGTCCATTGGTTCTGGATTTGATTCCCGGTGAGAGCTAGTGTATTTTTATCGAACGTTAAGGTATAGGTAATAAGTAGGTGCAAAGAGAAAAGTGTTGAAACAAGCCTAACCAACCTAATAAATAATACAAAGAAAAAATACAAAATTACGAAATTATAGAAGAAACGTTGTTAATATTAGATATTTGCGTGTGAGATTGTCCAACCGATGACTGTCAACTCCAAAGGTAAGAAAGTGAAACATCCAATACCAGGTTAATCAGTGGTCTCTAGGTAAACCTATCCTACTAGGAAGTGATTGAGATACCAAAAAATGTTGTAATCGCTGGGAGACATGTTAGGAAAATACATTGGGTGAGAGACTTTAATTCATGAATAGTTTGCACCTTCGTTGGTGTATTGAAGTGCGTAGGTGGTGTGTGTTTAGCATATCGGGTTCCTTTGTTGTTAGTCCCAGCTTTCTAGACCGGATGCAGTTATTCCCGGTAGAAAATACAAATATATATATATATATATATATATATATATATATATATATATATATATATATATATATATATACACATTTCTATTACCATTAAAGTAAATAATTACACTCATTCCCTCAATGTGATACTTGTTTGTTTAATTGTATACAGAGAGCTGATCCGTGGAAAAATCGTTCATAATAATAAATAAAATAACCTCGACAAATATTCTTGTAAATAATAGGTAAAAGTTTGCGTCACACTGTTCAATTTGCTGGGCACGGCAGTGTGCCACGTTATCCGGTTGTGGCACACTGGAATATAGGGTATGGCTTTCTAATTTTTCCCAACTATTTTAACTGCTTCAATTGAAATGAATTTATAATAATAAGAGAGTGAATTTAGTCTTCTTACCCTTCGATTTAGAAATAAGGTCCGCTAGAATTGTATATATATAAAAATAATAATACTCAGAATTTTATAGAGTGGTTTGTTTTATTCGAAATGACATACTTCCTGCAACTGTTTGGGTTGGAATTATTTGAAATCAAATCTTTAAGTTTTACGACCCACTGTTATACCGGCTAGGCTAAAGGACACGGTGATGATGAGAAATGAATGCAATGGTGGAACGAAAAAAGTGGGAGAAAACGGAAGAACCCCGAGAAAACCCTGCATATGGTGTTTCTCCACCACAAAATTCACTTGGTGCGAGCTGGGGTCGAACCAAGGATCCCATGCACCAAAGGTGAACGCTTTATCACTGAGCCACCGCGGCCCCTCTGAAATTATTTATAGGAGAGAGTGACTACTTTTATGAAAACTTGATATCGAACACATTTGTTTAAAAATACCAGCTTTTTGTGAAATATTGCTTAATATTCAGGAAAACCTAAGTCAATATAATAATAATAATAATAATAATAATAATAATAATAATAATAATAATAATAATAATAATAATAATAATAATAATAATAATAATAATAATAGTTATTATTATTATTATTATTATTATTATTATTATTATTATTATTATTATTATTATCTTAAATTAAAAACTCTCTGGACCTAGTGCATTGGCACAATTCCACGAATCAAAAAGAATGTGTTTACTTATAAGTGTAGAAGGACTTAATCCCTGTTGCTTTCAATATAAAAAGAAAGTGTCCAACTGTCAAATGATATGCTACATAAAATGCTCTATGCAACATAATGTAGTATAGAGTCATCATTCCAGGTTGTCTAAAGAACACTTTCGTTTTAGCAAGAAAGGAAGAAAATAGAAAATACTGAGTTTTAACCTAGTAGAAAGTTTGCAGATTTAAGGGAAAATGCACAGAGTTGTTGGATATAAAATGCAGTTCAGATTAATGGAGTAAGACACCGTAAACATTTTATTGTTTGAAATATACTGGGAGTGACCAAGCCATTACATATGGAAATATCGAAAGAGATACGTTAATGGTGTTAGTTGCAAACTTTTTTAGAAATGAAAAAATTAAGGAAATCTCTAAAACTCTGATATCACAGATCCAAATTGACTGACTGTTAAGTAAAACTGCTAAATCTGACAAGTAAACCTTACGTTTGGGTGAATCGAGTTGCTGACTGAGACACATATGAGAAAGTAGTACTAAATATGGTCAGTATTTCAGTGAAGTTTTAGGTGCGAAGCTCCAGGGGTTTAGGAGATACAGCTACCAGAACATCACATGGAAGTACAAAATAGTCTGCATACAGTTGGAGGTAAATGCCCTGTAAGACCTCTTGTAACGACAAAAGGTGAATAACAAATATATGGGTACATATTAGGACTAGGGGGAAGTCATATAGTAAGGGCATACCTGACGGCGGCCATCTTGAAATCCGCCATTTTGAATTAAGGTTAAGTTTTTTAAAATAGGAATAGGGTCATGTGATACATGATTTAAGGCGCAAATTTAATCAGAAGAAGAATGGTGACGTTAATTTTGATTTACGCGCAATTGGTAAAAAGTTACAGGGAAATTAAATATTGTTGCAGCATATGTATTAGTCCTTTACCCCACCTTGTAAATTTTGTGTTTATGATAATAATTAAATAAAAAGGAGGTGGATAAATATTAGGTCTATGGTAAGAGTTGTCTTGATGGCGGCCATGTTCAAATCCACCATTTTGAATCAGAGAAAAGTTTCAAACAAAAAGCATAACATTGACACCTTATTAATAGCAAATTTTACCATAAATCCAACGGTATAACGCCACCATTGTATTTCTGATTAACTTCTAGCCCGAAGTCATCTATTGCAATACTCTATTCCCATTTAATTTTGTGCTGGTTAATGATAAAGCAAAACTGGTTATACCGTTGGATTTATGGTAAAATTTGCTATTAATAAGGTGTCATTGTTATGCGTTTTGTTTAAAACTTTTGTCTGATTCAAAATGGCGGATTTGAACATGGCCGCCATCAAGACAACTCTTACCATAGACCTAATATTTATCCGCCTGCTTTTTATTTATTATCATTAACACAAAATTTACAAGGTGGGGTAAAGGACTAATACACATATGCTGCAACAATAATTAATTTCCCTGTAACTTTTTACCAATTGCGCGTAAATCAAATTTAACGTCACCATTGTTCTTCTGATTAAAATTGCGTCTTAAATCATGTATCACATGACCCTATTCCTATTTTAAAAACTTAACCTTAATTCAAAATGGCGGATTTCAAGATGGCCGCCGTCAGATATACCCTTACTATATGACTTCCCCCTAGTCCTAATATGTACCCATATATTTGTTACTCACCTTTTGTCGTTACAAGAGGTCGTACAGAGCTTTTACCTCCAACTGTATACAGACTATTTTGTACTCCATGTGATGTTCTGGTAGCTGTATCTCCTAAACCCCTGGAGCTTCGCACCTACAACTTCACTGAAATACTGACCATATTTAGTACTACTTTCTCATATGTGTCTCAGTCAGCAACTTGATTCACCCAAACGTAAGGTTTACTTGTGAGTAAAGCAAAAAAAAAAAAAAAAAGTATTAATGACCTGTGTTAGTTTCAGACATATCATTCTCATCAAAACTACGATAGAAGTAAATTATGAATAAAGTTGAATTCACAGTTCTGGAATACCAACAAATGATTTTGCTAGATGTAACTTTTCAGAAAACTTTTTTATAAGACTTTAGATTTATTATTTTTTTTGTTTGTTTATTAGCTTCCCCATGCCGTAAACGTCACCAACTCCTAGTGGCTCACTTGCCGGTAAATAACGATCGTCGATATAGCGACGCGTCGAAGGATTGCCGCTAGCGTGCCACTAGTGGCAGGGATTCGTCGAGTCGAAGCAGATATCTAGAATCGGGGGTATTGAAGTTACCACAACGTAAGAACGAGGACTTCATTTTGGTCCGCGCTCGTTTGATTTGTCACGGAGAATCGTAAAGGGACCAACATGAACTATCGCCAGTCATGTGCATGCGGTTATTATTATATATTATTTTTCCCTGACGAATTGTTATTATAAGAACAATATTTGAGCTCCGGGGGTCAAGAGTAACTCCCGCCTTTACATCATGAAGTGAAAAATCTTGAGGTGGGTGCGTATAATTGTATGAATTTAGTTGGCAACTGTCGCCGATCACTACTAGCAAGTGAATATGGGAGAACTATGAAAAAAGTAAATAGACGCTTGCCATTTTGTTATAAAATTACATGACGAGTGCATTTGATTTGATTCCGGACAGTTGTCTTCAAATATACACGGTTAAGAAGCACTCTGATTAGAAATATTAAAAATACTTCAACGATTTATCACTCTACAAGCTGTGTCTTCATAATCGCCTCCGTGACGAATTCGGAAGAATACGGAATTAGTAACCCTAAGGTTGATGGTTCACGCCCAGCTCAGGGCACTTTCGTTTTATTTTTTAAAAAATGTTTTTAGACTCATCTTGATGCAAAGAAATTACGCATATAGGCGATTTAACGTATTTTAGGGGAATAATTTTGTGGTTCGTTGGCGTTCCGTCGCTTCTCTGCCGGTGGTGGTATAATTTTCAAAGCGGAAGTGGGACCAATTTTTGGCTGCGGGACCGCCAATTTTTGGGGACATGTCACTAGTTGCCTATCGGTGGTCCACCGACGCTTACGGCATGGGATTTTCCCCTCACGAGTGAGGCATTGTAATCGACCAAAAGTGTTTTGGAAAAATGGGAAACATCTTCCGACTTCGACTTCTGAATAATACGTTTAGGATCAAGTCGAATCAAGGCTGTGCCACGGGAAGGTAGAACAAGTGAGGCAATCGTTCCAAGCACTACGCTCGACAGCTTCCGTCTCATTCACGACTTAGACTCTTCAGGAAAAGTAACAAGTTTATTACTTGTAATTTATTCTTTGAGTCAAAGTATTTTGCAATAAACCATCGTTTTGTAAGATATTTTTACGATTGTATACTATTAATTTCGAAAATTGTACTCATGATATAATTTCCCATCATGGATTTGAAAAAATCAAAGTTGGAACAAAGAAAGATCTCCGATCCACATGTCTCTTCATGTTTGATATGGAAGTCTCATCTTCATTATTGACCCTTAATTTATTTTAGTCCTAGGCAACGCGAATCGACGAGATGGCTCTAAGTGAAAACATTCATTTAGATGGTTAAGTAATCAGGAAATTCCTGCTGTTATTTCACGAAACACAACAGATCTTGAGAAAAAAAATTTGCTTACCAGGGGGAGGGAGTAAATCATCTGCTTACGTTTGCTTAACTAGGAAGAAGGCAAGGGCGCCGATCCTGGGGGGCCGGGCCTGCTCAAAGCTCATGTAGGCCTCCTTTGTATTTATGAATATACAATATTTGGCATTATTTGAGTGTAATTTGTCTTAAAATCCTCATATATATATCTTCTGCATGTTAATTCCCCCCCCCCAATTTAAAGAGAAATTGGCGTCCTTGGAAGATCTAGTGAAATGAATAAAAATGTGATAACGTAATACTTGAACAACTCTATCTAATGGAGGAAAGTAAATTAGTATTTAACACTTCTTTCAGTTTTAAGCATTTCAAAGATTCTCGTAATTTAGTAGCGTCCCGGATTTGCATTTTTGAAGTACGGGAACTTTATCTATACCTTAACGTGGGAATCGGTTTCGGACCATGCACTTAAGCCGCTTTGCCATAAGAGGCACAAGGAGTTTTTCTTTCGATTTCCTCAGGAATATTGCGAATGGTATAACTTTTAAAACTATGTTTTAAAAAAAAATACACATCGACATAATAAGATGATAATCTGATACCTAGGAAATATATTGAATTGTTTTTAATTTGTTGTCACGCTTCCAAATCAGTACTTATGCTTTTTTTTTATTCCAGCCTTTTAATATAAGCATTTCAAACTATTGTCTGTTCTAGGACGATACAATTCTAGTTCATGTATATGCTAGCTTTGGAAATACAGTAGAGTTTCGCTTATCCGACATAAACAGGCAGGCAGAACGCTGGATAATATGGATGTGTTAAGAAAAGACCTATTAAAAGTAAAACTTATGATATAATTTTACATATTACGCATCTAATAATAATGTTTTATAACAAATAACTGCACTGCACTGAATCAGGGACGTATCCAGAGTGAGGGCCTGAGAGCTGTCTCTCTCCGAAACTCAAGCACTTTTTAATAAACTTGCCTTTACCCTTTTGAGGTTCTTTTATATCAGTTTACTAGTAGTCAGTGTCCAAACTTTGGGCAATGTGCTGTTGTCTTGTTATAATTCTAAGAACATACCATAATGCCATTATACCTGGTGCAGTGGCGTATTTAGGGGGGTGGCTTCCGGGTTTAAGAACCCCACGAAATCTTACTTAGTATAGTAAAGTAAATGAAATATCTTGCAGAATTTTCACATTTCCAGGCAAAGCCCCCCCGAAAGTTAGCAAAGCCCCTCCCGAAACAAAATCGTAAATACGCCACTGACCAGGTGGAATTAAAGAACAGTTTTAAATAGGATTAACATTCTGTTTTTAACTTTAATATATTAGAACGATACACTCCATGTCTTCTTGCTATTTTTGTTATGTGATATACGTACCAGACAGTTTTCTTTTGTTACATTTCTCTCGAAAATATGTTTCATTTTGTTTGTGCTATAATGCAGTTTCCAAAATAAACCGGTTTATAAATGAAAAGTAGGAAAAAGTTTAAGAGAGGTACAGAACTGTTGCATTATTATTATTATTATTATTATTATTATTATTATTATTATTATTATTATTATTATTATTGATATTTAAAAACATTAGAATTACGTGCTTACGAGGATTCGTGTTGGGCCCCCTCCAAATAGAAAACCTGGATACGTGTCTGCACTGAATGATAGACGTATGAGTCAAGGTGTAGACGTGCGTGCTAGGCGATAGACTCCACAGCATGAAAAATAGATTAAGACCACAACTTGCAGATCTTCTTGCCGATTGGTGCTATTTGCAATGATATATCAGATCATATGGTATGTGGAACAAAGGATGTTCGTATAAGAGAGACCATCTTGTATTGGTGTTTCACGCACCTAAATCTGTAAAATGTTTGTATAAACAATTATCTTTCACTCCCTAGCTAAATTTGTGGGTATGATCACACACCTTGCCTCATAAAGTATAGTCTTATAAAGAAAAACATATTTTTTTTAGCTAAAACCTAAAGAAAAGCCAACTTCATTTTTTTTATAGTGGCAAACTAGTCCACTTCATCACGTTTGGTGCTAAAATGTCCTTTTCTGTCCGTATATATCCTTCACACTTCGTTGGAGACAAAATTGTTTTTTCCCCAAGAAAACAGGATGAGAGAAACTATACAACAGCATGAACAGAAAACAATAGCTATTAACAATAGTTCTCTAATCCTGGATAAATACGTCATTACAGCAAAATATCAGTAAGTTGTCCTTATTATATTGCTTCGGTTCTTATTAACATGAAAATTATAATGTATTGTAAAAAAAAGAAAAAAAGAAAAGAAATGGGATGGGATGGGATTCGATGTGGTGTCAAAATTATAAAATAACTACGACTCCGCCACTCTACCCACCTAACCACGGAGGTTACATGGTGTTAGCTCCTTTTTTTTAAGAAATAATCTTCATAACCATGGTCCGTATCGCTTCGAACCTTAAGATAAGAGTTTTTCTGTTTAATTCTATATTTTCGTACGACATCTTAGTTACAGAAGCTAATTTATATTTGGCAGGCAATCTACACACTAGGTTTTAACCAATAAATGCAACATATTAGTCCACTATCCAGTTCCTTGATCCAATTTCTCGATTCCCCTACTGAATTCCCTCCGCAATTGTGATCTGCTACTGAAAAAATCCCTAGAAATCATCGTTGCCAGTATACACAAAACCGAGCATAATTTTGTTTTTTGCTTATATTTTTATTATTTTATTATATTTTTTGGAAATATCTCCTTAGATGAATTGTTTTTTATTATCTCCACATACTAATAACTGAATTTTACCCATAAACGTAATGAAAATTGAATAAATGCGAAAAATCTTGAGTTACAGTATACGCGCATTTTTTTTTTTTTTTTTTGCGCATGGGAGTACCTTATAGAATCTTAGCTAGCCAAAAAATCCCTACAAAGTTTGGATTAAGAATCGTAGTGAAGCTTGAAAATGATAAGAATATAATTTTACCAGCAAGCTATTTACCCATGGAAGCATCAAAACAAGAAGAACTGCTGCATTTCTTAAATACTGGATCTGTATCTTTATGTTACAAAGGATTCTTGGGTCGAAGTCATCAATTCGAATTTAGTACACAGCCGGTTTCGTCAGCAATTGTGATGAAATCATGAATTCAAACGTCAGCGCATTCCTTTGACGTCAGACGTAGTTGTATGAATTTGGTTGGTCAGGATGACGTCAGCAACTGTGATGAAATCATGAATTCAAACGTCAGCACATTCCTTTCCAATAACGTCAGCCGTAGTTCTACAAATCAGCAAATACAGTGTCAGCCCATGAAATCATTTGAGCAAGTGCTTTTCAGGAGGAAAGATGTGTACTTCTAACGATAAAGAATTCATCTTCGTAAGCTATTATCCAATAAATATATTCCAAAAAAAACATATGATGATTGGTATCACTGCTAGAGCATTTGAACCAGTGATTCGATTGGGCAAAGCAGAACAATTTGGTGTACAACTGACCTATGAAGAATGGCAAATATTATGTTCACGAATCGACCAAATGAACGATTATTTTCATGATGAGCTAAATGTGACCATAGTCAAATCATTAGGCTCAAATCATGAAGTGGTGCTGCGTACAGTCCTCGAAGAGAAGATGGTGCTGTTACGTAAAAAGAGTACATTCCATGTCCCTCGCAACATGGTGTATCTAACGGAAACGGAATGGAACAAATTCATAAACGTATTTCAGTGTGTTAAACATGCAGTGAAAGTGTGCAACAAAACAAGTATATTCCTGAAAAAGTACTATTTTGAAAAAATGTGTTATGCATATTGTACAACATGTATCTAGATATTGTGATGGTTGTCAACATCGTTCCTGGGTGCATACCTGTATTGATAAACAGTTTATTTGTGATCAAATGGACATTGAGTTTCCACCAATTGATATTGCAATAGACCTTAAAAGACTTTAGTTGGAATTAAAATTATACGCTAAAGACAAACTAGTGCAAGTTCAAAATACATTGTATCGACAATATCCAGATCCTATATCTGGTATGGATGTATGTGGAGTGTAACAAAATGATCCATTTCAATGAATTTTGTTTTTTCATTTACAACTACAACCCCATGTTCTGACGTGTACTATTGCACCACAATGTTGCCAGAGGTTTCAGTTCTAAACAGTTCCGGTTCTTTACTAATGAGTGCACAAACTTTTAAAAATGTCAAACCAAACTTTGAAACAAAACTTTCGAAACAAAAATTTTCAAACAAAAAATTTCAAACCAAATTTTCTTCTAAGCAGTTCCGGTTCTTCACTAATGAGTGCACAAACAAAAATTTGAAACCAAAATTTTCCAAACAAAAATTTCGAAAACAAAAATGTTCAAACAAAAATTTTAAACAGAAAAAAATTCGAACATTTTTTAAACTAAAATTTCAAACAAAATTTTTTTTTGTTTTGAAACGAAAAAAAAATTAAAAATTTCAAACAAAAACTTTGAAACAAAATTTTCAAACAAAATATTTTGAAAAAAATTCAAACAAAATTTTTTAAACAACTTTAGAAACAAAATTTTCAAACTAAAAATTTCAAACGAAAAAATTTCAAACAAAAAATTTTGAAAAAATTTCAAACAAAAATTTTGAAACAAAAATTTTTAAACTAAAAATATCAAACGAAAAAAATGTCAAACCAAAGTTTCAAACAAAAAAATTTTCAAAAACTTTTTAAATGTTAAAACAAAGCTGAATGCGTCAAAGACTTGAAACTCATCAACCAATTAGATTGCACGAAAGATAGTGATCAGCCAATCAGATTGCACGAAAGATAGTGATCAACCAATCAACTTGCATCAACAATAACTTTGCCAGTGTCAGATTACATCACCTTGTGACTAAATTTCAGTGTTGTAGCATGTATTCCCTTAAGATTATGAGTCATAAAATTCAATAAGGTTAGCTATCAGATTTCTAAAACTCAAGGTCAAATCAATCACCACAAATGATCTTAGACTATGAGCTGTGACTAAAGTTCAAAGTATTGTTTCAAATTTCGCGCCTTATGTTAAAGTTCTGTTTATCACAATTCCCAAATTTAAAGAATACTTCTCTCGATATACCTAAGTCTTAGAATTAATCATATCATTATAGGTTCAATAAGGTCAATAATTCCGTCATTTGTTTACCTGAGTAAAACCAACTGTTTAAGTGTGTACTCAAACTTAAGAAGTACCACAACAAAGGAAATGAATCCCTGTACATTACCTCATCAAGGTCAATCACGTGGTACATCGTATTGCTTACGTTTATATTTGGCTGGATTAATCAAAACTTATGACGCATTCTCAAATTATCCTACAAAGGTTAAATGTACCAATGTCCTGGACTCCTAATCCCATCATAGGTCAATAACTGATCACGTGATCATACTAATATTTGACAATGATTTACCCAAAGAAAGAGATACCACCCAATTCTAAGAACAATTACCAATTATTGATATGACAATAAGAAATGTACCCCTCCCAAAATTTAAGATTGGTACAGAAATACACCTATGTTTTACGAAAAAGTAATAAATCCTGTACTTATTCAATAATAAAGCCGTATCAAAAGATAGGTCAATAGCCTTCAAAATTTGAGTATTTGGCTATAAGAGGAACACCAATGGGTCCTAGAAAACGTTTACCGAATTTTGTTATTTGATAATTCCCAAATTTAAAAGGGCACATAAACATATGAAGGTAATAAACCTCTGTACATACCCATATAACGTGTTAATTCCTTATCAAAAAGGTCAATAACCTCCGAAATTTAATTTTTGGTAGTTCTTTACCCATGAAAGGGAACAAGGTGGACCACCCAAATTTATTATAATACATATTAGGATCCTGTACTATAATACCCAATGTTTAAATTGGTCAATTTCCAAAATTTAAGGGGTGGGCCAAGGTACGCATCCCAAATTTTTCAAGGGGTGCATCAATGTACCCATTTCTTATGATAGGAAATGAACCCATATACATGACCATATAACCATATACGGTAATAAGACCGCATCAAAGGGGAGAAAATTGGGCCAAAACAAAACACGTGGTATAACGTATTGCTTACGTTTATATTTTGGCAATTTTGTACCCCTAGAAAGGAACGAGGTGGACCACTCAAATTTTTCATAATACATATTAGGATCCTGTACTATAATACCGAATGTTTAAATTGGTCAATTTCCAAAATTTAAGGGGTGGGCCAAAGTACCCCTCCCAAATTTTTCAAGGGGTGCATTATATACCCATGTCTTATGAAAGGTAATGGACCCCTGTATACGCCCATATAACCATATAGGGTAATAATACCTCATCCAAGGGGATAAATTAGGTCAAAAACCAAACACGTGAATGTATTAAAATTTGGTAATTTCGTACTCATGAAAGGGAACGAGGTGAACCAACCAAATTTATAGTAATCTCTATTAGGGTCCTATACTATAATACAAAACATAAAATGGGTAATTTCCAAAATTAAAGGGGTGAGCCAAGGTACCCCTCCCAAAAATTTAAAGGGGTGCACAAATGTACCTATGTATTGTGATAGGTAATGGACCCCTATACATGATCATATAACCATATAAGGTAATAGGACCTCATCCAAGGGAATAAATTAGGTCAAAAACGAAATACGTGGTTGTACTAAAATTTGGCAATTTCGTACCCATGAAAGGGAACGAGGTGGACCACCCAAATTTATAGTAATACATATTAGGGTTCTATACTATTATATCAAATATGTAAAATGGTCAATTTCTAAAATTTAAGGGGTGGGCCAAGGTACCCCTCCCAAATTTTTAAAGGATGCACAAATGTACCTATGTCTTATGATAGGGAATAGACCCCTATACATAACCATATAACCATATAAGGTAATAGGACCTCATCCAAGGAAATAAATTGGGCCAAAAGAACAAACACGTGGTACAACGTATTGGTACAACGTATTGCTTACGTTTATATTTTGGCAAATTTGTACCCCTAAAAGGGAACGAGGTGGACCACCCAAATTTATCATAATACATGTTAGGGTCCTGTACTATAATACCCAATGTTTAAATTGGGCAATTTCTAAAATTTAAGGGGTGGGCCAAGGTACCCCTCTCAAATTTTTAAAGGGGTGCACAAATACACTCATATCTTATGAAAGGGAATGGACCCCTATACATGACCATATAACTATATAGGATAATAACACCTCATCAAAGGGGATAAAATCGACCAAAAACAAAACACGTGGTATAACGTATTGCTTACGTTTATATTTTGGCAATTTTGTACCCCTAGAAGGGAACAAGGTGGACGACCCAAATTTATCATAATACATATTAGGGTCCTGTACTATAATACCCAATGTTTAAATTGGTCAATTTCCAAAATTTAAGGGGTGGGCCAAGGTACCCCTCCCAAATTTTTCAAGGCGTGTATTAATATACCCATGTCTTATGAAAGGTAATGGACCCCTGTATTCGCCCATATAACCATATAGGGTAATAACACCTCATCCAAGGGGATAAATTAGGTAAAAAAGAACCGAAATTTGAATTTTTGGCAATTTTTTTACCCATGAAAGGGAACGACATAGACACCCAATACTGATAGAGGTACATACTATGGTCCTAGGCTACCACACCAAATTTTAGATTTGGCAATTTCCAAAATTTAAGGGGGATGGTTCTAGGTACCCCTGCCAAAATTTAGGGGGTGGGCCATGGTACCCCTACCAAAATCTAAAAGAGGTGGTCCTATGTACCCCTAGGTCATTTACCCCAGGCCACGTAACCCCAAAAATGGGCGCCGGGTGTCCGGGGCCCCACGCTCCAGGTGGCGGAAAAATTTGCCTCAAGTTACGCAATTACTACTATCATCTACATGAGCAAAATAATAAAATCGTGAAAACCGATGGTGATGCTGTGGATATATTGAATAAATCCTCCGTTCTGAAATGGATGGTAGCTGGCCCAGCAATCGCAAGTATTATTTATGACTAAGAACAGGAGGTTGGTTTAATTAATAAGACAGGTGTGAATACAGAGTACAGAGAACACATACGTGTTACATTTGCAGTACCGAAAACACTTGTCAGATGTACTAGAGTAATTTCGTGAACAAGGAAATCCATTTGAAGAAGATAGTCTTATGACAGCTTTACCAAAGTAATTATTTCAACTGAAGCACAGGTGTCTGCTTGTGAGGCAGCAGCAGTGGGTAAATAGCAGTATGGTACACATGTAAGGGAAATACTTACCGAACTAAACCAATGCATACATGATATCATAAAGCGAAACAATCTGCAGCTCTTCAAGTTGGAACGAAGCTTCATCTTTCCAAGCAAAAGAAAATATCTTTTCTGCGCCATGACTTGAACACTCTTTGCAATCTCTTTGTTGCGTGTCAGCAGCATGATGGTGATATCGACGCCTTCTTCGCACACGAGAATCATGCCTATTCACCATCCATATCTGACGTTGGACGATTAAGAAAGCCATCCAGCAAATCAGATATCATCGAATGCATGAAGAAGAAATCATCTCCAACCGACACCCTCACTGATGGCCTACCCAAGGTAATTGCAGCAATGATTGATGCAGCAGCTGTAGTACACATGCTGTCACCACAGTCATAAAAAAAACATTTGCTGATTAAGCTTCTGGCGTATTTGTCTCGTATGTTCATCAACGATTAAGACATGTGTCAAGGCTAGATCCTGTGTTTGATAGGTATTTCACAAACAGCCTAGAAGCGTGTGCTCGTGAGATATGTGGCTCGGGTAAAAAAAAAAAAATAGTGTGCGCAACGACTTGCATGCCCCAACAACTCAACAGTTTTTTTTTATCAGTAGATCAAAACAAAGAATAGTTGTTTCACTTACTGGCTGACTGTGTAGTGCAGATACAACCTCATGAAAAATCCATCATTTGTACATATGATTAGTGGTAAACACTTCTTCAAATGTTCTTCGTACCAGCAGAATATCACCAACCACCTATGAGGAACCAGACACCAGACTTTTACTTCACGTGAAAGATGCTGCTACTGCTGGCCACACTCATCTTATGATAGTGACGGTAGATTCAGACGTGGTAATGTTAGTAATGTTTGCATATGACTCCATACCAAATTTGGAAGAATTGTGGATTGAGTTGGAGTTGAAAAAAAAGAACTACACTCCAGTCCATGCTATAGCCTACCGCATGTCATCAGATATCCGTGAAGGTTTACCATTCTTCCATGCTTTTACAAGGTGTAATACTGTGTCTGCATTTGCAGGCATTGGTAAAACTACATCATGGAAAACATGGGAGTAATTTCGGGAAGTAGGTGATGCATTCCACAGGCTATCAGAAGATGACCATTCCAATGAAGATCATGATTTTTAGCTCATTCAGCGGTTCACGATTCTAATGTATGATAAAACCAGTACATGTGGCAAAGTTAACGATTTGGTACGAGTGTTGTTTACGAAGACAACAATGTCAGTAGAGCATATTCCACCAACCGAAGCTGCTCTGATTCAGAGCATAGAAAGAGTAGTTTTACAGGCAAATATATGTAGACAGTGAAATTTCTGCAACCCTAAATTAAAAGATTCTGTTCAGTATGACTGGCAAAAGACGATTTCTATATATCGACCCCTATGGTCTACTATTCCTGAAGCATCGCGCACCTCTCAAGAACTTATATCGTGCGGTTGTAAGAAACAGTGTTTATCAAATTGCAAGTGTGTAAAACATTCTCTCCCTTGTACAGCCTTATTGCATGCGATGCTCAGAGCTCTGGGAATAACTGTTGCCCTTTCTCCTCGTATAAAGTATCATAATAGGTATTACACGGCAACAAAGCGACCTGCAGATGCAGATGCAGTCCGTGACTAGTGTACTTGCTAAAGACAAAGTGACATCACTTCTACTTTTTTTAAATATTTACATGTAAATAAATAAGAAAACTGTTAGCGTAATGTAACAAAACTGTAATTTCAGACCAACATACTGTTCCACGTTTATCATAAGCGTTAAAGTAATTACTCTTTAGCATAAACATGCTGAAATTAGATATGCAAATGTTGCACTGAAAATATTGTTTTATTAAAGAACTGATCTAAATATCTTTTTTAAAACCTTGTTTTCTGTCCATATTTTTCTTCTTCTTGTGGAAGGTTTTTTTGAAATGTTCCTAATTGAAGATTTCTGAGATATTTTGATTTATGAGTCGGTTGTGTGTTGAAATGCCCTTCCCCCCCAAAAAAAGAAAGAACTAAAATGGATGCAAAAAATGAAAATATTCAAATTTCTTCATGATATTATTTTACAAATATGACTATGGTATAATAATTTGTAGTGCTTGTGATTCCGGATCCAACGGTGCATGGATCATATGTCCGATAAATAGTGTCTGCATTATGTACATTTAAAATATTTGAAATTTCTGCACATTCAGGGCTTTCACCTTAGTTTAACATCAAATATGTTTTAACAATTGAATATGTCAGGAAGTAATAAAGTCTAATAACATATTTGATCTTGTTAGAAAGACTGTTTTATAAGCTATAATAAATGTAATGAGTGTTTCCATCAATGTGAGCCCGTTGTGTATTAAAATGCAAAAATGTGAACTAAAAAGAGTGCAAAAAATGAAAATATTCAAATTTCTCCATGAAAATATTATTTTACGAATATGACTCTGATATAATGATTTCTAGAGTTTGTGATTCCGGTTTCAATGGTATATGAATCAAGTCCGTAAAGTCAGTGGTTTCTGAGTTATGGCAGTTTAAAGTTTCAGATGGTCGGCTATGCTTGTGACGTCACTGTGGCCATGCTTGCGTCCCGGTGTTTTTCACACTTCCTATAACTGTGATTTTATCCTGAAAAATTTCCTGCTTGTAGCCAGCCATGAAATATTTTGACGCTATTTGGTTCATATCTACTGCACTATCAGTAGGAGATAGAAGCATTAGGTTTATATGGTTTGTAAATGATATGGCTCTTGTTGCGGAATCGGAAAAGAAAGTCAGTAAGATGTTAGAAAATTTGAGGTAGAGCTGCGAAGAATATGGAGTGAAAATAAAAGTTAGAAAGACAAAAGCCATGGCGATTGGAACGAAGCGGGAGGTGTCAAACATAGAAGTAGGAAAGAAGAAAATAGAACAGGTAATCAGTTTCCGATACCTAGGTAATATTATTAGTAATGATATGAAATGTGAACGTGAAATAAAAGCAAGGATAGGAATGGCGAAAGAAGTCTTCAGGAGGAAGAAAATACAGTTTTGTACGACCTTGAATGAAGAGTTGAAAACAAGACTCATAAAATACTTCTGTGGAATACTTTGGGGCGAAAACGAGGACATTACGCAAAAGTGATGAAACACGATTGAAAATGTTCGAAATGTGGGTGTGGAGAAGAATGGAGAGAACTAGCTGGGTCGAACGGAAGACCAATGAGAGGGTGTTAGAAATGATGGAGGAGAGAAGAATAAATTCAGATATTATTAAGAAGAGAAAGAGAAAATGGTTGGGACATTGGCTAAGAAGGAACTGTATCATGAGGGGCGTACTATAGGGTATTGTGGCAGGTAAGAGATGGAGGGGGCGAAGGAGGCTGCAATTAATGGACGATATTAAAACAGAAAAGTGGTACGTGAAGACGAAGAAGTTAGCTAAAGACCGTGAAGCACGGAAACTCCTTAGTTGCGGCAAATAATCTGCCAATAATGGCAGAATACTTATGATAATGATGATGATGATAATCAAATATGTGCTAACTCAATCAGAAATGTCACTCTATCCCCCTGGCGGGGGCACGGTGGCTTAGTGGTAGAACACTTGCCTATGAAGCATGAGGTCCTTGGTTCGATCCCGGCCACGTAAGTTTGTGGTTGACTACATTGTGCCCGTGGTTTTTCTCGGGTACACTCGTTTCCTCCCACATTTTATTCCACCAATTCTTCCATCATCATTCGCTTGTCTAAAGGGCACAATCTTGTGATGTTAATCTGAAAGATTTAATTTCATTTTTCTATACCCTCCATTCCATTTTATGCCAGTTTCCATACACCTATCCGAACCCTAAGTAAAGAAACTATGCGCTCCGCTCCTAATCTGCTGGCTGAATTATTCTACGTTACGTGAATGTTTTGCTTTGAGACAAACAATACAGGCAAGAAGAGAAATTCACTGAAAATGACTATTTAATTGGTGAGATTAGAAGGTCTGACTGATGTATGTCACTTTGAGGCATATGTAATACCTGGTTAGTCAAAGCAATCTTTGGTTCCTGCTACACACTTAAACAAAGATTGAATTCCATGGGGATAAACCTGGAATTGGCGAGAAGAATTCCACAACTACACATTGCGGTGCCCGGACACCAAGGAATTCCTTCTCTGACAAGAAGTGAATGAGATAACCTTACGACAGTGGTATCAGTAGCGTAGCCAGGATGTGTATTGGGGGGGAAGGCAAGTGCTGTTATAGGTACATATAGAAAAATTACAAACAAAAAATATATAAACATAAAAATATTTTAAAAATTACAAACATCAAAGTACCAAAGTACATTGTCGGACCTCTTTGGGGGTGCCCGGCCCCTCTGGGCCCCCTTCCCTACGCCACCGAGTGGTATGGTATTTGAAGTTTATTCTAATTTGAAATACAGGACCTTCTCATGCAGCCGAATTCCGATTTTATTTTTCTATGATTAATCTATAAGCGTTAATCCACGAATACTGCATGAGCATTGGCTGAATAACTCGATCCAGAATTCAAACCGCTTCATTTACTATATTCGTTTAATTTCACAAACAAAATTGGAACTTGTTACACGAAAATTTCCCAATTCGTTACTTTATTTTCATTACAACAGACCTTTCTCGTTTTTTTTTTTTCATTTCCAAGTACATCCAACTAAAATGTTCATTTCTGATTGAACATATCTTAAGAGTCTAAATTTGAAACTATAGGTATGTATTATAAAAAATAAATATAAAATTGTATTGAGGTTGAAAATATTTGTTGATTGTGTTGGTCTATTTGAAGATACAGCTAGGAAAATGAAATAAAATGAAATCTTTAAGTTTAACGTCCCATGGTTATGCCGGTTAGGCTAAAGGAGACGGTGATGATGAGAGATGAGTGAAATGGTGGAATGAAGAAAGTGGGAGGAAACGGGACAGCCCTGAGAAAATCCACGAGCACGGTGTTTGTCCACCACAAAGTTCACTTGGCGGAGGATGGGATAGAACACGGGACTCCAAGCACCAGAGGTGAACGCTCTATCACTGAGCCACCGTACCCTACAAGATACAGCTAGGGTAGTCACGAGTAGTGATGGGTAAATTCCAGGGAAAATATTTTTCGGGAATATTCCCTGGGAAAATTCCCGGGAAGATTTCCAAAAATGGGAATATTCCGGGAATTTATGTACAAACACAAAGAAAATTGCACTCTATTAAAATATTATAATTTCAAAATAAACTTCGTTTTTATCACACTATACTTATTACTGCTGTCTCCAGAGGATCCTTTAAAATGTATATTCTGAACGGTATTATTTTATTTTATTATTACTTTATGCAATTTAAAAACTACGTACTACTAAATGTATGTTTACTTACAATATGTTTTACTCGAGTAAATATGTAGGGAAAACATTTGGTATAGAAAGTCAACATACCTTTACACAACTAAACAGTTTAAATTTATATGTAAGTGCATTTTCTAAACTTGACCCTACTACTACTACTAATATTATAATCATATTTAATTTTTAAATGTTATAATCAAATTAAGTTGGTAACTCCCAAATAGCATACGTAGTCGCTCGAAGAATTCGTTAGGTTACCAGTGTCTGGGATGGTATAGAGAATCTTGATTTTAGGTACATGGTGCTTTGTTACTGTGTACTAATAAATCTCTAATTTAAGAAGATAGGCTATTTCGAACAATATACACAGTGTTACAAAAATTCGTAAACAAAGCTCGGTAAATGAATACACACGTAAAAGGAAGCAAACAAATCCTAATTAACACAGGTTTTGTACTAATGAAACATCCACAGAAGCCACCCTAATTTTGATATTTGAACATTACATTTTAAAACTAAATGTATGTACAACTACAGAGATTTCTTTGTTCAATATCTGATTCTTTCTCAGAGAGCGAAATTGGAATCAAAGATAGAAGACAGACCGACATCTATTACTGACGGTGGTTCGGGGTGTATTGATAGTACATCATCTCTATCTGTACAGAATTTCTAAGTTAATTTACAAACTGGTTCCTTTTCATCATTCATAAATTAATACTTTGCTACTTTCTAGTGCAAATAGAAATGGAAATTTTTAAAAAAATATATTATTAGTTATATAAAATAGTCAACGAATTTCATTTTTTTTAACCTGCAAATTATTTAAAACATAGAAGTAAATCATAATAAATGAATATAAAGTAATTAGCCGTATGGTTCTTACAATTTGGAAAATAAAGTAAAGAAATGGAAAAAATTCCTTCCCGGGAATTTATATGCCAGGGAAAAAAAACCGAGAATATTCCCACTTTTTATTTTCCTTTCCACCGAGAATATTCCAACTACCCATCACTAGTCTCGAGACGGTACGAACCCGTTTTCCATGACGGGATATGAGGTAAAACAGAGGTTTTCCAACAGACACAGCTATCTTCTGGGGCATTTTCTTCCAACTTACATCTGGAATCATTATTATGTAAGTATATACAGTCTATATAATTATGTATGTATTTTTCATAACAATGGTAATATCGAGAAAGTATGGTGAAAGTGCTATATCCTTTTACGAAAGGTATTTTGTCAACCTCTGATTGAGCATAACACACACACAAAATGTGAATTACAAAATCATTTTATTACCAAACGTCAAGCACAATTGCAGTTACTTCTCCACATAGTCACCATAAAGATAAAGGCATTTGTCATATCGATAAACGAGCTTTCCAGTACCCTCTTCATAAACGTTTGCCGCCAGCGTATGGAGATAGGTCTTCATAACATTTTGAAGTTTCCCATTGGTGCGATAGTGCTGTCCTCCCAGATCTTGTTTCAGCAGACGAAAAAGATGAAAGTCACTAGGCGTTAGCTTTGGGCTCTATGACGGGTGCTGGAATACTTCCCACTGAAACTGAGCAAGCAGCTGCCTGGTTACGGCAGCAGTATGCGGTGTCGCGTTGTCATGGATCAACACTATTCCAGCTGACTGCAGGGGCACGGTGGCTCAGTGGTAGAGCGTTCATCTTCGGTGCTTGGGGTTCCTGGTTCGATCCTAGCTCGCGCCGTTTGGATTTTGCGGTGGACAATCACCATGTTTGTAGGTTTTCTCGAGGTTTTTCCGTTTCTTCCCACTTTCTTCATTCCAACATTTCACTCATCTCTCATTATCACCGTCTCTTTTAGCCTAACCGACATAACCGTGAGACGTAAAACTTAAAGATTTCCTTTCATTTTTTCCAGATGACAGCATGCTCCTTCTTTTGTTTTGTATGACTCGCCGCAGGTTACGTAATGTCTGGCAGTACACATTTGAAGTGATCGTAGTCCCTGGAAGCAAACATAAAATCCATAAACTCCACAAGCAACACACCTTTCTGATCCCAGAAAACAGTCGTCATGGTCTTCCTGTTGCTCAACGTTTGCTTGAACTTATTTGTTTCTTGTGGATAGTGTATGTGTGCATTTTTTATTGTTCTTTGGGTTCTGGATTTTTGGAAATAAACCACGTTTCATCCTCTATCATAATTGAGCTCAAAACCTCTTCCCCTTCATCACTGCAACGTGTGAGAAACTATAGGGCTGCTGATGCCATGCTCTGTGCTTTGTACTTTTCGGACAGTTTTTTGGGAACCCAGCGTGCACAAAGTTTTCGATAGCCTAGGTGTTCTGTAACAATCGTGTACAGAGCTGACCTTGAAATCTCCGGAAAATCCACAGACAACTCACTGATGGTAAACCTCCACATCTCTCGAACCACTTGATCCACTCGCTGAACAAGATTTACGTCATTGGCGACAGACTTGCGTTCTTGTCCACCTTCATCATAAACATCCGTTCGGCCTTGTTTAAATTTTCTACACCATCCACGCACAACACTCTCACTCATACAGTTTGCACCATAAACACGGCACATTTTGCGATCCATTTCTGCTGCACTATTCCCTTTTGAATTGTAGTCAACGAACGACGCTTCGCAACTCACCCTTAAGCAGGAGAATCAATGATGGCAGCCATGTTTACTCTATTGTAGCTCAACTCTTACTAACATGCTGAACCTTACCGTAGTAGATGTTATGCTGTGGTAATTACGCAGTAGCGCAGTGCGCAGATCCGCATCCTTATGCTTGTTTGGTCACGCATAAGAGCAACCGGAGGTTGAATCCCCAATCGGAAAGAATTTTAAAAATCATCGATTCTGCTTTATCAGTTATGATTTTAGACGATTTCTCCCGGAGAGACTTTCAATATATGGAGAGTGAAAGAGAATGCTATGAAAATAGTATCAATCCACGTTGAGCTCAATCGATGAATTACCCAAGAGAAACTTCGTCGCTCCATTGAGGGGATTTTCATTTAAAATTATCACTAGTTACTATAAAAATCTAACATATTCTTACCCGAATTGGTAACAGTTACGAAAACGTTCTTTGTTAAACAAAATGTCATGGAATAAGGTATAGACTATTTAAAGATCTACAATGTTGAAATTAGAATATTTTAATTAGAGCATATGAAATAACAATTACCAAGTGAGTTTCACTTCAAGGAAGTGAAAATGTTCCACATTAGATCATTTTAGGTTTGTAATCGTAGTCGAAATAGATTTACTGGCATTTTCACTTGCCTTTATTATAGATGGTGTTGTTGAGTTTTATCTGGTCTAGATGGCGTTAATGTATCTTCCTTCCCATCTTCCTTTCCTGGTTGTGCTGTTATTGGTTTTCAATCTCATTTATTTGGTTTCGGACTAGTTGAATTCTCATCTCCTTCCTTTGGTTTTGACGTGGTTGAATTCCCATCCCCTTCCTTTGGTTTTGACGTGGTTGAATTTCCATCTCCTACCTTTGGTTTTGACGTGGTTGAATTCTCATCTCCTTCCTTTGGTTTTGACGTGGTTGAATTCCCATCTCCTACCTTTGGTTTTGACGTGGTTGTATTTCCATCTCCTTTCTTTGGTTTTGGCGTGGTTACCTTCCGATATCCTTTCTTTGGTTTTGACGTGGTTGCATTCCGTTCTCCTTTCTTTGGTTTTGGCGTGGTTCCATTTCCATCTCCTTTCTTTGGTAGTAATGTTGTTGGTTTCTCATTTCCTATGTCTGGTTTCGTCGTAGTTGTATTTTTATCTGCATCTGGTGGCTGTGGTGTTGTTGGTTTTTCGTCTCCTTTATTTGGTTTTGGCGTGGTTGCACATCCATCTACGATATTTGGTTGTGGTGTTGTAGATTTCTTGTCTTCTTTATTTGGCTTTGGTGTGGTTGCACACCCATCTTCTTTATTTGGTTGTAATATTATTGGCTTCTCGTTTCCTTTGTCAGGTTCTGTGGCAGTTGTATTCGAATCTGGTTTTAGAGTTGTTGCTTTCTCATCCGCTTTATGTGATGTAGTTGTATTATCAATGACGGGTGGTTTTGGTGTAGTTGCATTTTTGTCTAATGTTACTGGCGAAGCTGCACTTTGTTCTAAGCATACCGCTATTACCAGGAACAAAGCTGAAAAGTATAATGTTGTTCAAACGATTTACATATAAGAGATATAAACAACATAATGAGAGTAGACAAAAATAAACAGTTTACACTAATAGAACAATTCACGCTCTTTCACTTACTAAAACTAATTTCAATCCCAGTTAGAGCTCTTGAGAGGAATCACATCGGTAGAAATTTCAATTTTATAGCTAATACTAAGGAACTGCTATAAGGGAAGGCTATAGCTATAACTAAAATTAGCGAAGAAAATTTATCTAATGTTCTAATTCCTTTCTATAGCTTCCTTCCTTTCGTTTGTACCGATGAAATTGTAACTTTTACTTTCCTCACGAACTTCCACTGCTTACATGGTTGAACAAATGTTAGGAGAACAGTGGAAACTCGTGATGGAATTCACATCGGTAAAAATATCAATTTCATTTTCCTAAGAGTAAAGGAAGAAAACTTATCTAATGATTTAGTTCTTCTGTATAGCTTCCTTCCTTTAGTTTGTAGCGATGAAATTGAAATCTTTACTCCCCTTAAGGCTTCCACTGCTTAGATGGTTGAACAAATGTTAGGAGAACAGTGGAAACTCGTGAGGGAAGCGCATCGGTAAAAACTTCAATTTTATCGCTAAAACTAAGGGAAGAAACTTATGTAATGTTCTAATTCTTGAGTATAGCTTTCTTTCTTTAGTTTGTAGCGATGAAATTGTAATTTTTACTTCTCTTACGGCTTACACTGCTTAGATGGTTGAACAGACGTTAGCAGAGCAGTGGAAACTCGTGAGGGAAGTCACATCGGTAAAAAAAATCAATTTTAACGCTAAAACTAAGGGAAGAAAACTTACTTAACATACTAATTCTTCTGTATAGCTTTCTTCCCTTGGTTTTAGCGTTGAAATTGAAATCTTTACTCCCCTTACGGCTTCCATTACTTACATGGTTGATGTTAGCAGAGCAGTCTAAACTCGTGAGGGAGGCGCATCGGTAAAAACTTCAATTTTATCACTAAAACTAAGGGAAAAAACTTATGTAATGTTCTAATTCTTGAGTATAGCTTTCTTTCTTTAGTTTGTAGCGATGAAATTGAAATCTTTACTCCCCTTACGGCTTCCACTGCTTAGATGGTTGAACAGACGTTAGCAGAGCAGTGGAAACTCGTGAGGGAAGTCACATCGGTAAAAAAAAAAATCAATTTTAACGCTAAAACTAAGGGAAGAAAACTTATGTAATGTTCTAATTCTTGAGTATAGCTTTCTTTCTTTAGTTTGTAGCGATGAAATTGAAATCTTTACTCTCCTTACGGCTTCCACTGCTTAGATGGTTGAACAAGTGTTAGCAGAGCAGTCTAAACTCGTGAGGGAAGCTCATCGGTAAAAACTTTAATTTTATCGCTAAAACTAAGGGAAAAAACTTATGTAATGTTCTAATTCTTGAGTATAGCTTTCTTTCTTTAGTTTGTAGCGATGAAATTGAAATCTTTACTCCCCTTACGGCTTCCACTGCTTAGATGGTTGAACAAATGTTAGCAGAGCAGTCTAAAATTGAAATTTTTGCCAATGTGTCTTCCACTGCTTAATCCAGGAGAATTTTGAATGAATTTTTTAAGCTGCTCATAACCTTCTACCAGATTGGTTTAACTACTGATCTGTTACCGGTAATATTTCACTTGCAGTGAGTTCTGATTTAGATAGTTAAAAAAAAGATCAAGAAGGGCAGGTCATTCAAATCCAACTAAAAAAATGTCTAATTGGTCATAGCCTTTTAATGAAAAGTTACATTTTACAGAATCAGGAAAGTTTGAATATTATGAACAGTATCAAAATGACGTTACTAGTATACAAATTCTAGTGAACTCTGCTACTGTGTTTCAATCACTGACTTAACTTTGGTTTAAAAAAGTTAAAAAAAAATTAATTGGGTGGCCTAAAAAGTTGAAATAACACTTTTGATTGGATGAGTGCGAATCATTCCCTTTCTTTTCCATGTTTTAGATAATTTAATTTTGAATATTATGACAGGGACACAGAATAATAACAAATTGACGTAATATTTATCCCAATGCTATCAATTGAAAGGTATGATATTTCATACTAATAACATTTTACTAGGGTTGATCACTTAAGTACGAGGAATAAGATCACATTCCCCTATAGTAAAGCGGCCCTCGCTTCTTCTTTATCACTTATATGACTTATACAAACAATACGTATCTAAAATTGGGTGTCATGTTTTACTTCTATTATTATTATATTCTATTCCTATTATATTCTTATTATATTTACTTCTATTCTAAATATTTATTTAAAATAACAATTTAAACAAATAATAATTATTATATGATATTACGAGGGTCGTCCAGAAAGTAAAGAACGTTTTGACATGGTTACGTGAAAACAAAAGAAATCAGAACAAAACTTTATTTATACAGGACCTCACTCTACTTTTCTATGTAATAGCCATAGTTGTCAACACACTTGTTATAACGTGGGACCAGTTTTTCAATAACGATATTACACTCATTTGCCGCCAAAGATTAAGTCAGGCTGTCATTGCTTGATTGAGTCCCTCATCGTTTGCGAACTGTTTTCCACCCCAAAATTCCTTAAGTTTCGGGAAAAAGTGGCATTTTTTTCTTTGCCTTTTTCCTTCAGTTCTTCTGTAACAAGTGATGGCCTCTCACTGTGATCTTCATCATACACACTGGTCTTTCCTTGATTGAGCATAATGCACCATTTCCTCACTGATGACTCGTTCATTGCGTTATTACCATAAACATTCTTTATTTGCCTATAAATTTCAATAGGCTTAACTTTTTGCGCGTCCAGAAAATGAGTGACATTCCATACCTCACACTTCTTTATTGGCGCCGCCATTTTGAATCGCTGCAAAAACAAGTAGCGTGACCTCACAGTATTGGGACTCGGCTCGGTGAAGGAAGGATCTAACTGCCGCGTATGCGATCGCAGTGGTGGGGAGTCGGCGCTGCGCGCAATGCGCAACCGCTCTTTACTTTCTGGATGTCCCTCTTATTTTAAAAATAAATAATCCAACGTGAAATTACTTACTCAGTGTAGTGGTTTTTATCATTTTTCCTTCTGAATGATGTAAGAATGCAACAACCTAGAAATAAAAGCAAGTATATTCAAATAATTCCCCGTCTCTGCTACCACAATCATTGTATTTTAACGGATAATACATTGTTTCAATTGCTTTAATTCAGTCAAAAATGCTGTCAACTAACTTCTAAATAAGACGGCTGGTTTACCTGAAATTGAGGGAAATTTATGAAATGCAACAATATGAACTCGTTTTTTTCATTGGTTTGGTCCCCAAAGCTATAAAAGAGAAGTGCCCCACAGTTTTTACTTATCAATTGCCTTATAAAATATTCTATTCTATCACCAGCATTTGTGGAAAGTGTCGTAAATATCGAAAGAATTACTCAGAAGAAAATAATATATACTCCAGGAAAAACGGATAATCTTTTTCTTTTGAAATATTATATTCCTGGTGAAAAGACTACTACTTTCTGATCAATAGAAGAACACGACAAATATTAAACACGTAGATGTTGCAGAGAAACGCACTGAACGCATTTGTTGCCCCTTTGTCCTCTTTATAACATATCTTCATATATATATATATATATATATATATACGAGGTGTGTTCAAAAACTATCTAACATTTTTTCCAGCGTAAAAAAATGAAGTGCGGGAAACTTGCTTCAGTATAGATGTTAAGGGGACACTTTATGCTTAGTCGTGATTTTTGTCCTGCCCACAAATAGCGTCAGTCGCTCGCAGTCAGCTAAAGAGCGAAAATATGTAGTGAGAGATCGTGCGGATTTCATTCTTTTCTAAAATGACAGAAAAACTTGAGCAACGATATTGCACCTAATTTTGTCAGAAAGCTTGGTGATATCCAAGCGGAAATCATTCAATTGGATCGGTACATTCAATTTTGAACGATAATTTGTACATAAACACAGTGTCTTTCTAATCCCCTCTCTTATGTTATTTCTATAGCAACGGTCACCGTAGAGACCAAAGTAAATACATTAACCGTGTTTTGGATAAGGCTGTTTCTAAAACAAAATGACATGAGCATAGTAGTTAGCCTAGGAAAAGAAGAAAGAAAGGAGGAGGAAGAAGAAGAAAGATAAGTACAAGAAAAGAGAAGGAAGAAAAGTATCAAACTTATCCATGGAACAAAATGATCCTGAAAGAAAACATTCGCAATCCAATTCTGTAAAGAAAACTATTTCGATTTTTCAACTATTAACTGTTTCAACGATTGTGCTATCTTCCTCGGTGCTATGCAGCATTAAATATGTCTACATCATATTTATATGAAATATTAATAATAATTAGATATTGCTTCATAAGTTTCATTGATATTGTTTCTAGTGTGTGCCTAAGTTGGGTATTAATTATACTATCGTATATAAAAAGAGAGGTCTGCTATAATGTCGATAGAGATCAATCACTATTAGATACTCTGTAAAACAAAAAGTAAATCCACACCACTACATCAACCTGAAAATTTACGTATAAATGAAATAAAATCATAACTACACTAATAATATTTGCTAGGATGCATTAATCTACATTTTATAGAAAATAAAATAAACATTTTCCCAGCTGGGTTTTATTTACAATCTATAATTCAACATATTCAAATTAAAAATTAAAAAAAAATAAATAAAACTTTGCAAAAATAAACAAATTAATAGTTTTCAAAACGGAAATATCCCCATCCACTATGGAAGTAAACAGTAATGTGGTTTCATCAGTGTTTTACATAAGATTTGTAATTACAGATAACTTTTAAAACAGTCGATAATTTTTTAAAAAAGTTTTGTTATAGCTTTATTTGTCACAGCAAGTTTCCAGTTTCAAGTGATTTTTACTAACATTGCACAATATTCCATTATTCAAAAATAAAAAGAAAGTAAAACAAATATTTTGAATCTTAGTTGTCAGGGAAATGTTCTTTATTATTAATCAAATTTTGATTTTCAAGATTCTTGAAGAATTATTTCAGAATAATATATATATATATATATATATATATATATATATATATATATATATATATATATATATATATATATATATATATATATCGGAAAAACAACAGGCAAATGCCTAATTACAGTTTTCCCTTATTGTAAAGTGTATTTAATACACTTTAAAATACACATATAATAAAATAATAATATGAAAGTAAAATATACGTTAAAATACAAACAGCACGATATACAGGATACAACAAATTTATGTAGAATGAAAATTTTGTTTGTAACTAAAAATATCTATATCTGGATGTTCTTATGACATCTTATTATACAGGGTTTTCATAAAGTCTGTACGGATTTAATTTGCTTATAACTTTCATAAAAATGCTCATAATGAAATCAAATAAAGTGCAAACGGTAGCGGAAGGATTAAATTTTTAGTTGGCAACACTGTTAGATAAGCGGCAACTCTGAACACGTTGAGAGAGGGAGAGGGAGGGCAAGGGTCAGTTTCTTACCAAATTCCATCTATTGTTGTTTCAATGTTGAATGTTAAAAGTAAGTTGTAAGCTGTATTGGTGTGTGTGTCTTTTAAAGAAATAAATATATGAAAAACACCTCTGAGAAGACTATTTTTTTTACCGTATCAAAGATGGCGTCGGTGAAAGAGAAAGCGCAGTGTGTTCTGTGGTACGCAGAGCTAAAATCACCACTTCTGGTGTGTCGAAAGTTCACCAAAGAGTTCAAAAAGCCGGCACCGACTGAGAGTGCAATCCGAAAGTGGCATGCTAAGTTCTTGGAGACAGGAAGCGTCCTGGACCGTCCTCGAAGTGGGAAACCGCCAACATCGCCTGCAACAGTGAGCAGGGTAAGGGATTTCAGCGCCGCCTGCGCGAATGTGTGCACGTAAATGGCGCCCAGTTGGAGGTGTGGCGGTGAATGAACTGAGCTGGTGCAGATTACAGGTAAAACTTTAATCCTTCCGCTACCATTTGCACTTTATTTGATTTCAATATGAGCATTTTTATGTAAATTATAAGCTAATTAAATCCGTCCAGACTTTATGAAAACCCTGTACTATATACACATTTTTCTGACAGGCGATACATCTAATGCATTAGTCCTTTGCGCTGAGAGATGGAATATGTCATTATGGGGTCTCGTTGCTCTATGTGCGACGCGAATTTTGATTTCTGATAAATATTCTGAATCTATTGCACCATGAATTATTTTATGTAAGAAAGATAATATGAAATGACTTCTGCTTTCAAGAGATTGTAATGAATATTTGTTTCGAAGACCTTCGTAGTTCTCAAATTTTGGATATATACCTGTTTCTTTATATGTCAAAAAGCGCACAAATTTATTTTGAATGTTTTCGATTTTATTTATATATTTCTTACTATTAGGACCCCATATTATCGCTGCATATTTCACCTTAGACCGTACATAGGCAGTGTATAATGTTTTGAGAGCATTCATCATCATCATAGGTATTCTGCCTTTATTGGCAGCTCACTTGCCGCAGCTGAGAAGCTTCCATGCTTCACAATCCTCCGCTAACCTTTTACTCTTCGCGTATGACCTTTCTGTTTTAATATCATCCATATTAATTGTAGTCTCCTTCGCCCCCTCCCTCTCTTTCCCGCCACCATACCCTCTAGGACGTCCCTCATGATACAATCTCTTCTTAGGCAATGTCCCAACCAGTTTCTCTTCCTCTTCCTAATAATATCTAAAAGTGTTCTTTTCTCACCCACCATTTCTAATACTCTCTCATTCGTTTTCGGCTCGACCCAACTAATTCTTTCCATTCTTCTCCACACCCACATTTCGAAGGCTTCCAGTCGATTTTCGTCACCTTTACGTAATGTCCACGTTTCCGACCCATACAGTACAACACTCCACACGAAGCATTTTATGAGTCTTTTTCTCAACTCTTTGTTCAAGGTCTCACAAAACAGACTTTTCTTTCTTTTAAAGGCTTCTTTCGCCATTCCTACCCTTGCTTTTATTTCACGTTCGCATTTCATGTCATTACTAAGAATACTACCCAGGTATCGAAAACTATTCACTTGTTCTATTTCCTCCCCTCCTACTTTTATATTTGACACAGACCCCTTCGTTCGAATCACCATGACTTTTGTCTTTCTAACATTTATTTTCATCCCATATTCTTCAAAGCCTTTTCTCATTTTTTCTAACATTTTATTGATTTTCTTTTCAGATTCTGCAACAACATATCGTCTGCAAATCTGATGCATCTAATCATTCTACCTCCTACCGAAATGCCATCATCATCATGTAGGCTCTTTTTCACTATCTCTTCTAGATAGACATTAAATAGTGTTGGCGAGAGGCAGCATCCTTGTCGAACTCCCTTTCCAATTGCACTATCTTCCGTCAGTTCTTCCCCTATCCTAACACTTACTTGTTGGTTCATGTATAAGTTTCTTATGAGTCTTCTATCTTTCCATTCCAACCCTATCTTGGTTAGAACTCCCAACAACAATTTCCAATTTACGCGGTCAAAAGCCTTTTCTAGATCAATAAATACAACATACACCTCTTTCCCGTTTTCTATAAATCTTTCACCGATCACCCTTAATAATCCAATAGCATCTCTTGTGCCCTTGCCTCTTCTGAACCCGAACTGCTCTTCCTCCACATTTTTATTTGTTCTTCCATATAACCTTCTGTTCAGTATTCGGAGCAGAATTTTAGCTGCATGAGATATGAGACTAATAGTTCTATAATCCTCACATCTCTTTGGGTTCGATTTCTTAGCCGTCGGTATCATGATCGTTTTCAGAAAGTCTCTTGGCCATTCTCCTGTTTCATATATTTCATTGCATAGTCGCCACAATTATTTCTTTCCCTTGTCTCCTATATTTTTAATGAATTCGATTGGTATGTTATCTATTCCGGTTGTCTTTCCATTCCTAATCTCGGATATAGCCTTTTCAAACTCATCCCGAAGAATACTAAATCCTTTATCATCCTCGCCTACTTCATTTTCCACTTCAACATTTAGGCTACACGGTCTATCCCTACTCTCATATAAGTCTTCAACGTATTCTTTCCACCTTCCTATGACCTCATTTCTCTCGCTGACTACCTTCCCATTTCTTATTTTCTACTGCCATCATAATACTCCCTTGTTTCCTCCGAAATTTCATAGATTTCACCTCCTTGTACATTTCCTCATATTTCCCAACTCTTTCTAATTCTTCTATGTCCTCGCATTTTTTTTTGTAAAACTCTTCCCTCGATCTATCTGTTTCTGTTCGTAATTCATTATTTAACTTTCTGTACATCTTTCTGCCCTCTTCTGTATCAACCTCTTTCCACATCTTCCTCTCCCTTATTTTCTGCAACATCTGCTCTGTAACCCATGGTTTCTTAGCAGTTTTGTGTTCGCGGTAACCTACTGTTTCTTCTGCAGCCTGCTGTAAGCAACGTTTAATATGTTCCCACCATGCGTTACTACCTGCGCCTATCCTTTCCTCGTTTGAACATTTTTCTTCGAATTTTTCAGTGAAAAGATTTCTTATTTCCTCGTTTTTCAACTTTTCAGTATTCAACACTTTGTTACCTACTTTTCTTCTGCCTACATTTTTCAGTTGGATATCTACTTCGGCCAGCACAAGATTGTGATCAGAGAAAATATCAGCCCCGGGAAGGGTCTTCGCGTTCTTTAAGCTATTCCGATACCTGTCCTGAATCATAACATAGTCTATCTGATATCTTCCGCCGTCTATTGGTGATTTCCATGTATATCTTCTTCTCTTGTGCTGATTGAACCAAGTGTTTCCAATTACTAGTGAATTCTGTCTACAGAAATTCACCAGTCCCTCTCCCCTTACATTTCTTTCGCCTAAACCATATTTGCCTACGATACTACCTTTCTGTTTTTCTCCCACAACTGCATTGAAATCTCCCATTAGAATTATGCATGCACCCTTCTTCTCCCTATCTATAATTTCTTCTATTTTCTCATAATTTTCCTCTACTTCTTCATTTGCATGCGAAGTCGTCGGTGCATATGTCTATATCACCACTAAATACTTTGTTTTTCCTTTAAGTCTTAACATCATAACTCTATCATCAATAAATTCTACTTTCACTACCTTCTCCTTTAAGCGCTTTCCAAGAATTATTCCTACACCATTATGACCGCCCTTTTCATTACCTGAGTAAAACATTCTATATCCTTCGCTGTTCAATACCCCATTACCTTCCCATCTAACTTCACAAACGTCTACCAAATCTAAACTATTTTGTTTCATTTCTTCTTTAAGATTTTCTAATTTTCCTCCCTGTAACATAGTACGTACGTTCCATGTCCCTATCCTAAACCTTTTGCTCTTCCCTGTATTTCTTTCTCTGTCTGTCTTCCTCCCATTATTACTTTCTCGTTCAATAGTCCTTCCCAAGCCATCCCCCTCCCGGAGATCCGAATAGGGGGATATTTATCTCCGGAACTACATTTTGACCTGCGAAAGACCATTGTTCATATGTTCTTTTTTTCCTGCCAGCAAACTACCTCCTAATCTCATTACAAAGCCAAAATTTCTAAAGGCCTCACCAATTACTCTTTTGACATGAATATCGAATGATAGGTTTGACTGCAGAGTGACTCCAAGATCAGTAATATAATCCACTCTCTCAATTAGCATTTGATTAATAGTATACACATTGCGTACATAGTTTATTTTCCTGGTGTATGATACTACTTTACATTTTCTAATATTTAGTAGCAACTTGTTTGGTTCACACCATTGGGAAATAGCATTAATGTCATTTTGCAATGAAATTGCGTCTAATTCAGTGGAGATACTGCGATAGATTTTTAGATCATCAGCAAACAAATGTTTGTGCGAAGATGTTATTACAGGTGGTAAACCGTTAACAAATAGTATATATAACACAGGTCCTAAGTTCGATCCCTGAGGCACACCAGAGTCTACGACATATTCCTTAGTTGAAATATTCTTGTATCGAACGCGATGTTTCCGTTGGTAAAGATAGGATGCTATAAGTTGTTGAAGATTTTTGTGAAAAATTTAATGTCACAAGTTTGCTTAGAAGTATATCGTGATTAATTACATCGAACGCCTTGGAGAAATCTGTAAAAATTACATCTACTTGTTCCTTTTTATCAACTTGATTAGCTATAAAACGTGTAAGTTCTGAGAGATTAGTTACAGTTGACCTCTTTGGCATGAAACCATGTTGAAAGGAAGATATTACTGATCGTACATGTGAATAAATTTTTTCGTATATAATAATTTCAAATATCTTAGATGGGGCACATAGTAGGGTTATCGGTCGATAATTTTTTACTTCGTCTTTAGGACAGCCTGTTTTGGGAATGGGACAGACGTCACCAATCTTCCATTTCGTAGGAAATGTAGAAGAAGCTATTGACTTGTTAAAAATAATGTGTAGGGGATGTTTCAGTATTTCTGAGCAGCCTTTGATGATATATGGTGGTCTTTTGTCTAACCTGTCACTATTTGCACTTCTGGAAAAATATGAATTGGTTGTAATTTAGCACTATTGCAGCTCCAAATAATTGATTATGGAAATAGTTTTTTACAAATCCGGACGCACTGAATTAACACAAGTTAAACTTTCACTGTAGTTGTTAGAAGTATTTTGGGGTAGAATGATTGCTACGGATTCTTTACAGTTTACAAAAAATTGGTATAGTTCAAGAGGTACTCTCGCTCGTACAGAAAATTCATATATAAAAAATATTGAATGTACATTGAAACATTAAATATAAACATTAACATTTTATATTTCCCATCACTTTATTTCGAATAATGGTTAAAAATTATTTGGAATATAGCTGTATTTTCAGAAAATGTCGTCAGTACACTCATTGCAGACTAAGGGAGACGGCGCAGAAAACTGAAATCGATGTGCAAAAACAAGCAATTTACAAAATATTTATTTATTTAATACACAGGAGTCTTAACCATCAGTATTAAGCTATGAAACAGAATTTCGGATAACTACATTTACTTACAAATATGTTTGTACAGTCCCAGTCTAGCAAAGAAATATATCAAATTAGTTACAAAGATATTATAGCAAACATTTAAATTCGCAATAACGGAAGTTTGTATATACGGGCAATAGTACTCTCGTGAAAACATCAATTATGAAATATCAAAATAATACAGTAAAGAAATTACTTCAGGAAATCTCCAACCAAAACTTTAATCAATCAACAAGTTCCTTTTTAACCTATCGACAAATTTTACAAAATGAGAATACTGTAAATTGCGTACGCATGTGGTTAATATTCCTGTTTATTTGTGACTAAATAGGCCTAGCTCATGTTAATGATACTATTTTGCAATGACTGGAAGAGATACAGTCTATCGAACCATTGTGAACATCGGATCACAGGTATATCTAGTGGACAATAATTTCTCAGCAAAATGGAGAACGACTCTAAGATTCCAAACTCATTACGGAACAACAGTTATAAGCTCTTTAAATAAGAATAATTATAAAAATAATGTAATATGCAAATTGTTGCTTATATATATATATATATATATATATATATATATATATATATATATATATATATATATATATATGTGTGTGTGTGTGTGTGTGTGTGTGTGTTCAAAAAGTTATCCGTTAAAGATGCCTCTGTCATGAGCATAAAAAATGTTCTTATATCAGGAAAAATATAAAGTGGCACAAAGGTACAAAAGAGAAAATAAATGGCACGAAAAATTTGTTAAAGAAAAATCAAAACAGCGACTATAGAACGCCTCAAAGTCGATATGATAAAAGAAAACTCATATAGCTTAGAATTCAACCTTCCACCATTCCTAATGACGCGAGCTTATTAAATTTTGAATAATTGATATCTTGGAGTCCTCGTTGATCAGATACGAGGAAGAAGAAAGAAAAGAAATAATAAGGAAGAAAGACAAACCGAACTTAGGGTGATCGAACTTAACAAAAAGTGTGCAGCTATTTGTTGACTTTAGCCGAGATGATTATAAATAGTCCAAAGTCGTACGGTCCTCACTATACAGACCCATTATATCATCCTGAAACCCGCTGGAAGTCTGTGATCAAGCAGAGATACGATGGAGGACAATTACTAGAGTTTCCCTTCCTACCTGAGCTATAATTATTCCGTATCCTCCAGGCGTCCTTCAGGACTAGGATCTACATCCCAAAGCTTGTACCTCTGCATTTAGAAATTTCTATATAACAAACAAACTCCGTTACCACCAGAGTCAGTTGAAAAGAAAAGATAATGAGAAGAAAGAAAAATGTTTCACAACTCCAATTCAAAAAAACTGATTAGAAATACTATAAGCAAAAGGTGGACTAAATAAATAATATTTTAAATTATCATTATTATCAACTATTCATCCCGAGGTTTGGCAATCGATTAACGATATTATCGAAGCAATCAGAATGTTAGGGAACTTCACTAACTAAGAGATAAAATAACATGTCGAGACAGAACGCTTGAAATCAAATTAGATAGTTAAATTACGAACCCATCGGTGATGGGAAATAACGCTAACCTTCCTCACAGTGAGTTCATCTACACATTCCCCCCACACTACGACGCTGCCTTGCCCCGAAGAAACCACGAAAAACGTCATGAAGTATACAAAGAGATGAAAACTTCCCCTCACTCGAAAACAAAGTGGAAAGAAAGTGCTAAACTCGAATATAGAAAACAGTAAAATTTAAGAAAACTGAAATTTTTTTTAAAAAAAAGAAAAATTCATAGGATGTATTGACATGTATTACTTATTCCTTACTAAATCTTTCCACGTTATGAAAAATAATAAATATATTGTATACTAAAATTTCAACTAATACACGGATGTGTTTATGACGTTTCGCAGGATATCCATACGCATCGGTGTCATTAAACTATTCGCTTTGATATACACACCAAATTTCAATTAATTGTCACTCAAACCAATTATACAAATTAACTTTCCCAAAGTTATAATTCTCGTACGAATACCACTGGGGTATCGTATGCATATGATACGTTATGAAAGTAAAATACTCAACGAAAACTCCCGTTCCATCCATCTAAACTAATCCTTCTCTATGTTGACTCATCTAAAAGAATCTTATTTAAGTTATCATTCCTGCTACCTACACTATATATACCATTTCCAACTTATTCGTTTCAGTAACACCATCACCGTCACAAGCACCTATGTTAAAAATAGGTCTATCTAGGCTTACGAAGTTCCATAACATTTACTGTTTCTTTGGCGTGGGAGATACGGCTTCGATCCCCGGCAAGAACTTACGTGGTTCGGTTTCCACGTTCATCAAAAGGTCCACGTTCATATAGCCTCGCTACTGAACGGGACGTTAAACTAAAAAAAAAAAAACATTTACTGTTTTCTTAACGATCAGCTGTTCACATTTTTTACCATACAATCACTGAATTATCTAATTAAATTTCAGGCTTGCCTTCTAATAAGCTAAGCACTACAGTCACATTCACAACGAAAATTAACCTATGCGCACACTGTTAAATAAAACTGTTCTACTGTTCCTTTCACAAAATTATATTAAATATCATGTATATATGCGATATATTAATTGGATCTGTTTATCAACAATAATCTGTTCTTCGAGGCTAACAGTGCCACATCTCAAACTACGTACCAATCATCCAAAAACAACAAAGTGATATCTTCAATGCAATAGTTTACTATTGAAAGTTACAATTTTCGGAATAAAATGTAAAATTTCATTGTTCGCGCCAAGCACTCTCTTAACTCTGCCTCACGAAAAGAAATCTCCAATATACAAACAATAAGACAGTATTAAAACTTTCAAAAACCTGGATTTTCTCACTGAGTGACAGGAATTGGTATCCCAACACAATCATTTTATTACCCATAATGCTGTTCATCACACCCCACGAGACAAAGTAACATTGCCCATGCGAAGAAACATGCATGAAAACTCACGGTAAGGATGGACAACAAAAATTATATACACAGAAATTCAAGTTCGAAGTTGTTGCTAACACGAGAATAACCCGGCACTAAAGTATCAATAATGAATACATGGCTATATCAACTGGCTAATCACAAACACACAAAGTAAATATAAGTCAACATAAGCACTAGTCTGCATCCCAACAAAACAATAAGAAATACACAATACAAAACTTACACACTAAACATCCGAAAATCATAAACTAGATATTAATAACTTTCTGTTATGTGGTGGAATTACATATGCACATTAAAATTCTCACTATTGTTACAACTGTTTAAAGCCATGTTTGAATTATTTGCAGATTATGACAAAAGAAGAGAATAAAAAGGGGAAGAGAGAGTGTAAACTACGATCTAACTATTTATCCCATAATGTTCTGCTATGGAACTAAAACTCACCTAGGAACTGAGGGTCCCTGGGGAGGAAAGGGAATCTACCAAACTACATTTCACCTTTCAGCACTTACTACTTATTTAGTCCCTCATGGCTCCACGGACATGCATCACGTAAACACTATCATTTGTCATTTTAAAATTTTGAGTCAAATCAAAAACTAAAATTTGTTCTTGTATATATATATATATATATATATATATATATATATATATATATATATATATATATATATATATTTAAATATATATATGAAACAGGAGAATGGCCCAAAAGACTTTCTGAAAACGATCATGACACCGATGGCTAAGAAATCGAACCCAAAGAGATGTGAGGATTATAGAACTATTAGTCTCATATCCCATGCAGCTAAAATTCTGCTCCGAATACTGAACAGAAGGTTATATGGAAGAACAAATAAAGATGTTGGGTAGGAGCAGTTCGGGTTCAGAAGAGGCAAGGGCACAAGAGATGCTATTGGATTATTAAGGGCGATCAGTGAAAGATTTATAGAAAAAGGGAGAGGTGTATGTTGTATTTATTTATCTAGAAAAGGCTTTTGACCGCGTGAATTGGGAATTGTTGAGTTGAGTTGATTTTAGTTTAGCGTCCCGTTCAGCAGCGAGGCTATATGAGACGTGGACCTACTGATTAACGTGGAATCCGAACCACAAATTGGGAATTGTTGTTGAGAGTTCTAACAAAGATAGGTTTGGAATGGAAAGATAGAAGACTCATAAGAATCTTATACATGAACCAACAAGTAAGTGTTAGAATAGGGGAAGAACTGACGGAAGAGAGTGCAATTGGAAGGGGAATTCGACAAGGATGCTGCCCCTCGCCAACAGTATTTAATGTCTATCTAGAAGAGATAGTGAAAAAGAGCCTACATGATGATGATTTCATTTCGGTAGGAGGTAGAATGATTAGATGCAGAATCTGAAAAGAAAATCAATAAAATGTTAGACAAAATGAGAAAGGGTTTTGAAGAATATGGGATGAAAATAAATGTTAGAAAGACAAAAGCCATGGTGATTGGAACAAAGGAGTCTGTGTCAAATATAAAAGTAGGAGGGGAGAAAATAGAACAAGTAAATAGTTTTCGATACCTGGGTAGTATTCTTAGTAATGACATGAAATGCGAACGCGAAATAAAAGCAAGGATAGGAATGGCGAAAGAAGCCTTTAGGAGGAAGAAAATTCTGTTTAGTGGGACCTTGAATAAAGAGTTGAGAAAAAGACTCATAAAATGCTTCGTGTGGAGTGTTGTACTGTATGGGGCGGAAACGTGGACATTACGTAAAGGTGACGAAATCGACTGGAAGCCTTCGAAATGTGGGTGTGGAGAAGAATGGAAAGAATTAGTTGGGTCGAGCGGAAAACGAATGAGAGAGTGTTAGAAATGGTGGGTGAGAAAAGAACACTTTTAGATATTATTAGGAAGAGGAAGAGAAACTGGTTGGGACATTGCCTAAGAAGAGATTGTATCATGAGGGACGTCCTAGAGGGTATGGTGGCGGGAAAGAGAGGGAGGAGGCGAAGGAGACTACAATTAATGGATGATATTAAAACAGAAAGATCATACGCGAAGACGAAAAGGTTAGCGGAGGACCGTGGAACATGGAAGCTTCTCAGCTGCGGCAAGTGACTATATATATAATTTTTACAAAACCAGCCTTGAGCGAGAAAAAAAAATGTGCGTTTTGATTATTCTAATTTAAATATCTCTTCTGCTGGCCAATTTCCCCAAAAATGGCTGTCTGTAGAGTTTATCAACGATTCACCCTTGTTCTTTAGTCACAGTTTTCAAGAAATTACGGTTTATTTTCCAAAAGTAGTATGATCAGCACTGCGTGGTCCACCCTACTCGCAGTATCAATATTTACGTGATCATATTAGTACACTATATGTTCGGAAAACCCAATTCTTTTACGACAATCTCGTCGTACGTCTGTGCTACATCGACACCAAAGAAAAAAGACGCTTCTTCTTTTTCCCGGCTTCTAGATATCTGGAAGCTGTAATTTACCCAATCACATTTCTTCCATCCACCTGTGGCAGATGCGAAGAGAAGAAAAAACTTACTGCTAGCATTTTCTATTGATTATTTCCGCTTGTTAATTACCGTATTTACTCGCGTAATTTTCGCACTTTTTTAGACGAGGAAAGTTGTTTTGAAACAAGGGTGCGTAAATTATGCGGGGAAAAAATTACGAGCTTGTAACTGGAAGTGGGATGAGGAAAAGATAAGACACGCGAAACAAGCTCCTTCGCACAGCAGACGAGGGGTGGGGAAAGTGGAGGGGGTAAGTACGGGAAGTACTTGTTTTGTTTTGTTGACAGGGCTCAATGGGATGCAACAATGGCTTTGCTGCGTTGCCAATAGTTCATTAGCTACCGTAATTAATTCCTGGAAAAATGCTGTTTCACAAAAAGTTTCCGCGTGCGCAAATTACGCGAGGAAAATAAAATTTACAGAAAATGACCTTCAAAATTGGGATGAGAAAATTATGCGAGGGCGAAAATTACGCGCGTATTTACGGTATAAAGAATATTGTAAATGATAAACTTTACTATTATTACACAAAGAAAGAACATTTGATGCTACAGCCCTTTTACATTTATTTATTAACTCAGATTTCTGTTTGTCGGCAAAGCGCCGATGCTTAAATGCAATAAAATTTAATACAGTAGAACGTTTAAAGCATTTTATTTTCAGTTCATAACATATTTAATCGTAAATAAATATATTATTCAGTATTACGGACTGTTTAAAATTACAGTTTAATGCAAGATTGAAGACTGAAGTACATAAGCACTGAAAGAAAAAAATCTATATGAAAAAGGGAAAAAGGTAAAAGGGGTATGAGAAAGATTTTTTCCTCAATCACTGTAACGATACTTTACATATTGAAAATTTGATTCAGGCTTTCATAGCCAAACATAACATTCGTGAGTGTCGTTAGGCTCCGTACTCACCCAACATGGCTCCATATGAGTTTTGTTTTTTTCCCCAAGCTGAAAATGCCACTAAAAGGGATCCGATTTGAGACAAGAGAAGATGTTGTGGAATGTGACAGCACGGTTGCCCAAAATTCAAAGAACTACATTCCAGAAATGTTTCCAACAATCGGCGGGAGCGCTGGAAAAATGTGTGTATTAGCAAGGATATTACTTTGAAGGGGATTAGTGTTTCGGATCACCAAATCAATAAAAAAATTTTTTGCAAAGGTTTGATTCTTTTTGAATACACCTCGTATATATATGCATCAACCTCTACCTCAATAAGTTATTACAACGAAAGCAATATAGTAAGTACGGTTTTGATCTCTCACGCTCTAACTTGCGTAAATTGTATAGGTGTAAGACATAAGAATATATTCAACTGCTGTATGACTACTCAAAATACATAAAACGCGATCCAGAGCTTGCAACATTAGTGAATGTCATCGCTTTATTTTTCTATGAGCTTAGGAAACTAGAATTGTCTTAACGATTTATTGCATAGGTTCTGGCTTTTCTCTGACACATGGTGTCAAGTGTCTGAGTGTGAATGATCTATTTTCTCATTTAGCGAAATTATGGCTTTCAATTTGGCAAAATCTCTTTTAATTGCTTCCGTATCTATTTCATTGAGTATATCATTTTCAATGGCCGTCAAAGCTGTTCATTTAATCATTCTTCGGATATCGTTGAACTCAAATAATTCTTTATTAATTTTAGCTGAACTTGTTTACTACACAACAAATGATAAACTTGTGTGCCTTAATCGATATTTAATTTCTCTTCCTACTAGTGGCGGAACTTCAAAATCAGGTCTCCCTGCAAAAAGTCTTCATGGCTTATAAAACAATTCATTCCTTTCATGTCTCTTTCCAACATAGAGTTTGAAATCAAGCAAAGAGTAACTCAATGTAAACACAAGCAGTTGCTCACTCAATAATTTACTTTTGGGTCCGAAGATTTTTCGGAGTAGCCTACAAAATGCGATTTGCCCCTGAAATTGTGTTAATTTTCTTAAAAATTAAAAGTTTTGGGAGATTCAGACTCTCGGACCACCTCCGTTGGTGCATCCGTCAATACAAATAACTAATAATCAAAACTTCAGTTACATTAGGACTATTATCAAATGTTTAAAAATATGGTTTTTCATCTAAATTTAATACGAGAGAATAGATTAATAATGATAGTTACACTGTTACAATACAACGAGCGTATGTATACGCTGCTGATTGACAGAAGAGTTATGAAAAAATGCGTTACTTATAATCCTAATGACCTTTCAATTACAGTTTCGGTTTCGATCACAGTTACCTTTTCGACTTATATACCCATATACAGGGTTTTCATAAAGTCTAGACGGATTTAATTTGCTTATAATTTTCATAAAAATGCTCATAATGAAATCAAATAAAGTGCAAACGGTAGCGGAAGGATTAAATGTTTACCTGTAATCTGCACCAGCTCAGTTCATTCACCGCCACACCTCCAACTAGGCGCCATTTACGTCCACTTCTGTGGGCTGTTGATGATGCTTTCCCTTACTCTGCTCACTGTTGCAGGCGATGTTGGCGGCCTCCCACTTCGAGGACGGTCCAGGACGCTTCCTGTCTCCAAGAACTTAGCATGCCACTTTCGGAATGCACTCTCAGTCGGTGCCGGCTTTTTGAACTCTTTGGTGAACTTTCGACACACCAGAATTGGTGATTTTAGCTCTGCGTACCACAGAACACATTGCGCTTTCTCTTTCACCGACGCCATCTTTGATATGGTAAGAAAAATAGTCTTCTCAGAGGAGTTTATCATTTATTTATTTCTTTAAAAGACACACACACCAATACAGCTTACAACTTACTTTTAACAGTCAACATTGAAACAACAATGAAAACAACAATGGATGGAATTTGGTAAGAAACTGACCCTTGCCCTCCCTCTCCCTCTCTCAACGTGTTCAGAGTTGCCGCTTATCTAACAGTGTTGCCAACTAAAAATTTAATCCTTCCGCTACCGTTTGCACTTTATTTGATTTCATTATGAGCATTTTTATGAAAATTATAAGCAAATTAATCCGTCCAGACTTTATGAAAACCTTGTACTGCGTGAAAACTAATTGTATCCAAACAAATTTTAGATACATTAAATTTAACTCAAACAGTAACTGAAGAGACCGTATCCATTCCATTTTAATTTAACAGTTAAATTACTGCGATCAAGTAAAATACACTTACAGTTTCAAACGTTTGTCGACTTGCAAATGTTTCGTTAACACTATCTGTTATTGACAACTCCCGTCGACCCCAACATTTGTATGATTATCGCTTTCGAAACTTTTTAAGAGCCAGCGTTTGCCTCTCATCTTCTTTTAAGTTTCGTAGCTTTCTTCTCCGATAAAATGTTCACCTGATTTTTTAAAAATCGTTGGTCATTATTACTACATGAAAACAAAGTACTATTGAAAAGGGAAAATACATGTCTTTTTTAAAAAAGAGACGACTCAGGATAGAAACGAAATTGTTGGCGAATAACATTTAGACTAATAGACATTAACAAACTGAGCATTAAGCAGTGGACTGAAATTGCAAGCCACTGATGCTGGAAACTTAAGCTAGTTTCCCTCAGAAATGATCAAAAATCCCATTTGTGCCTCCTGTCTTTTCGTAGTGTAGTGTTGCCCTCCTCTTCCCTAGACCAAAATACAACAAAAGCCTAGTAGCTTGAACTTTGATAATATGCATTTCATTTACGATGACCTTTTTCACCCCTTAACTGTGGTCATTGAACCAAAGCCCTATGCGGAAACACTGTTTATGACAAGATAGAGCACCCTTGAAGACATTTCTTTTCTGCATAATGCCACCCAATCCGTAAGCAAAATGTGTGGTTAACTTCCTTTTGTTTGTTGATCAATTTCCATTTCAGAGACATATTTTGCAACGATATTCTCTAACAACGTCGCGGAAGGGTTGTTGCGAGAGGAATGAAGAGTCTGTTATATTTGTATTTCGTGCATAATGTGGGATTGTGGAAAGGATGCCGCTGTCTAGTCATACTTTCGTAGTGCTTAATACAAGAGCTATTGAAAAGCTAAATTTCCCCTGCATTTTACTCATATTCGTAAATTCTCCCTTTTCACCTCTTTAAAAATTATTTACTAAATCCCCCTGCACCGCGGGAAATTCTCCTTAATGAGTGTGACATTGGCGTCAATTGATGCACGAGTTAATTCTAAAGGGGTGTTTTAGAACCAACCACGCTGTAAAGTTAAAGATTCGACTTTGTTCCCCTTATGGTATATTTTACCTGCATCTCGATCTGTACAATATTTATTTGAAGCCATTTGTAAACTTTTTCATCGCAACATTTTTCTAATAAATATTCACATTTATTCTAATAAATATTCAATAAATATATACAACACAAAATTCATTTTCCAGTTTGGCGCCTTTTTTACCTGTCACCTCCTGCGACCTCAGGATTTAAGATCTGGCCCTGCTTTAATATTACATAAAATAGCAAGCATGCTAGTGGTAATTACATGTTCTACGTAATTGCATGACTACAATAATAGATAGGCCTATACTTACGAAAAATGTCTTCTACAAACTTGTGACTAAATATCTAACTACACAAAACCTTTCTACTGAAAATAACTTATCAAACAACATTGCTTTTGGGCCAGCGCGCTTCCCACAGATGTATGTCTTACATCTGGAACTTCTAAATCTGATTTTTATGTTCAGCTTCCACGAACAAAACGAACACCTTCCAGGATTACGTTCTTCAGTTCCAGGTTGTTGTTGGTCTGGAACTCCAGCGGCTCTTCGAACCCTCATTTGCAGATCACGAGGAAGGTTTTTCTTCGCTACTCCGGGGCAGAAGTGGTAGAAACGAAAGAATACGGACTGGCCGCACGTATTATCAACTTATAGCAGTATTAACAGAAAAACTACGCCTGGACTGTGAGGCTGTGCGCGAGTAAGGTTTAGGTTTAAAATCTTGATGCAACTGTTGCGTCCTACGGCGTTTAAAGAATATAGCCCGTTTCGCGACAAAGAACTACAATCAACCACCTGTGTTATGTTTGAAATCCGCGACGAATCAAATGAAAGTACTCCACTTTACATACACTTGCTGTGATAACAGAATAAAGAATACTAATATCAAATAATTCAATACTCTTTAAGCTAAAGTTCATCTTACCTGTTTTAATATTTAATCTTGAAATGTTAATACTGACAGAGCAAAACTTCCTTTTTAAGTTCTTTTCAGAACGTAAAATCGAGGACATTATGTTGCAGTTATCTTACAGATAGTGATTGTCATGAGACTGTGTAGAGAATTTTTAATTACATGAAAATAGTTCATGTCACATTAAAAACAACAAAGCTTATCACAAGGACAAATCACACGTTCTTCTGCGTTACATGCATTACCGATTAAGTTCAAAACTTCAGGTCACGAGCGGATAATAATGTCTTGAAATGTCGTCTGCTTACTACACTCAAAAGATATTTTTAACCAAGTTATGAGTATTTTATGCTAAATATTACTGATAAAAATAAAAGCTAATCATTAAAAAGTGCGAAACATCGGCATGTATTTATTTTCTTTCTGAATTATTATATATATATATATATATATATATATATATATATATATATATATATATATATATATATATATTAAAACAAACTAAATTGTTCTTAATAGTCAAATGCATTAACTAAATTTACTTGGAAACATGATTTAGGAATTATTGAAGCCTTGCGTTCCATAACAGCACAAAAGCACTTTAGCACTATATAGTTGTTATTGTCGAATTGAGCTCTATCGTTTGACAATCAAAACAACACAGGTTCCGATATTTTCCGCATGTCACTGACGTATTGAGTTTCATTAGCACAAAACTCTATGGATCTGTGTTGTTCTGGAAACAATCAAAGCTGCTAAAGCCAGGGATATTGAAAAATACCTGTCCTCAATTTTACCTGCAGAGCAAGCTTACTTTCAGTGACTTCTGGACCAGTATGGTAAAGAGCAGACTCCCAGTACTGAGAAATCAGTGTGGGATTCTGATTAAGTGAAAGAAAAATATGAGAAAACTAAATGTGTTGTTTGTTGTATTACATTATTGTGAAAATATCGACTGGGTTTATGCACAATGACTGTTCATTGTTTTACTTCTTGACATTATTGCTTAAACATCGGTACATTCGTTTTGCAAATCAGAGTTACAGCAAGGTGACCAGACGTCCCGTTTTAGCCGGGACAGTCCCTTATTTTCAATCGTTGTCCCGTTTTTTTTCTGATTCTCAAACGGGATGCCTAAATGTCCCGTTTTTAAGCAAACATGACCCAGGTGTCCCGTAATTATTATTCAAAATATAAATGGTCAATGCTAATTCTACACTCTCCCGTATCAACACTCATTCGGAAGGTTCAGCCGTGCCTAGAACTACTGCATATTCAAGTGAGAAACGAGTGTTCTGTGGTTCAAGTGGGAATTGAGTGGGAATTTTGAGTGTTGAAGTAGTCCAAAGTATTGTTGAGTAGTACTTAAGTTAGAAACGCTGTGTTATCATTCTTACTTGTATATTTTGTAAATTGAAAACACGGCTGAGTCCCAAAATGCAATGTGGAAGTCACCCCCTCCCTGTCGCCGATTCGTATGCGTCCCGTTTTTGAAAGTAAAAGTTCTGGTCACCTTGAGTTACAGTGTCTAAAATCAATGTAATAGATTAATGAGTTCCATAATAACATAAGTCCAGTATTTTCATTCTTTTATTATAGACAAATTACGTGTAATACTCGTTATTTTAATACTTAGTGACATTTGTTATTTAGCAAAGTGTAAGTATGAAAAAATCTGATTTCCAAATTCAAATTTCCAACAAATATTAGCTTTTATTGATTTTCTCAATATCTCTTCAGTTTTACTTGTGTAGTTATGGAAGTCACTGCTTCAATTGAGACGAAACGAAACTAGAAAGCATACCATAATGGTTTGGTCTTCACTGACGAATAACAGTCTCGATCTTGGTTTTTAGTCTAAAATCTTCTTCTCGATCTTGGTATCGTCTTGATTTTCAAAGACAGTCTTGGTCCAAGGACCAAGTCCAAGTCTCGGTCTCGTCTTGATAGTCCCGAAATAATTTCTGTAAAATTAAAATTGCAAAAATAATATACGTTAAGTCTGTGGCACCATGCATGAATCCCTTAATCCACACAAAACAACTTCAGAGAAAAATAAGTCTAAATAAAGTATTGAATGTCTTGTATATATCTTGTATGTATAGTAGGCCACTATATTTCTTGTGGTATAAAATCCGTGAGATAGACAACCCAACTAACGCTCGTCCAAGATTAGTTTTGCCTGGTAGACTAGCTAGAACAGCAGCATGAAGTTGCCCCACCTGTTAAAAGAACAAATCGTAAAGAGTGTTTTTGTGCAGGAGAGAAAGAAATGAAACGAAATTTTTGAGTTTTACGTTCCACAGTTATGCCGGTTTTGCTAAAGGTTAGGTTTTGAACCTGGGACGCTAAGCACCAGAGGTGAACACTCTCCCATTGAGCCACCGCGGCCTTGCAGGAGTGAGGCAAAACGCTGGTTGAAATAACAAAGAGAGTCTTTGGATATTTGTACTCACAGTAATTCTTGTTTGTATGATACACAAGTGAAGTTTGTATAATACACAATAACCCCTGTAAACATTTTTACAGGAGTTAGAGTACTGCGAGAAAGATTCTCACGTAATCTAAACTTTTAGCTATTTCTGAATAATATATATTGATCATTTAAATTTTCATTCACTGCAGGTTATTAACATGTTAGTATCTCCACTGTATAACATCAGTAGTCAAAGGTGTATCACACGTAAGCACTAATATGGGGTTCTGAGTTTCATGCACTGAACACTTTGCTTTTAACACATGAACATTATTTTTTTTATTAAATTATTATTGTGGCTTCCTATATATTGATATTTCAGTAATAGTTTAACATTTCATGCAGTACATACGCACATTGAAGGTGACAATGTATGTGATGAATAACGAAGTTGTACAGTAAGCCACATAAATTCTTGAGGTATAAAATCCATGAGTTAGGCAACCCAAACCAATGCCCGCTCGAAGATTAATTACGCCTGGTAGGAGTTAGCACAGCAACATGAAATTGCCCCTACCTGTTAAAAGCAGAAATCGTAAAGAGTGTTTTGGTGCAGAAGTGGGGTGAAATCCTGGCTGATGAAATGCAAAAGGGATTCTTTGGATACTTGTACTTACAATACTAATTGTTTGTATGACACGTACGTAAAATTATACATAGACACTTGAAAAAAATATACGGAAGCCAGAGGTGCCGACGAGAAGATAAAGTCAGGGTACTTATATGAGGGATTATATAAACAAATTTACTTACTTCTAATAACTATACATATCTGCGTATCGAATAATATACTAATAGATTATGTAGTATGTGTAGTAGGTTATTTTTTAAGTAAACTCAAATCTTACCTGTAGTCCTACCTTTAAATCAATTAAAAGTATGGATGGATCATTTAGGGGGAAGAACCCAGCCCCAATGAAACTTTTGGGTGTCTAACAAGGCCTGATCTCTTATTCCAGCGCCAGTGATTAATACGTAATATACTTCGAAAAAGAAATTGTCCGAGTTCATTATTTGTTAAATGATTTTTGAAAATGCTAAAAACTGGTATCCAGTAATTTGTAAATATTAAAAATATAAAATTCGATAACACTCAAACGAGTTGGAGAATTTATCTGTACGAAGCGTATTTTCCCTTAGGTTGCAAATATAACTGAGGGTTCCTAATTTGTATAATATTTGTGAAAATTTACACATTGAGACAAAAAGAGAAAAAGGGCGTATGTAGTGTCAATAAACAACAAATTAAAAATGCACGAAATTAACAGATACTCTCATATATATAACTATTGACTGAATAAACTCTGTAACCTTCTTTCTCCATTCATTTTTTCCATTATTGTCAGGATTATATCATCATTGAATTTCTCCACTAGAGATTATCTTTCATTTAGTAGCTTAGCCTTGTAAATCAAACATTTTGAAAATTGTGTAAAGGGTGAGGAGAATCGAGTCCTGACCGCGGGGCTAGGAAGCCACAATGCTAACCCATCATCACCTGAAGCATTACTTACTCTAGCTTGCCTAAATATGGAGTCTTTTCTGTTCGTTCAAAACAGTTACTTGTTAATAGTCAGATTGAGTGGCAGATAACGGAAATATGTAATTAAGGACCTCCTGTATTTTAATTTAGATAAATTTCCCATTTAGGTAGATGCCGGAATGGATTTCCTGTTGGAAAATAAATTATAAACTGTGGTGGATCCATAAAAGTACTATGAGAGGGACTTCGCTCAAAAAAGCTTTGTTTTTTTCTTTTTTTAGAAATCACTAGACTTTTGCTGGGGCTTGCAGCTTATACGCATAAGAATGACTAACATTAGATTTTTTAAAAAGAAATCATGCAATTTGGGTAGGTTTCAGTCTCAAAGTCTCAAACCCCGGGATGATATTCTTGGACATAAGGAATAACAAAGGCAAATCAGTTCAGAGGGATTGTTTCTTCTGTTCCTGAGTTGATATTTTTGTGGGACATATGCTAAACTATTAGAATGTGGTTCCTGTGTCAGTACCAGAAAATACATAATTTTCTTTACAAATATCGATAATTCAAACTAAGTAGTGATACTGCTACCATAATTCTCATATCAATATTTGTAGACTGCATGCAGTTCTGTGTAGAAAGTAAAATGTACAAACACTGAAGGGAAAACACTGCACAGAAGTTCGTATGTTGAACATACTTCTTTCTATTTTGTGCAAAATAATCCCACTTATGGTCATACTGAAATCCCACCAACGTTTATATTTCAATAACTATGGTCATACTGTATGTTTACTAATGACTTTGCACGAATATTTCCCTTATATATCTAGCTACGACATGTTTAAAATGCAGTGTTCTAAATCATTACGTTTGTAATTTACATGCGATTTTCTTTAAAATTGCTTAAATCTTGTGCAAAATAATCCCGTCTTACAGTATTCACTAAATTATCAGCATTACACAGGCACGTAGCCAGGATTTCGTGAAGGGTCCAGGTCCATGACCTGAAACACTGTGGTCAACACACCAGAGGCTCGATCATTCTGAACTATTTTACTGGAACATATATTGTTTCGTTTAGCCAGGATTTCATAACGGGGGGCGGCATGAAATGAAATTCGAAACGCCCAGGAACTCGATCAACCTAAACTACTTTACTATTAACATATATTGGTTTGTTAGGACAATAAAATGAGGATATGTTAGTAAGTATTTTAATAACAAACTATGAAGAAATCTCGAGTAAAAGAATAAAAAAAGTATTGATAAAGATTATACAATATATACGTTCTTCCTCTGTTTATTCAAATATAACAATTTTCCTTTCATTTTGACCTCAACTATTATAAAATATACATATCCACTGTTATAAAAAGTATATATCCAATAAAATCTTGTGAAATATTTTCCAATATCTGAGTTCCTTTCTCGGTTGAATCAAATGTTAACAGAACTTTCTTTCCTCATAAACTTATGTTTTTATTATTAGGAGCTCTCAGTGAGAGTTCCTACTGTCTGTTCCAAATGACAGGTTAAAGGAGCATTAGAAAGTTGTTTTTGAAATAACACGTTTGATACTGCAAGGATGCGATAACGAAAAATTATGATCAAAAATGTCCACACTGTTACACAAAATGATGAGAAAAAGAGAAAAAGAGTGCTATCTCCGACTAGTAGCAGAAATTCTGAAATTCCATTATTTTTTTAGAAAGTTCAAATTCCCCGACTCTTCCAGGGTATCTCGCTCTCCTCGCCACAATGTATTGCAAGTAATACAAATCTCCTCATAAGACACAGCAACCAAAAGCTTCCTGTAGGTTATTTTTAAAGCTGATCCTTCTTTCTCTCATTTCATTTTGTTCATCCTTCCTTAACTTTTTTCATTTCTGGTCTCAAAGGGTGGAGGGTAAGGACCCCCTGGCTACGTGCCTGCAATACAGATTTTTCAAAAGCAAAATACATATCTCCTTTGTTTTAAATCAAATGTGGTGTGTCTATTATACTCGTACAGAAAAAGAATTCAAAATTATTTATGAGCTTTCATGGAAATTCACTAGTGCATGCGCAGTAGAAACAAAGATCCGGTTCAGATTGCAAATTTCTAACACACTGTCAGAATGCCTCTTTAGAAAGTAGTTGTTCCCAACCTGGAGCGCGCAGCTTCCTTCTAGGGAGGCGTGAAGAGCGAGTAAGGGGGCGAAAGCTACTGGTAGAAATAAACTGTGAAATGAATAAAGGACCACTTATTATGACCATTTAAAATTTAGCATGACAATTTTATAATGACCGTTTACAAAAATGATACTGCACTAGGAGGGCATGCAAAAGTCTTGCTGGAAATAAATGTAAATTCTTGATATTGTTACTATTCTTTGTCTCCCACTTCTAGGCTTAGACGAGAACCATTACCCACCTTCTTCAAATCGCTGAATCCATTTCTTCTACGTTTTCTTGTCGTAGCCCAGATCGATAGCGATCTGAGGGACAGTTTATTCCGGTGTTGTTCGACTTCTGATTTCCCCTCGCAAAGTAATAGGTAGTTGTTCTCTACAGCCTCTAGATCGAGGAATTTTGACAGCCTGTAGAAATTTGCACTGTGATTCGTATCAGCAATGTTCGTAAAGTTGATATTTCCACTGTGCATGATCAGGACCATTATCGTCAGAATTATTCCGCCATTATTGGCGGTTCACTTTCCGCAACTGAGAAGCTTCCATGTTCCACGATCCTAATTAACCTCTTCATCTTCACATACGATTTTTTTGTTTTGATATCGCCCATGGCCTAATTCTGTTTTGATATATTATAATTAGTCCCCTACCTATCTTTCCTGCCATTATACAGCTTCTAGCACATCCCTCACGTTACAGTTCCTTCTTAACCAACGTCGCAATCAGTATCTCTTTCTGTTCTTAATATTATCTGAATATTTCTCCTTCCTCTTAATAATATCTGAATTTTGTAACACACTCTAATTTGTTTTTTTCTCGATCTAGCTAATTCTCTCCATTCTTCTCCACACCAATATTTTGAAGCCTTCAATTGTTACTCATCATTTTTGCGTAATGTACATGTTTCTGCCCTGTACAGTACAGTAAATCAAGTACGCGAAACATTTTATGAGTTTTTTCCAACTCTTTATTCAAGGTCTCACAAAATAGTATTTTCTTTCTCCTAAAGGCTTCTTTCGCCATTCCTATCCTAGCTTTTATTTCACGTCGCAATATACATCATCTCTATTTATACTATTCAGATATCTAAAACAAGTCACCTGTTCTATTTTTTTCCGCTCCTACTTCTATATTTGACACTGACTGCTTCGTTCCAATCACCACGGATTTGTTTGTCATTATAATATTTATTTTCACTCCATATTCTTCGCAAACCTTTCTCAAGTTTTCTACATCTTATTGATTTTCTTCTTACGTTCTGCAACAATAGCCATATGATCTCTAAATTGTATACACCTAATAATTCTATCTCCTAACGAAATTCCATCTTCATTATGTAGACTTTTCTTCGCTATATCTTCTAGATAGATATAAAATACTATTGGCGAGAGACATCTTCGATGTGCAACTTTCCTTCCAATTCCACTCTCTGTCTACTGTGCATACACCAGTGAATTTCCATGACAGATCTTAAATAATTTTAATAACACAGCCCTACACTAAAAAAGTTCTGTGCATCGTACCACAGGGTATGAATTGAATGTATTTTCTTACACAGAATCGAAATTTCTAAACCCCAGCAAGATCGATTGTATCAATTTTTTGTTATGGGCGAAAAACATGAGTGATTTTGGATAGGGAGGATACACGTAATACAGCTACGCAAAATAATGTTTTGTGCATCTGACCCCAGAATACAGATTCGATGTATTTTGTTATAGAGAATCCAAATTTCGAAACACTTGTACGATTCACCGTGTCGATTTTATTTTATAGGCGAAAGACGTGTGTCATACCTATCAAAAATTGCTAAAGTTTTCCGCCCAACAAAAGGAATTGATAATTCTATCATCCTGAAGTTTTACATTTGGATTTTATGTAACAATATCAGGGGCATCATTTAGGGGGACAGACGGGCATTTGTTCCCTTTAGTTTGAGGATTCTTGGTCCCCACCAAGCCAAATCTGAAATCACGCTACTGAACAAAATACATCGAATTCATGCCTTGGAGTCCGCTGCACAGAACTTTTGTTCTTTGTATGACTATGTTACATGTATCTTCCCTCTCTAAAATAACACGTGTTGCATGTATCTTCTCTTTCTAAAAATAACACGTGTTACATGTATCTTCCCTTTCTAAAATAACACGTGTTACATGTATCTTCCCTTTCTAAAATAACACGTGTTACATGTATCTTCCCTTTCTAAAATAACACGTGTTACATGTATCTTCCCTTTCTAAAATAACACGTGTTACATGTATCTTCCCTTTCTAAAATAACACGTGTTGCATGTATCTTCCCTTTCTAAAATAACACGTGTTACATGTATCTTCCCTTTCTAAAATAACACGTGTTGCATGTATCTTCCCTTTCTAAAATAACACGTGTTGCATGTATCTTCCCTTTCTAAAATAACACGTGTTGCATGTATCTTCCCTTTCTAAAATAACACGTGTTACATGTATCTTCCCTTTCTAAAATAACACGTGTTGCATGTATCTTCCCTTTCTAAAATAACACGTGTTGCATGTATCTTCCCTTTCTAAAATAACACTGTTGCATGTATCTTCCCTTTCTAAAATAACACGTGTTGCATGTATCTTCCCTTTCTAAAATAACACGTGTTATATGTATCTTCCCTTTCTAAAATAACACGTGTTGCATGTATCTTCCCTTTCTAAAATAACACGTGTTGCATGTATCTTCCCTTTCTAAAATAACACGTGTTGCATGTATCTTCCCTTTCTAAAATAACACGTGTTACATGTATCTTCCCTTTCTAAAATAACACGTGTTACATGTATCTTCCCTTTCTAAAATAACACGTGTTGCATGTATCTTCCCTTTCTAAAATAACACGTGTTGCATGTATCTTCCCTTTCTAAAATAACACGTGTTACATGTATCTTCCCTTTCTAAAATAACACGTGTTACATGTATCTTCCCTTTCTAAAATAACACAAGTTTTCCGCATATTAAAAGGAATTGACAGGGTCAATCGTCCTGGCGTTTTGAGATTTGGACTCAGTGTAAGAAAATATATCGAATCCATACTCCGGGCTCTGTGCACAGAGTTTTTATTTTTTGTGTGTGGTTGTGTAATTTATATAGCTAATATTTATGGACGAATATATAAAAGAACCTATATTAATAACATTTACCATTCGTCGAAGTAACGAATATGGTAAACATAAAAAAATCAATAGTTATATTACATCAGGGTCAAATATGCTTAAATTTCAGACACTGCAAAATAATTTCAGTTCCTCTACAAGCCAGTGTAGTGGTTAGCACGTACTGGGTTCGATTCCCGGTGGGAGAGCTCTTGCAATTGTACACGTTCCCGTTGTTTTTGTGTTGGTGTTCATGTCCTTCAAGGTTACTGGAAGTAACTGTAAAACGTATAATCGAGCATAAAATAGGGAGAAGTTACTGAGATACGTTCAGTGAATTAGTTAAATAAAACAAAAGAAAACAAATCGTTTAAGGCGTTTACCTGTAGACCGTAAAGCTCTTAAAGGTCAGCTTAAGTCCCACCGAAGTACTTTTTTTTTATATTTTCTCGAAGTTTCTCTTTGTGTTCCTATCAGACTCGATTAAATAGAATTTCGAATAGAAACCAAAATAGGTATATCTATAGAAAGCATACTGTAAGTAGCATAAGATTTCGCTGAACTCATTGACTAAGGCCTATCAGAAATCTTGATTAATATACGACTATAATAATAATAATAATAATAATAATAATAATAATAATAATAATAATAATAATAATAATAATAATAATAATAATAATAATAATAATAATTATTATTATTATTATTATTATTATTATTATTATTATTAGTTAAAGTATGAAATTATACATGAATCACTGCAGCATTTACGTAAATTAACAATTAGCATTTGCGAATATTCACTAGTTCAATATACAATTGCGAGATTTTGCTTTGGGAAATGAAATGTATACAACGTTGAATAGTAAAGATATTACAGTAAAAATATATGAGTAAAAATATTGATTAACTAATTGGAGTTAAACATGCCTTTCCAGTAAGGATTATACACAAAGGACTTGTTTTAAAGTGAAATCCAAACGAATATTCGAGTTTTAATTCGACTAGAAATCGATAATTTACACGACCTGAGAGAGAATTTAAGACCCTGTCGACCTAAGAAATTTCCCCGTTCGGGGCCATATCTGTGTTTTTGAAGGTTTCCTTCCTTCATATATTGACAAAATCCCCGAGGAGAAACTTCTGTAATCATCACTGCTTATATGTGGTTTTTCATTACAAATCAGAGAATAATAATGGAATATTGAACATACATAATGTTTTGTTTCCAGCTATAGATTTTACATTTTCAATTTGTATAATGTTCCGTTCTAATCGAATTTGAAAGAAAAGTAGTTCCCAAAGAGTTATTAAAAGAAATGTTCTTACTCTTCTGATGGAAATACGAACGCACTTTCAAAACGAAAACACAAAGACTTCCTACGGTATTTGAACACATAAACTTCTGATTGATAAACTATTGATCCAAACGGCTTGATCATTTCATATGCCTTTGCAGAGGTTCTTTTGACTTTTGTGTAAAGTTGTTTTCTACTTCACACTCGTTTTTATTTATTTCGGTACGACCATGAGTTTGCGGTGAATATTTGGGCGTTACAGGTCTTGCAATGTATAAACATGTTTTCCGAATATATCGTATTCGATTTTACGTCCTAATAACTTACGTCCTAAATACTCATGATATACATCCGTTTGAATCCTTGAAATAATTGTTTCTGGAGTGGTCGTAAGTGTTTTCATAGTTAGGAGTCTGGATACGCAAACCCGCTTAACGTGGGGATTTACTTGTGTGAAATATGGTACAGTCGCGAAAGAATTAAGTCAGCTGGGCAAGAGAGGAAAATATTCCCAACCCTGTTCACGTGAACTAAATTCTTCGAGAGACTTGCTGTTTTCACTTGAGGTCTGTAAGTAAGTGACTCTCTCAAACAAATACAGTGTCTGCTGACAAGCAGTCTTCTTTTCCATACTAAGCTTAGTGCTTTGAGACAGAAATTAAAAACAATACTTGAATCTGTTTTTGAGGAAAACAAGAAAAGTAATTTATGCACATCACAAGTGCTTATAATTAATTTAGATATCTAAATACTCATGCCCACAAGGGATTAGGTGTGAGCAGTAGAAGGTGATTTTGGAAATTAAAATCACCATTATTGTTCTAATACTATAAAATGAAAACGGAATTTTAACATCGCAGGATTATGTCCTGGAAGCTCAAGGAAACGGACAATGAGTGAAGAAAATTGATAATGAAACAAACTGAGGAATAAAGTGGAAGGAGAAAAACTCTTAGAGACCAGCGTACACGACCATGTTCAACACAAACTTCTTTACGTAGCCTGGAATCGAACCTATGATCTTGAAACCATAGGTGAGAACTCCATCATTGAGTCGCCATAACCAATTATGAAAAGAAAAGGCGTTCCCGAGTCCGACTTCAATTGATTGGTTGGTGGGTTTATTTCGAGTTTAGTCTGCTGTTCAGCGCCGAGTCTATTAACCCTGGGAGTCCCAAACGGGTCCATTGGACCCAAATGACTTTTCGTTTATTAATTACAGAGTAAGTTTTCGTGAGTGGTCGCTAATATTCCGTGACTTTTTTCTTATGTGTTCCTCTCCTATGTTATGTCAGAAATACTTTGTTCATTTAAGTCAGGTGGTATATATGAAAATTATAGCATTGTGTACCAGGTGGGTCCAGTGGACCCACTGTATACTTTAAACAGGAATACTAGTTCAACTTTGGTTTTTATTTACATTGTGGTCATAGATGGCAGAATTAACGTAACGTCTACTGGTTTATGGTGTTTTCTCCTTGACACCACTTCTCAGGGGCATATTATACATTTCTACTTATAATATATTCTAAACCAGCCAGTGCACGTTTCACTTTAGTCATTAGATTTAGTATGTGAGGATAATGGAACGTGGCGGACTTTCCGATAACGACATACGCCAATGTCTGTTGGCAGAAGAGGAGGTGATTCGACAGATGATGGAGAAGTGGACTGTGAATTATTAGATTTATCTGCAAGTGAGAATGATTTTTGTGATGTTAGTGACAGCGACGTGCAAAATGAAGCATTTTTCCGCTCTAGAAGAAGCTTAGAACGTTAAAATTTAGTACCCTTCACTACCAGTCATTGACGTGCTGGTGCTGCCAATGTAACTAGAAAGGAGCGTGGTCCTACACGGTATGCTAACAGGGAAGTTGATGATGAGAAATCTGCTTTTGTCTATTTTGTCGTAAGAACACTCTGGAAATAATTTGCAAGTGGAATAACAAGGAAGATAGGATAAAATTTCCTCGTGAGTGGAAACTTGTTAGTGTTGAGGAACTTCAGAAATATATCGGCGTGGACTTATTGGGGTATACAAATCAAAGAATCAAGAAACTAGGCAGCTCTTGAGTAAGGAGAACGGTCAACTTATCTTCAATTCCATTATGAGCAGGAATCGTTTTCAACAAATCAATTCCGCTTTACGTTTTGATGATGCAGAGCTCAGACGCCAGAGAAGACCTGATGATAAACTATCTCCAATTCGTGCAGTGTTTGAAGACTGGGTTAAAGCTCTACAGGACGCTTATATTCCCGGAGATAACATGACGGTGGACGAACAGCTTGTGACGTTTCGTGGACGTTGTCTCTTTCGGTAGAACATACCAAGTAAACCAGGTAAATATGGAATAAAGTACTGGTTTATTTGTGAAAGCACCACACGCTATGTGTGGAAGATGCACATATATATAGCGGAAAAAGTCCAGAACAGGGAACAGAAGTCAAACAATTGGAAGGAGTCGTTCTTGAACTGACAGAGTAAATTGCTGGAAGTGGTAGAAGTATTACTGGGGATAACTTCTTTACAAGTCTTTGTCTTGTACGTAAATTGAAGGAACGAAACCTCACCTATGTCGGAACTATACGGAAGAGTAAGCCAGAACTCCCAACTTCATTTACCACAGCGGATAAAAGTAGGGTTGTAGGAAGCAGTTTCTTTGGATTCCAACAGGATGACATGATAGTTTCGTACTGTCCAAATAAGTGCAAAACTGTTACTCTTCTGAGTACAATGCATAACCAGCCTGAAGTTGACACTTCTACAGCAGAGTAAAAGCCAGAAGAAATCCTTTACTATAACAAAACCAAGTCTGGCGTCTACACTATGGACCAGATGACCCGTTGCTACAGCACAAAGCGAATGACCATGAGATGGCCTCTGATAGTATTCTTCGACATGATTGATATAAGCGCACTCAACACTTATATTATATTCTTGTTACGACAGAAGAAAGATAATCGGCAGAGATTGAAACGCCGTAACTTCCTGATTTTCCTCTGCAAACAGTTGGACCATATTGGAGAAGACTTTCCACAGGAGAGAAGCCACACAGAAACTGATCAGTTCACGAAAAAAGAGTCATTCAAAAAGAAAGATCGATGCGGGATCTGGCCATCAAAACGGGATCGCAAGACAAGAACCTTCTGTACCAAATACAAGACAAACGTGTGTTCTGAGCACAGAAGAGTTGTTTGTGAAAAATGTTTCGTAACCTTAGCAAATGCATCGTAAGAAAAGGCAAAGGCATCGTAATTTTCAGTTTTTAAAAGCAAATATTTGCTATGTGTAATCTAATATTGTTGTTACGTGTATGTAAAAGGTTGACTATTTCATTATGCCTAAAAATTAGAACTTCTATTTGAGCTAATATAAAGAAATAGTAATACTGTACTGCTAAGTTACCATATTTCTAGTGTACAGTATAACTACCATAACTACGAAGTGTATTTTATTAATTCGTCTTAAATACATTACAAAGTGAAATTGTTTAGTAGTTCGTTGTTCGTTTTCTTCCAAAAAATTAATTATATGGTTAGAGCGTCTCAATATATTACTGTGGGTCCATTGGACCCGACTGGTACACAAAGGTATAAAAATATGTCTGGAGTTCCAGGGTTAAAAACGTGGACCTACAATTTAACGTGGAATACGAATCACATACGCTCCCGTGCCGAAAAAGAGCACATTAGCTACATAGTTGCGAGGGAATTATCCTCGGTGACGACAAAAACATAGGATTTTTGCTAGTTGTTCATGAAATGAGAGTTTTGACCGCTTTCTCCCAGTTTCCGATCACTATGCGTCGCTTCGCTTCAGACGAAGAGATGAAACACTTTCTGGCAACGTGGCTGAACACTTAAGGACAGGATTTTTACCGGTAGGGAATTTTCAAACCCACCCTACGATGCGGTAAGTGCATCAGTGGATATGGGTAATATGTAGAAAAATAACCTATTATATATGTACTATATGTTGGCTGTATTGGTTGAATGAAATAATATGCACACGTTTCACTCCAGGTTTTGTAACCTTACTTTTTGATCATTCCTGGTATTTGTTTTAAAAATGGGATGTTAATACGCAAAATTTAATGTCTCTACTCTGAGAGATCCGCAGATACCGACATTTTATTACCGGTATAATAATTGTAACCCCTATTTCTGCACCCATCTTTCCTCAAACTTTCGAGAAATCCGTTCTTTGTGGTACCTTGCGTCAGAAATCCTATGCACTGTCCAAATTTCAAGTTTCTAGCTTTTAAGCAGTTTCACCTTGATTAATCAGTCACTCACACAGGAATTCTTTTATATATATACACTGTAGACATTGCAGTACGCCACGTTTTCTATTGTGAATTCTTCCGTAGACAGTCACAGTCAGAAATTAACCAAAATAATTATCACATTTTTTTTTCGGTTATTTTTCTCTTACACTACTTCTTAATATCCATTGCTTCTTTCTCCCTCCTTCTCTTTCCGTAGGCATATTGGATCATTGTTTGACAAATTTACTGTCTAAAGCCGATTATACATAGTCATAGTTTGCCATTAAATGTTGAATCAAACGTACCTTTGATTTGATCAAATAAGTTGGCTAACACATTTTCACGCATTATAAACGATCAAATACAAACATTAATTTTGTTGCTCACTGGTTTACATTTCTTCATTCAACTGTTACATTTGTTGGTAGGCATAGAGTGCAACGCGGTACTCGGTTGAGACAGGCATTTAAAAGTAAGCGGTTTAAATCGTAAATCTTAAAATAAACGAGTAATTTGAAATATGAACCGTGCCTGTGAAATGTGAACGACACTAACCAATAGTCTCTGGTCTTCACGGCCTAACTTCAGCCACAATTTTTCCAAGGCTTCTTTGCGTTTGTTTTTAGTGTAGTATTCTTTAAATTTACAGTTATACAAAACTAGCAGCGTTCACCCCGCTTCGCTGCGGTCACCCCGGAACGCAATAAACTTTGTTACTTAGATAATTTTTACTTTTTCGCTTTCAAGTGATATGATAAAAACCATAGAAGATTGCAGTAAATGTTAACATTATATCGCCTGTCATTTATGTTAACCCGCCCCGCTTCGCTGCGGTCACCCCGGAACGCAATAAACTTTGTTACTTAGATAATTTTTACTTTTTCGCTTTCAAGTGATATGATAAAAACCATAGTAGATTCCAGTAAATGTTAACATTATATCGCCTGTCATTTATGTTAACCCGCCGAGTGACACGGTCATGCGGGTTGCATATAAATACGTTTATTTTTATACCTATGATGAACTAACAAAGGATTTGTACGTTATGGACACTTGAATGGTCAATTATCTCAAGACACTGGTAATTAAAAATTAAAGTGATATGATAAAAACCATCTAGGGTCCAAATCCTAATAACCCCCCAAAAATGAAAGAAATTGGTTCAGCCGTATTAGCGTGATGAGCTAACAAAGGATTTGTGCGTTCTCTTTTATATAATAGATAGGATGCTGCTTGTAGGCAGCAGTAAGCATTTCAATTACTTTCCGTATCTACGTTTAGCGTCACCGCACAGTGATTTTCCTTTGCTTTCTTTGATGGAATATTGGATAACAATAGAACACGTTTTATTTTAGAACAGTTGTCAAATATTGTAACCAACCCAAACGTTCTATATAACTTGGTATTGTACACGTACAAATTCCACTTTGCTGAAGCATTGGATACAATATTTGATGATAGATAACAGCCTTAATAGAAACCTTTGGGAATATTCGCTACATTAACTAAAGGCTTGCATTAATGAATTAGTTATAACGCTAATTTTAATTTCTATAAAAACTTCTGACACATATTGCACTATATATCCGCTCCTAGAAAATATATCCTAAAACATTTTTATATACGAGACATCCACCGCCATATATTCGTAGCAAGTAAAAATATGTAAAAATATGTTTTACACTTTAGTAAAAATGTAATTGCGCTATAAAACTTTAACACAACTATAAAGCAGATTTAGTTTATTTCTTAATATACATTAATCATTAATAGAGAACTTCCAATATAATAAATCAATACGGAGTTTACATTCAAAATAAATACCTGTGTAGTGGGATATACCTGCAAGAAAACTCCTCTGAGCAACACAATTCTAAGCAGATTATCATTTTTTTCTAGAATGTCTCAGATGTAATTGTTTTTCCTCCTAACCGGGAGGTTTGCAAACATTTATACTAGACACCTGGCAAAAAGCAGAAATAAATATGCAATAAAATCGTTTCAATTGTAATCAATCGAAAATATGTTAAATAATGTTTTTTCCCTTGAATCATGCATTCTACTATGTAAGTACATATGTTTCTTATTTATTGAAGAGTTTACTTCTCTCATGTAGTCATACTTCATCCAATTGTTCTTGATTTGCTCTTATCAAGGTGTCATTGCATTGGTTGACTGAATTCAAGTTCAACTTCCCGTTCAGCACAGTGATTATATGAGATATGGAGTAATAGTTTAACATGGAATCCGAACCACATGAATTTCCATATGGAATCGAACCCAGGTTTTTCGTGCCGAAGGTATATACACTAACCATATAGTCATGAGAGAACTCTGTATCATTGGAATCAAAAGTAAAGGGGATACCAGCATTATACAGGGCGTTCATAAAAATACTATCATATTTTAAAGTCGTATTACGCCGGTTTGGATAATGATATTTAAATTAAATTTCACATTTGAAAGAAAAACTAAAATATTTTTACTATACCTTATACACATTGAATGTGAGCATCATGAGTGGTGATAGAGATATCACGACGAAATTCCATTCACAGCACACCCGCTCCAACGTATCTGATGTAATGGGCTTGGTGGCAGCACTGGTACGAACTTGCATTTCTTGCATGTTTTGAGGCAATGTGGGTACATAGACACAATCCTTTGCGTAAACCCCATAAAAAGAAGTCACAGACCGTAAGTCAGGCGACTTTGGCGGACACTTGTTGAAGATATTATCATCATTTCCGGCACGTCCAATCCATCTTCCTGGAAGCCGTTCATTCAGATGTTCATTCAGACTTTAAAGTATGATGCTCTTTTTATGGACATGCTGTAGTTAGAAATGTTTCAAATACTTTGACAGATGAGCTCCTTCGTGGCTAAGCGGTTAGCGTACGCGCCTTTGGCGTGGGAGACCCGGGTTCTATTCCCGGCGGAAGCTCATGTGGTTCTGATTCCACGTTAATCAGTAGGTCCACGTCTCATATAGCCTCGCTGCTGAACGGGACGTTAAACTCAAAATCAACTCAATACTTTGACAGATGTAGAGTTCCTTGTGGTAAACTTTCTTAAAAGCTGCTCAGATGAAAGAATTTAGAAACAGCAGAGGACAGGTTTGCCAACCATACGATAATTTATCGTGATATACGATAATTTAACCTTAATACTATATTCGATAATGTCCTTGCGAGCACATACCTTTTTTTTCTTCAGTTTTTGAATGTGCAAATGAATTTCAAATGGACATTAAATAATTGTAACACACACACACTGAGGTTTTCAACAGTTATTCCCACTAAAATTTACACGGTAGGCTTGCAAATGAATTATAGTATATTGGATCGGGACCCCTTAACTTTTACGGCCCCCCTACATTTTTGGGCTGGCTACGGGAATGAAGCCAAATCCAGTCGGAATAAAATTTTTTGTTATTGCTACTTCTTCAGAAAAAGTTGTTAATTTAGTGTTTACCAGGGAAAGCCAACTTTTAAGCTACTACGACCAAATTTGCGAATAGGTACTAATTGCCAGTATTAGAATTGATTTTAAACCATTCAATCCCGGTCATTATTTGTATTTTGATAAGTATTTTACATAACTTCCTTTGCTGCAAATACTATCCGAGTTAAATTTATAATCAACAGGGACAATTATCGCTACTAACATTTCAGCTCCAACAAAGAAGCTCCTACATAAATCCCCTCAAATGAAAAGAAATGAAAGAGCATTTAGCGTGCAAGTGGTAAATTCAGATAATATTACTGTTGTGCAGTGGTTTGATAAGAAAAAATATACTAATTGCATCGTCAGGCATTGGAAAGAATACGTACTTGGGAATATTAAAAAGATCGTCCAAAGCAGAACAAAAAAAAAGAAAAAGAAAAAAAGAAAAAAGAAAAGAAAAGAAAAGAAAAAGAAAGAAAAAGAGGTACACATTCTACCGATTTTCTTGTAACTTGGACGATTTGTTGTGACTTACGTTCGTTGAAATATATTTAATGTAGTTATTTGTCTTAGTCAAAGTTTAATAAAATATTCCAGGAATTCTTCAGTTTCTTTGAGTGTCACCCTTGCGCCGCCCCTGCATCATATCGAATTGTGCATTAATGTAATCTACAGCTAAAAATAGTGGACATTCTCTTTCCGTTGAATTCGATTTGACATATTTTAATCTCAAGTTATGGCTGTCTGTGCATTTTTCCGATAAATTTTCGACTGGTCGTAGCGCCCAAAGGAAGCATTTGTACAGTACACCTAGGTTGTTCTACGTTTTTTGTCTTGCCTTGGTGTGAGGAATAAGCTACCAATTGTCGGAGTTGATTTGAAACACCCTGTTTAAAAGTGTGGGGTGGGATGGGGTATCTGTGTGTAATACTGCACACATATAGTTCAAAAATAATTAATATTACAGTATATTATATCATCCCATATTCAAGTAGTTTTATTTGTCAATATTTACGCATAAACTATCAATAGAAAATTAATGTGCTGTATACTTGACTAGTCCATATCGTATTAAGATTAAAGTGTCGTGTATGTTCAGGTAAAACGTAACGAATTTGTAACTACTTATATTGGCTTGTAAAACTGTTCAATTTTAGTTATAGTACTTTCAACATGAGATAAAATCTTACACGTGCAGTAGGCGATATTCAAATACCTTTACTGGTTCTTATACAGACACAAACATGTGTTAGCTAACAAATATTAAAACATTTGTTTATTGACAATGAAATTTTATATGTAACGTAATGGTAAAATTAATATTTCAACGCATGTCTTTAGTATCTATCAAATAATGTCATCTATATTCATAGTTCATTTCAATTTAAGACTTTTTATTGCATTTTTTATGGAGCAGCCAGGATATCATTAGTATCGGTTCTATATTTTAATCGTCTGTGAGCTTTGTATGTTTATAAATACTGACTTACATTGTGTTGCAATTGTTCCGGTATTTCAATTCGTTTCCATTTGGCTCGATTAAATGATAAACATTTAGATATTCTTCCTTTTTTGTTATAATTGATAAATGACTAAGAATTTCTAAGAAGAAAATCCTGAGACGTTGGACCCAAGGGAAACAGGAAAATTGAATGGACGAAACTTCATAACGAGGAACTACGTAATTTACAGGTTTACGAAACATTGTTAGGGTCATCAAATCTAGGAGGCTCAGGAGAGCAGGTCATGTGGTGAGAATGGAAGAAAATAGGAAAGCTTTCAAAGTTTTGACTGGAAATCCAATAGGAAAACGTCCATTAGAAAGGCGTAGCGCCAGATGGAAGGACAATATTAAGATTGATCTCGCGAAAATATAATACAACGTAGAAACTGTATCCAGTTGGGTATGGGTAGAAGTCATTCTCGAGGCTTTATGAACGATATATATATCTATATCTATCTATATCTATCTATCTATCTATCTATATATATATATATATATATATATATATATATATATATATATATATATATATATATATATATATATATATATATAGGGCAGATCCAGGATATGATCAAGAGAGGGGCTAAACCATATTTTGCCGTTTTATTCAGTGTAAAGCAGGATTGACGCCCATTTTATCCAGTGTATACCTGAGCGTCAAGGGAGAAGCTATAGCTCCTATAGTCCCCCTTGGATACGTGTCTGTATATATATATATATAAGGGTCGTTCAAGGCTGACCGGGACTTTTATTTCTTCAGAGGAAACAGATAGCACAAGAAGCACCAAACTATGTCAGCTTTTAAAGGTATTCTCCGTGCACGTCGAGGCACCGTTGCCATCGTTGTGCATTTCCCTGATGCCTTTGGCGTAGAAAGAACTTGGTTGTTTCGTTGTCACTGGAGGACATCGTTCCGCAGCGCTTCATCTGTCCTCCCTCCCAGATGGTCTTTCGAGGGTGCAAACAAACGATAATCATGGGGGCTAAATCTGGACTCTGAGGGGATGGGGCAGAACTTCTCAGTTGTTCACAGACAGTCATGCGTGTCCACTTCTGATCAAATGTCAGCTGGCGTGAACCCAACTTGCACAGACCTTGCGGAAGCGTAAGTCGTCGTGAATGATTCTCTCAACACTCCCGACAGTGATATTCACCTCGGCATCAATATAACGCACTGTTACTCGCTGGTTATGAAGAATTATTTGCTCAACACGTGCGACATTCACTGGTGTGACTGCAGTCGGCCGAATGTGTCCAAAGTCCATGTGCTTCATTTGTCACCAGCTCCCGTCATTTGCGAAACTGTTCACATCATTCGTACACTCTTATCCGTGACATCGTTTGTTTACCATACTGTACTTGCGATCTTCTGAAAATCTCAGCTGCTTTAACTTTCTCCTTCACAAGGAATTTGATTACACACCGCTTATCCACAACCACAGACACATTGCTTACCGCGATGTTCGGTGCAACTGCTGCGCATGCGCCAAATATGTAATGCCGGACGCTAGTTACTCGAGAAGGAGTACATTATGTCACCCACAAGTTTCATCATGATCCGGCTATTCATCCATTATTTACGTACGAAAATCCCAGTCAACATCGAACAACTCATATATATATATATATATATATATATATATATATATATATATATATATATACAGTGGCGGATCCAGGATATGATCAAGGGGGGGCTATAGCCCCTATAGCCCTCCCCTTGGATCCGCCACTGTATATATATATATATATGAAAGCCACTGTGTTTGTGATTTCATGTCTTTCATACCTTTTGAACCACGCGTCCGATCACAATCAAATTTACCACATACATGAGGTTCGGACCTGAGATACAATGACGGCGCACATTGGGGAAGGGGTTGAGAGGATATATATATATATATATATATATATATAATGAAAGTAACTACTTTTGTAACTCAATAACTCTTGAACCACACGATCAATTCAACAAGATCAATTCAACAAGATTAAAATTTTCAACATAGATGAGGTTTGGGACTGGGATGTTTTTTGTCATTTCACATTGACGGTGTAACGCAGGGTTGGTGGAGGGAATATATAGATATAGATATGTAATCGAAAATAACCTATATTAATGTCGAATCCATAGTATTCGGGATCGTTGAGATCAATCGTAACATTTACGATGCCGTTTAAATGCAAATTCACCCCTTTATGTCCAAAATGAAACGTATTCTTCTCGTGGAAGGAATGGGTATTTTGTTAGTAATTGATAAATGACTGAATAGTTTTAGACTGTATCGTTTTTAACATAATATGATGTGTAATGTTCAACATTATACACACTAGCTTTACGAACTATCGGTCGAACATTTTCTTGTTGTTTTACACTATCAATGCAAACATTTATGTTTGGAATATTATATTCCAAATTACACGGAAATTTTTCACGAGTCGATAATGTCTTCCACATTTTTAAGTTTTGAGTATATTGCATTTTACATTTCAGATGTATTGTTATTTATAAAACCAAGTAAGAGTTGTAAACCGTGTGTCATACCAATCATACATTAGTCATCTAGTTGAAATGAATATTTAATAACAATTTGATTTTTATTTTTATAATATTTTAAATTTCGTACATGTTCAGGAATCATGGTCAGGAAAAATTGTTTCAGCAGAGGAATAATATCCTGGCAGTGTATTAATAATATTATGTTTATGTTTGTTATTTATAACTGTATCTATTATAATTTGTTCGTTTTCAAGTAAACATTATAAAAACTAAAAGGTATATTAGCTTGCGTTAAAGCAGGATTCCTCTCTCCATCACGTAAATGAATAGGTTGACGAAGATTTATTATAAATTATGAAGTTGCGTTATTATTAAAAATTTCATTACTAGCATTTAAGATGGAGTAACATAGAAATAATGTTTTATCGTTGAACTCATTATGAAGACTGAACAGATTTTTATTTTAATCTATGAATTTATACTTTTTGGATAACCTAATTATTTTACATACATCATGACTTTCTCAAGTTTGAATAGTTTTTCAATGTAATAGGTTTTGTTTGAGTTATGATTTACTTTTTGCAACTCTTGTGTATAAAATATTCCATTAATTTCTTCACCGATCCAATCTTTTAGTTTATAAGTAACATGATTTGATGCGATACATTTATCAATGATAAAAATTTCTTGGAACCATTTTAGTAAATAACCCTTTTCAAATTTATGTTTATATTTACTAACACATACACAATAACCCGGTTAAAATTTACATGTTAATTTCTTTTTATTCAATTTATCCCCCACAAGGTATTCCAAATTTTATTCTCGTCAGAATAATTTACATTTCCAGGCCTTACTTCAACACTACTATGATAACTATGATTATATTTTTTAAAAAATATCTAAAACATCTATATAACGATATGTATTTATCGCACTAATGTATTAGTATAATGTTTCTTTTAATGTTCGTATAAACCGTTCTGCTAATGCACATTTAATATCAGAATGTACAATTTAATGATAAATTTCATATTCTTTAAATAATCATATTACATGTTGATTATAAAATTCTTTACCTAATTCACTTTGTACATCAAATACGGATAGTTTAAACTTAAAAAAACGTAATTGCTTTTGACATTTCAGGAGCTGTTTTCGTTTTCGATGGAAAACAATGTAGGTATCGTGAAAAAATATCTATACAACACAAAACATATTTGAGCCCCTTACTGCAGAAAGCAAACATGTCTAACATTTACACATTTCCTTTTCTGTCACCAATGGTTTGTAATAGGTCAGTCCATCGTTTAGCACCGAAATGACACTCGCTCGGTAAAAATGGACATCGCGACGCCTTCAATTTACCGTTTTCTGGAGAAAGGAAACTTGTCCCGGACGAGTTCCCTATCGACAGCAAATGAGACCGTAGTTTTTTTTCGTTAGAGGTGACTCCTTCATGCCCAATGATAGGGATTTCGGGAGAATACAGAAAAAGCTGAGGAAGAAGGAAAACTACACAGTGGATGACGTTGTTGAGCTCATGAAAACTTCCTCGACCATTTCCAACAAGTTTTCCATGCTTCAAATGAAAGTGACTGATTTCATATACTAGAGTTCCTGGTGGTATGAATTTTACAAAAAAAAGCGTGTCTGAGAGAGGCAAAAAGTCGCTAAGCACCTAAAAACGACTTTCACCATTTCAAAATACCATGAAATGTAGTTCTCATCTGTAACTCCAAATAATGCTTAGTGTAACATGAATATTGGTGGTTTGATAGTGGATACTTTTAGGCTGAGGAGCTGTTCTAAATACTTTGTCCTGCCCATAAACAACAGAGAAATAAATGACATAAAAAAGGTTGGTCTACATACCACAAGAAAAGATGCTATTTTGGAGCTCAAAAGCATCCTGACCCATCACAACGGAAACACGTTTTGATGATAACGATGATTGATTAATTTGTAGTTTCACGACGTACATATTATCCAGAAATGTTTAACAGTTATGTTTTCTTCCAATAAATGATATTTATCAATTTCATGGCCGTTTTCTTTAATCAATTCAACCCACAATTCGTTTGAACAATGCATTTACTGCAGACAGCAAACATGTCCAAAACACAAAAAAAGTGCCCCATCCATCCCCCTAGGTGATACACAAATTTTGCGTGTTTGTTTTGCATGTTACAGTTTTGAATAATGACGTATACTTCTATCATTAATAGAACAATGCATATTATGGTGGAAATATCATAAAGATAGTTTTACTCAGTTTTTTACTTCTCCTGTAAAATTACGAAATGTGAATATGTTTGCTTTCTGCAGTAAGCGGTTCATTTACAATTTTCGTTATACTTTGTAATATTTTGCATTTCTGCTAAATCCATTTGTAACGTTTTATTCAGTGCACTGACATAATATGATTTTCGTTCGAAAACTCTACGTGCTGGTCATGTAATGTATGTGCATCTTGTGATGCTAATCCATCTTTAATTTTCTTTTTTTGATGATTTTGTTTCTGTTGTAATGTTTTAATAGTTAATAATGAAGCATGAGTCATATAATCATAATAAAGTTTTTCTATTTTATATTCTTTCCGATTTTTAAATTTACTTGCTACTACCGATGGACTTCGCGATTTTCTTATTTTACTATGTGATTTCACTATTGGATGTAAAAATAAATTATTTAGTAATATTATGATTATCTAAAAAAAAACCTTTTAGAATATTTAATATCTATTGGATTTCTTGAATATTTCCGTCTTCGTACATAGTTCACTAAAGTTATTATATTAGAACCAGAAATTGTATTTCCACGAGTCTATTGTTTCGAACTTATTCCAATGAATTGCATTTGAAGTTATTAATTGTTTAATTAATAGATTTGCTTTCCTTTGTAGTATTTTCGGTTCTGATTGTAAAATGTCTGGCACGAATGGTAAAATAGAATTATCTTGTTGCTTAACTACATTTTCTTCTTTTTGTTTTTCAATAATAGGTACTGTAATTGGATCTTGTGAGAATGGTTAACACTGCAGTGGTCGCGCGTTCTACTATTGTAGAACAGGTGTTTTATTTTTAAAATCCTGAGCAGTTGGCAACACGCTCGACTTTAAGCGGTTATGTACCTTTCTCCGAAAACCTTTTGTACATTCCAGTGTATCTCCAGCCCTTATTCTTGCACCTGCTCCAATTTGTTAACATGATTTTATTAGTGTTCTACTATTGGCGTACTGTTCTACTATTGTAGATCGCGCGACTATTGGCGTACTGGTTTCTTTCGTATTAGTGATTTATTTCGTTTTACATTTTCCCGTTATTTTGTGGAATACGTGCTTGTATATATTTTAAATGTCAGAACATAACAGAGAACAGATGCTTCTTTGGTTAGAGGAGGCAGAAAGTAACTGTGAAAGTGTACTTGGGATCGAAGACATGAAGAAGCTCGAGATAGATTTTGTTGAATAAACAGTTGAGTGCAGCCATATGAAAATGTACCAGACATATACCGAAAGAAGAAGAAAACATTCTAGTAAAAGCTAGTGTTGAAGTCACTGGTCCTGCTACACCACCTTTTGTCGACATACGTGCGTTTTATATCCGTAGAGGAAAAGTTAGAACCTCCTCGCTGGTATGTAGATCTCACAACGCCAAGAAACTCACGAACTCCCAATTTGAATATAATACTAGTTTTCGTAGGCTTGGCCTACAAGGCATTATTTTCATGCCTAATTGGTGATGAATGTACTTGATGTTTAATGCTCTTAATATATTTGGAGCAAATAAGAACGATGAAAAGGTCAGATGCAAGAATTTTCTGCAGGATCTAACTTTTGAGCTGATAAAACCAGCGAATAGCCAATGTTTGGCCATGAAATGCTTTGCGAGAGCTTCGACACAGAGGAAGAAGACTTCTGCTTGGCTTCAGCGAAGGTGTTCCATTACCACAAAACAGGGCTTCAGGAGTAGGAAAATGTTTCCTTTGTGGGCATTCTCGCAACAAGTCAACAAGAAAAAAGAACTTGTGCTAAAAGCCAGAGATAGGTGTGCCCAGACCACCAGAAAAGCGTGTGTGACAATTGCTTGGAGTAGACAATCACTCAGAAAGAGTACATCAAATCATTCTACCTGTATGATTTATAGTAGAAGAAGGTTTATGCTGTTATTTCAATACTTATACCTAAACATTTATTAGATTTTTGTTCGAAATTGTTATGTTAAATAAGATATATATAATGTTTATTTTTGTCAATATTCTTGTATTAATCAAATACAATAAATAATTTAAATAATTTAAAATAATTTAAAAGTATTTTAAAAGTATTTTAAAACCTATATAATAATATAATTAACATACCTAAGACCGAATATTGCTAAAAGTCATAACACTATAGAAAAATAATGATGTTCTACAATAGTAGAACGCGCGACCACTCACGTAACAGTGGAGGGCGCATCCAACGCAGTGTTAAGTATAATTTAAATATTTTGTTTTAATTCATGCTGATAAACATCCATTTTAAATCAATACTAAGAACATTACATTTCAAAATATTATTCGTTTATTCATCTAAACGAGACTGATGTTTATTTATAGATTTAGTTTCGCGCGTATTTGTTGAATTGCATTTTCAGCAACTAAAATAATTTTATGTGATTCAGACGCTATCTCGTAAATATATTACTAGCTACTGCACCACGTAATGAACCTAAGATTAATGGTAAAAACACACGATTTTTGTAATAAAATTTTCTTTTTGTTAAGTGTTGTACTTTACACAGATGAAGCACGCAAGATATGTTTATGTCTATATCAATGTTGCTTGTGACGCAAACTCGAATGAATGTTTCCTTTTATTATATTTTTAGCAGTTTGTGAAATACTACGTATCAAATCACGGGATGCAAGTATGCTTTGTTTACCCTTTGCAGATTTACATTTCCACAGAGCACGGAGAGAATCAAAATGTTGTTTCACCTTCAATATCTTAAACTGAACTAAACGTAAACTACCAATTACTCTCATTTACATTCCCATATATACATTATTTCTTCAGAGAAAATATTTGTACGTATTCGTAATGCATCACTTGCTTCTTGAGTTAAATCGAATAATAAATAAGTGTGAGGATTACGTGTTACATTTTCAAACACATCCATGATTTGTTTACTTTGTTGCGGCATAATCTACCTTGCTAAATACTGTGTTTGTAATTTTGTACGCGGATTTTAAATACTATGATGTAATGTGCATTTAAATTTATATCACGTGCATGTTTTCCTTTCGGAAATAAATTTTGTAGAATGAATATTGCAGTTAATGTTTATGATGTGCATATTTTGTAAATAAACTTGTAACATCGGCATTTGTTTCAGATATTAAATCATCTAGTATTAATAATGGATTTCTTTGTATGTGAAAAGTATTCAGATCTGAAATTCCTTTTGCAAATTGTACCTTCACACTTTCATTTAACTTTGGTGTTACTGTATTGTAACACTATACAATTTCATTAAATCGAATACTAAGTACATTTTCACGTTCATTAAATAAACGATTTACAAAACATCTTTTACCTGCTCGTGAAGGAAAAGTTATAGAGGATTGATTTAACTTCATCATCATCTCATTAAATAATTCCATACAACAGATACTTTACTTTATATGGACATTCATTCATGTATACATACATACATTCCCTATTTAACAATGAGTATTAGCACATACTAATACGAAAGAATATAAAGTTTGAAAACAAATAGTTAATAATTAAAATGACTAGTGTTAAAAGATACTTGATCACTACAAAATTGATTGGTCATAGAAATATATTTACTATCATTTACATTAACCTCATCTTTGTGATAAACAGTTCAAATGGCTTGGCCATAGCCTCAGATAACAATCGAGGATCAGAGATCGATTCCCCGTTAACTAATATTAATTTATGAGCATCTTTAGCATTAATTTTGTTTTTAGTGCACTCTCAAAATCTTTTTGGATCATTTCTTAAGTTTTTCTTAATTTTTCTATAACATATTTAGTTTTATCAAGAAGTTGCTTCTCAAAATTAGAATGATATTTGGAAAATACATTAAAATCATAAGTAGATTGCTTTTTTTAAAAAAAAAAATCTGATGAGCATTATTCTTTTATGATGTACCTATTATACAAAATTAGATCCAGATCAGTCATCCCAGAGTCAACATTCAGATTCATATCATCCAAGAAATTAAATAAAAAATTAGCCTTGGATTTAGAATAATCGTTTATATGAGTTGAGAAATTTCTATTCGTGTAATCAAGTTCGGATATATTGAAATCACCGATAATTACTATTTCATAGTTGAAAAGTTCACTCTTGACACTATATAATTAGATAGTTCATAAAACTTGTAACAGAATAGGTTGGATGAAAGTAATAACATTCAACTAATATTTTTTTCAATCAATGTGTCATTCTTCAATCGACACACACTCAGTATCAGATTCTAAATCAAATCCCCTGTGATAACTTCTGTTTAACTGCTAGTAAAACGTCACTACCTCTGTTACATTGATTACAAATATAATTCCTATCAGAACGAAAACATTTATTAGTTTCATTAAAACAGACACCAGTGTGTTAATCAACTTAACAATCGCGACTAAACCATGGCTCCGATACAGGAATAATATCGAACAGTCAGCAACAGAAGAAAAATATATTACTTTTATTTCTAAGTCCTACATTTTGGTACCAGATATGGACTTCCATATTGAACTAGTTGTTGTTGTTTACTTTATTAATCTAGTTTATGGAATTGGTTGTCATAAAACGGATCAATTAGTTTATTACTGGGGCAAATCGTACGGTCGTGAATAATTCCAAACTCAGTGTCAAACACTTCAACATGAAACGAGGCATAGGTATCATGTTTGGATTTTAATCTAGTGCATTTGACATAAGTTACATTTCTGTCACTGACACTATTTTCAACATCACTTTCATTTACAGTAAGAAATAATCCTCTTTTTCTTCTTTTAGCAACTAAAGGAATTTTGTCGGAACCACTAACAGAAATCAACTTACTTCTTCCTGGCTACAATCTAGAAACTGTTCTCATTTCTAGTTAATTCAAGGAATTGATCAGATCACTTACATTTAAAACTTTGAGTTCTTATGAGAAAGTTCTATTGACTCCTTCATGAAACAATTATAAGATTTTTCAAGAGTAATTCTTTTAGTTTTATATTTTTGGACCTTAACCTTTAGATACATTTCGGGGGTAAAATTGACCCCTCTGGTATTCTTTTTTGTATTTTATGTGTATGATTTTTTAAAGATCTTACTAGTTCTTTCTGGCATCTTGCAGTAGATTCTTAAGTAGTATTATTTTATATTTCTTTAATAATTTTATATATAATAACGGTGTACGAATGTAGCTATTACATGCACTACGTATTTTCATTTGGGCTGTTACTTTGACCATTTTTCAATTTTGTTCTTTTTTGGATAAATTTCGTACAAGGTTTAATATTTAAGTTATGATAGTTACTGCACCGTCTTTTATAAGCATAAAAAATAAGAAGAAGAAGAAGAAGAAAAGAAAAAGATTGAGAAGAATAAGATGAAGAAGAAGTGTAAAAAGGTCTGATGATTCTCTAATTGCTCAGAGATTTTTATTACGTCAGAAAACTAATGCCTAAGGACTGCGTGTAGTCTGATAGGTTATTATTATGTAGTCGAAATAGTCTGCAGAAAGATAAATGGTCTCATGAACGATTAAATTTTGATGGAAGTTATTTTTAGAAGAACAGGTATAACATTATACGCGGATATGGGGCTCACAAGTTTTTTAACCCTTGTACACAAAAGATGGAGTTCACCTATTAAGTTTTGCAATGCATATCAAAGTACGCAAAAATAACAATTTGTTATGGAAATTTGATAAAATTATGTTTCATGAAAGTAGCGAGATTTAATGTTTATGTACAGTACTTATTTATTGTTAATATAAAGATGGGACCCCTGCACCTAAATGGGAAATCATTAAGAAAATATTGGTTGAAAATGTTGGTTATGATCCTAGCAGTACGTTTCAAACAAGAATTTCAAAACAATGTTGGAAGAAACAAGAAAAAAGTCAAGGGGTCAAAATGACCCCCAAATGCAAAACGTAGAAAAAAATCCGAAATGAATCTAAAGGTTAATTGCACTATTTCCTCTTTCAAGAGATCAAATTCCCAAAGAAGTACACTCTTCATATCATTTAACTTATTTTCTATTTTTTTTTTCAAAAAATCAACAGTTGATCTTTCAACATCTCCATGATTATCTTCATGCAGAGATACTTCAGAAACCCTATCACTCTTTATGCAACTATTATATATATAAACATTCGGACGATTCAACACATGCAAAATGACACTTAAACAAATTGAATTTCATGGATTTTCTCTACATAAATGGGCTTACAGAAAGGGCAATTCTCGATAGTAGGGGCTATGGTATATTGTCTATCAAAAACTCAATATTCACATGCATGTATACAAAAAAAAATCTACACAGTACTGGCCCTAGTGTGTAAACTGAAAAAAGAACAAAAAGACAGGTTAAACAAAATAAAATTCACAAAAATTCGCTTCTCGACCTGCATTAGGATCTAAAGGAAGACCACACCATCCAGACTACCAAGTGAGGACCATAAACAAAGGCAAGATAACGATTCGGTTTAGTTATTGGGATCCCATCTGCAACATACTTCCCACCATGGTGGTTTGAACAGTGGTGATATTCTAATTTTTTTACAACCAGTTCTCTCTCTCTCTCTCTCTCTCTCTCTCCCGCTATATATACGAGGCGTATTTCAGAAGTAAGGACCGTTGACATATAGTGAAATGTGGTACGCTGGAACACAATTTCACGCATGCAACGCCAACGAGGACTATTGACAAAGCCACTACAGTGAGTGTTTTGAGTCAGTAGGAGTTTAGCAGCCGCGGAAGGCAGATCGTAATTGTTTGTCCCGCTAGTCGTGAAGTGCGCGGTGTGATACGATCGTAGCTTGTAAAAGGAACTTCTGCTGCTGATATTCATCGAAAATTGTACCTAGTGTATGAACCTACAGTAATGAGTGCGGAAAAGTTTCGTAAATGGTGTCCCGAGTTTCAAAATGATCGCACCAACGTTCAGTATGAAGACCGGAGTGGCAGGCGGATGACCTCGTGGGGCAAGTGAACGACAAATTGCGAAGTGATCAGCAATTGACGATCAGTGCTCTGGTTCGTGACTTTCCTCACGTTGCACGAACTACCATCTACAGGATTGTCACAGAAACGCTTGGATATCACAAGTTGAAGTGTCGAAAGTGCTAACAGACCAGCACAAAGAGCAACGAATGTGCAATGCCCGACAGTTTTTTGATCGCTGTCAAAACCATTAAGATGATTTTTTCCCCACATTATGACGGGCGACGCGACGTGGATCTCGTACACCAACGACGAATCCAAACAATAGTCCATGCAGTGGCACCATTCACGTTCCCTCAACCAAAAAAGTTTAAGCAATCGCCGCATGCGAGTCTCAAACTAAAGGCTACCGTTTCTTGGGACAAGTGTATCCTGTTGGTTGATTTCTTGAAACGTGGGACAACAGTTATAGCTGACGTGTACTGCTACACGCTCACCAAACTGCGACATGCTATTGAAAATCAACACCACGGGAAACTGTCGTCCGGAATCATCGAACGCGCGTTCTCATACCGCTGCCGTCATCGAGAAGAAGATTCAAGATTTTCATTTGGACCTGTTTGATCACCCTCCATACAGTCCCGATCTTGCCCCAACGATTATTTCCTTTCTTGCGTTTGAAAGACGAGGATCTCTAGACTGTCGTTGTCAACTGGTTCCAATCAGCCGGAAAACATTCCCTCTCGTGCAGATAACATTTATTTACCGGATGGAATGATCGAAGTAAATAAATATCACAAGTTCCTGATTTGGTTTAATACAGCATAATAATATAAATAGTTGTTTGGTACATAAACTGTATTAATAATAATAATAATAATAAAGTAGGAAGTGATATACAAGGACAAAACTTCTTATTAGACAAACGTCGCACAGAAACAGGAACTGAACTCTAACAGGACACTGATTTGCCGTTCCAGCCCACTTATAATTATAAGCCTTGCTCTTGAAGCTTAAGTTTCACTATAAAGTAAACTGCCAATAATTATCATGTATTCTTAATATTTCAGAAAAATGTCCCGATTTCACGCTGTAAAAATATGGTAGCCTTATCAGTGACGAAACTAGACATTTGGTGCCCAGGGCAAATTTTTCGATTAGTATCCCTTTCATCTACATCTACACCAATAAACACACATATTAGTTTGCTGGCGCCCGGGGCAACTGCCCCGGTTCCAGCATCTTGTTTTGATCTGTCCGTAGTTCAATTATTTTTGGTTACTTTTACCCTTGATTCTAAAACTGAGTAATGTATGTGCCTTTACTTTATTAAAATGATGAAGTGAGCACTCTTTGAAGCAAAAAAAGGGAAATGTGTTTTTCTTTCCCTAATATCAAACACTGTTAGAACATATATTTCAACCGGGACTATTTACAGCAAAAGAAGTATACGTGGCCTTATTCTTACATTTGTTTGTTTACCTTTACTAGTGTTTAGAATTTGACGTGAATTCAAATACACAAACACCGAATGGCCAAAGCTCATTAGTAGAACATCAGCTGAAGATGGTGTGATTTATCCCTCGTGGATAAATATTTCAACTGAGGAGATTACCAAGAATCGGTGTCACAAGGGAAATTTTTATGACCCAATTGACTCATTTCCCTTATTTCTATCTTCTGAGTCTCGGGTGTTTCAAAGCCTTAAAATAAATTCAAATGTAGTTGAAATAACGCTACTATCCTGTAGTCGATGCTAAATTAATATTGTAAGTTTTGAGATTAGATTTGAAGGAGGGGCATTAAGTAATATATCCTGTTGAAAATTCATGTCACCACTGATTTACTGTTCTGCATAATTCCTACAATGTAATTTTATCAGAAATGCTTAATGCTTAATATTCTCAGAAATGCATATTTTGACGAACAACAAATATAAATCTGCGACGAAATTTGGTATTCACTGACTGAACTTACTGAATGGAATATCTGTGGACCAGTCACACAAACTCCTGATATCTCGCTGATTACTAAACATCAGGTTACAGGATGATACAACCTGGTCATGGGAATAGCTAACACTTTTACTGCCGCGACCAAGTTGTATCATCTCGGTATCTTGCCTGATGGTTAGTAATCAGGAGATTGTAGCACTGGCTCTGTGACAAATTTCGGAATTTGTCTAGTAGTAGCAGTTTTGAGATTAAGCTACTGTTAAAATCGTTTAAAAGAAAATACTTCTGAACAATTTATTTATAAAGAATCAGTGATTTTTGTTAGCCTCATTTCCCCAGGCTTTAGTTAGTAGTATAGGTTCACCTGTGCTGACTTCGTTTTCCTTGGAGATCTCTAGTATCGCTTATTAACATCGCAGCAGAAGGTTTCTATGCCACGGCCAAGAGCGTTAGGAAACTAGACGTACTGGAGACAAGACCAGAAGATAGTCGAGAAGGAGAACCAGTATCAGTAACATATAGTAGGTGTTGGTAGTATTTAGTATCTTAATTTTCTCGAACTGCAGAGAGAATGACAGAAATATAAAAACTTTAGCTCTTTTCTTTTACTGTATATTAAACAAGACGGCTCGATATTATTATAATAATAATAATAATAATAATAATAATAATAATAATAATAATAATAATAATAAAATATTTAATGGATGCTATGAATTTGTTCTACGTCGCCAGAATCGATGGAAATTAATTACTTAGTGTATGAAGACTTCTTTCGTCCAATACAAGTGTAATATTTTACTGCAGATCATGTTATTTGTAGGTAAGCACCTCATTTTTTAGTATGACTTTCAACATTGAAGCGAATAAGAATGCCGACTTATTTGAATTTTTTTCAAGTTCTTTGACGAAAGCAAAGATAATAACTAGATAAGGGATAGAGGTTGAAAGGAACGTTCAGATGGTGAGGTTAATGCATGCAATTTAACAGATTTCAATGAATTAGATCTTGCTGTACTACAAACAAAAACGAGCCTGGAACTTTTTACTTGGAACGCATGCAACATACAGTATTCTGTAGTTGGTAACTCTGTTGTCGAAAGATGTTTCGGTAGTAGTTTCACTTCTGGCTACTATCAACTCACCGTTTGTCGACCTATAGCTGTATCACCCCGTGTGGGGGGGGGGGGGGCACTAGGAAGCCAAGATTTTGAGCAAGGGGGCCTGGCCCCCCAGCCCCTCCCTTGGCTCCGCCACTGGGTAAAACAAACCGTTCTGTGAACTCGAAATATTTTAACAACCGGTTCTCGCGAACCGGTGCGAACCCACTGAAGAGCACCACTGAGTTTGAAGGCGACTTACTGCTCGCAGTGTTACCATCCCGGCCTTGATGAGGCAGAGACAGTCGCTCAGAGATGGAATTTGGCCAGAAAAGAAGGGAAGAAATTAAAGAACTAAGCTACCTCATTGCCAAATTCCGAGAAGCGATAAAATTATTATTATTATTATTATTATTATTATTATTATTATTATTATTATTATTATTATTATTATTATTATTATTATTATTATTATTATTGTGGTGGATACATTAATGATTGGCAGGTTAGATAGTATAAGTGTATAAGGACATCGACCTAAGAATCTCTTGAATCGCTTAAAAAACCAGACTTCCGTGTATACGCACATTGCTCTATAGACGTTGCAACCAGGAAATATGGTAAAAATTCAGAGTCAGATATAAGGAAGTCTTGCTACAAGGAAGTCACCTACGAGGTAATTGCATTGATAGGAATTCAGAGGATTGCAAGAAATACGGAAGGTAGTTTTCGACCTGCAGATAGAGCTCGAGGAGGAGAGTCTCGACTAAACTCCCGTTTCGGAAAGATCCCGCGATTTGACATCCAAGTCTGTATATTCTTAGTGATTATAATCTGGACACTTCCATACCAAGACCGAAGTACTTCAACAGCAACCAGGTTAGTAGTTTCTCTTGAGATGTCTAAGTTAAGCAATTAATAACAAAACCGAACGATCTTTAGCTTCAACTAAAGCCAATTAAATTAACTTAAGCTTAAACTATAAATCCAACACTTTACGAATGAAATAGGAAGATAGATAGTAGCCACACTGCCCATGCAAAGCCCTAAGTTGTTTACTAATCTAATTGTCACGATAATCAAGAATAAACTATCTAATGATATATGTTAAGTGTATTTATTTAGCTGGTTGTCTGGTTCGCTATCATCGAACCCAGATTGACCGAATTACGGCAATGTTAGCATCAAATGATTAATTACGATCATAAATCATTAACACCAAACCAGACACCACATGGTGGCCAGTGAGTGTTTTTTAAACGGGTTTAGGACCACATGGTGGTCAGTAAGTGTTTTTCTTTAAACAAGTTTAGAGCCAATGAGGTCCTTTCTTTGAAAGTGGCAGAATGTGTTTAATTACAGTATAATGGGTAGTAACCCTGCTTGTTAAGTGAGAGAACGGGGCTCGATTCCCTGTCAGAGACACATAATATAATGGCCAATATAAGTTTTAAAGGATTTTTGTAGTACGAAAAAAAAAGTAATTACACAAGTTAAACCTAGATACAATTTAATTTGGGCAAAAGCTACTTTCTATTTTCTTTTAATTATAAGCAATTTTATTGACGGAAAGAATATAACCATAATGCTAAGGTACGCGACATTCATCATTATTATCTTACATGAAAGCGCAATGTTTTACTCAGGTTAGTCTGTGCGACATATTTATAAGTCAGCATTTTTGGCGTAGTTCAGCTTGTTAACAGAAAATGAAATGACCTTTCAGTTCGAATGCTGCATAATGTTAACGTCCGTTTGTGACATTACTCTTATTTGAAAAAAAAATGGAGAAAAAAGAATAACGTTGTGTGAATTTTAGAAATGTTTGCGTAATTAAGACTTAAAGTATAGCCAGGCCAAAATTATTTACACAGTACGTTAAAAAAAAGCAAATATATATATATATTAGTTATAATCTATGAGCAGCCTGAATTTAAGGCAATTAGGGGACGAATTGGGTAATTTATTGGACGAAATTGGGCGACGTGCAACACCGGTCCTAGTTCGACAGCAGCGTCAACAACAACACGTGAGGTCACAAACTTCTGATAGAAGCCCCTATAATCTAAGATCCAGAGCGCAACGAGGAGAGATGAGTTTTCTGAGTACAGACGATACCGACGATCAGATGAGATGTAGACGCCACCCGTCCGTTAGCAGCGATCAGGGACGTTCGTCATCCGACCAAGACAGCCCAGAGAGAAATTTTGAGCGGCGGCGCAGTAGGCGACAACGTGACCCACAGAATGAAAACAGACGACAGGATGACCCGCAGAATGAAAACAGACGACAGGACCAAGGAGCACAAAATGATGGCGAGAATGATGGAACAGGAGAAAATCAGCAGCGTGGAAGAGATCATAGTCCAAGGAGGGAGAATAGGACGACGGTAATTCATGTACACACCAATAATACACCTAAATTTGACATAAAACACGATTGTATTGAAAAGTTTTTCGTAACATTCGAGGACTTTATACGGGAAAACGATTATTCGGAACGCAAGGCTAAACACATGTTATCTGCCTGTTTTGTAGGTAAAGCGCAAGGTTGGGTAAAGAATTTAATTAAGCGCAATAATTTAAATGCACTACCGTATAAGAACTTTAAGAGAGAAATTATAAAGTTTTTTCTTGATCCTAAGACGAGTGCGGATCCTATTATCAAAATTACTAATAGGACACAGAGGAAACACGAAAGTGCGAAGTTTTACTTATATGACAAATTAGCGTTAATAGATAAATATGCTAGGCATATATCTCCCCAAACGGCAGTGTCAATGTTAGCATGTGGCTTAAGGGCCAAAATAGTAGAAAAGTTAGGGAATAAGAAGTTTAGGTCCCCAGAACAACTTATTGATGCGGTTACAGACATAGAGAACGCGCTTGTAAACGTGAAGATGGCGAGAAAGATGGAGAAGAAGAGGTCAACCGTGAAGAATAGCAAGAATAACAATAGAAAGAAGATAATGAGAGATTCTTCAACATCAAGTTCGTCAGAGGACAGCTCTGAGGATGATGATAGTACTGATAGAAACGAATCTACATTCAGTTCCACTACGGATTCTGAGTCGGAGACATCTGAAATTGAAAGGAGGTGGAAACTTAAAATGAAGAAACAGAAGAAGCAAACAGGAAGAGACAAGTCCATGACCAGACCAACGATGAAGCCAGGGAAAGAGGACACCCCTAAGAAAAGGAACAAGAGGGATGAACTTCGTGACCTATCTAAGAAGCTAGAACAACTTATGTTGAGTATGTCACATGATACTCAGGTGCCGAAAGAGGACACTTCCCGCCAAGTTCATCAAGGTAACCAACCAGCATTCAGTGCGAGGGGACAGCAGCAAAAATCTACCTTTCGAGGAAGAGGTGGAAATTTCAGAGGTCGTGGTGGTAATGCTAGTAGATTTGATGGTCAACAACAATTTCAGAACTCAACCCCGAGAGGAAGAGGAAATTTCGGTGGATGCAATAACGCTATGAGAAATTTTAATGGAAGAGGAAATTACAATGGGAACTGGAATGGAAGACAACCGTTTAATTGGAACAGAAGACCGAATAATTTTAATGGTAGGCAAGCATATGGTACAGGACAATTACAACAACAGACGCAGCGCATACCAAACTTTTACCCTCAACAACAACAACAGGCGTTACTTAACCCCAATGCTCCTAACTTTGTTCCGAATGTAGGGCAAGTATGTTCAAAATGCTTTATGCCTAATCATTTGGCGGAGAACTGTTTACAGCCAAATTTAAACTAAGTAATACTGGATGTCGAGGCGGTGATCTTCCAGGTGGACAATATGTTAACCGCCATACTAATGGGAAACGAACACAGGTTCCTACATGTTCAGAGACAATACCAGAAGCACACAACCAAGTAAATAAGATAGGATTAGTCCAACAAAATAAAGATAAAAATAGAATGGCGACAAATAAATATAAATTAAACAAACGAAAACAAATTCAAGTACCTATATATATCACAGGCAATATAGTTAGATTACAAGTTCAGATTGATACCTTAAATACTAATAGTATTTTAGACAGTGCGTCAACATTATCTTTAGTTGATAAGAAAATTTTGCCGAAGAATGTGGTATTAAGGAATTTGGAAACTCAAATTAAAGGAATTGGAGATACAGTTCTTAACCTATCTAATGCTGTGAATTTAAAATTTAAAATTGGTTCAAATGAGTTTTACCTCTGTTTTCGAGTAGTCGAAGGAGTCGGTTTTGACATGTTGTTGGGTGTAGATTTTTTAATGGCGGCAAATGCGAGTATAAATTTTCAAGATAAAATAGTACACTTAATGGTACAACCCAGGAGGTCCATCAAATTGGCACAACAACAAGAACGAACGTTACATTTAGTATCTACGACGGTAGGAGAACATTTAAATATGAAGTTGGAGCCACAGCTACTAACACCTAGAAGAATTTGGATCCCACCAAGGTTGAAGATTTTAATTCCACTGAAACCAATGTACACCAGGGTAAATCAAGATCTCTTGTTGGAACCCGAAGATGACGTTTTGAAAGAGAAGGGTATAGAGATACCAGTGTGTTTAGTGTCTAGGAAGCATCCATGTGTGGAAATTGTGAATCCAACCCCTGAGAGTGTAAAATTAAAGAAAAATTTCAAGATTGGAGCTGTGCAATCCATTCACCTACTACAGGAGAAGAAAGAAGAAGAAGAAGAAGAAGACCCCTCGAAGGAGTATTTGGAAGAAGACAGGAAATTATTTGACCCAAAAAGAATTAAAATTGGAAGTGTAGCCAAAAAGGAGATTAGAAAACAAATTTTGGATCTTTGTTATAAATATGCCAATGTTTTTAATTGGAATCCAGACAGAATTGAGACCATACCGAACTATGAACACAAAATACCATTGCAGTCAGACGAACCTTTTTGTATACGTCAATACGCTATTCCGGAGGCTGCGAAACAACAAGTAACTGAACAGATTGAACAATTATTAAAACAGGGAGTACTGGAACCTTCCCAGAGTTTATACAACTCTCCAACGTTATTTTTGAAGAAGAAGGACAGTAATCAATGGCGACTAGTTACGGATCTTCGTCGATTGAATGAACGCGTTATTTTTCATCTATAAATCTGCAACCTATTCCTCAAATAGTAGCGAAAGCATCCGGTCATAAATTCTATTCACAGTGTGACGTAAAATCTGCTTATTTTCACGTGTCTCTTGCTAAAGAGTCTAGACCAAGTACAGCATTCCACATTCCACACTTAGGATCATTTCAGTATTGCAAGATACCACAGGGCTATCGACTCAGTCCTCAAATATATGCTAGACTGATGTTTATAACCTTCCAGGGTATGTCAGAAGATGTAATGACTCACTATATGGACGATATATTGGCCTACACTGACGATCAACAAAGAATGGTGGAAGTTCTACGAGAAATTTTCCAGCGTTTACAGCGCATGAGAATTAGATTATCTTTAGACAAGTGTGCCTTCTTACAAAGAAGCATAGTAGCGTTAGGCTATAAAATTGACCAGCATGGTTACGCTATTTGTGACAGGATTAAGAAATCAGTGGAAGAATGTGCACCTCCAAACACCATTAAAAAGTTACGCTCATGGTTAGGATTGACTAGCTATTGTAGAAAATATGTAAAAGACTACGCGAAAATTGTGCAACCTTTCCAGCCATTGCTTAAGAGAGGAGCGAAATTTTATTGGAATGATGAGAGACAACAGGCTTTTGAGACCCTCAAAAGGGCAATAGCGAATTCACCAACACTAGCACCATACAACCCTGAAAAGCCATTGTTATTAGTGACCGACGGCTCAATGTCCGGAATAGGAGGAATTCTCTATATTGCAGAAGATGAGACATTGAAGGAGCTTAGTGTATTGTCATATTTTTCAAGAACATTAACAAAAGCCGAACGTAATCTTACCATTTTGGAAATTGAAGCGCTTAGTCTCATCTCTTGTCTAAAAGCTTTTCGTTATCATCTTTTGGGTAGACATTTTTATGTAAAATTGGATAGCAGGGCGCTATTTTTCATTAAACAAGCGAAAAATTTAACAGCGAAACTAGCTAGGTGGAATATGTATATTTCAGAATATGAGTTTACTCCTATTCTTGTAAAAAGTCATCAGAATGAAAGTGATTATCTATCCAGGGAAACAAGAACAAAACCCCACAAGGGAGATTTTAATGTAGGGAAAGATGACGATTATGACATGTGTTTATTTTCACTGGAACCGGAATTAGATTTGGCAACATTGCAAAAGGAGGACCCGTGGTGTGGACCCATATATAAGAAACTTAAGGACCATCAAGACAATCCGGAAGAAGTTGAAATTACGAGGGAGTGCTTAGCATATAAACTTGAAAATGGAATTTTGTATAGGCAAATGAAGTATGCAAATATCACGAAATTGTTAACATGCATACCAGAGAAACTATATCCAAAAGTTTTTCAGTACTACCATGTAAACCCTGAATCTGGCGCGCACTTCTCGTTAACCAAGATCTATCCAAGAGTTGTTGCAAAAATATATTTTCCCAAGATGCGGAAAATATTAGCTAAAATGATTGGAAACTGTGAGGAATGTGCATTAAATAAGAAGGTACATAGAAAACCTAAGTTAATTCCAGGCGTTAGAGTATCTACAAATCCTTTTAGTCATATACATCTAGACGAGTTTGGACCACTAAAGACGGACCATAAATTTCGCCATGTGTTAGTTGTAGTAGATGTTGCAACGAGGTTCCTTATTCTTATACCTATTAAAGATATTACGGGTAACGAAATTGCTGAAGCACTTTACCAGCATGTAATTTTAAGATACGGCATATCGGATACGATTAACCTAGACCGCCTTCGTGGCCATACAAGCAAGATTCTAGAATTGTCAAATCGTTTAGGGTTCAAATTGGTATTTGGCCCGACAGCATACCACGAAAGTCAAAGTTTAGCAGAAAAATTTTCAAAAACTGCTCAGGATATAATGCGATGTTATTTGGACGATGAAGGCTCTAATTGGACTAAAATCCTTCCAACCATCGCCATGGCTATAAATTGTTCGAAACATTCGCGAACGAAGTATTCAGCTTTTGAACTTCTTCATGGATATCAACCGAAACAAGCACAGGATGTTGAATTTCACACTCGAATTGAATATCTTGAAAACGAAAGCCGTATTGAGCATATGAAAATAATCAGAGATCTTGTGAAGGGACGGTTATTGAAAGATTTTGAAAAACGTAAAGCTAAACATGGGAAAGATCAACATGACCATATTAAAGTTGGGAGTATAGTAAGAATACTCGACGTTCACAGAAAGTTCAATCAACCCGACGTTTTTGCGCACAAGTACAATCAGAAGGCGAGAGTCTTGTCATTTAAGAATCCCAACATTGTTGAAGTTGAATTTTTGGATGGTCAAAAGAAAGGGAAAACCGACTGCATCGACGTTCGACGAATCAAAGTAATGCCCAATGCTAATTAATTAATTTAAAAAAAGAAGAAAAAAACAAGCCCTAAATTTTACAATTATTTCTATCCGATGTTTGAGGCTGTGGACTTGGACTTCGCCAACCAAATGTAGGCTGCTTATGGCAATGGATGTGAAATAATTGCTGGCGACCGTACGAAAGTACGTAAAATTTCAACGATGAAAAAAAAAACCATAACTGGATTAATTATCAGATATTTAAGTATTACTAAATAGATAAGATAGTATACTACAATAGATAAGATTAGGAAATTAACGTACGAATACGAGCTTCGTACACTGATATAGACCTATATTTCGTTTCAGACTATGGCACGATTGATCCACATTATTATGCTAATCTCGATCTCAGCAATACTACTGATATTAACACTTTTAGTGATATTCGCATGGTATCAAATACGTAAACTTTCTAAGCAAATTGCTCTGATACAAACTACACAAGCGCATGATGTACAAGATAGTTGAAAAAAAGCATGGCTAGTATATAATTACTACGCCTATTAGAGTTCATATATGTACGTCCTATACTAACAACCCTGTAACTATATAACTTAGTTATCAAAATTATTTATTATCCGAATACGGTTAGAGAGGCCTTCCACAATGATATACCTATTGGTGAAGGGGTATTTACATAAGGCAGACTTTGAACAGCCGAGTTTACTGCGGCTGTATAATATAACAGTATTAAAACAGGTCGACTTAAAACCCGATCTATTTTTTTTTTCTCAAAAGTATGCCTTAGGTAAATGCAGAACTAACATTGGGTTACTTGACTATCTTTCATACTCCTTTAGCTAGGAACAGAATCGACATAATCGGAATAAGTCTATGATTACACAAGAAACTGGTTACTTACAGTACAACGCACACATATTTAACACGCCTCAATATTACCCACTGCTATACATCTTACAGCATAAACAGATGTCACTTGATGAATCACGTAACTTACCTAGAAGAGAAAAAGAAAAAGAATACATTATATTAGTACTTTTGTGGCTTAATAAATGGCTTATGTTAGTATAGAAAGACAGAAACTGTTAGTAAATAAGCTTTATACATTAAGCTATTTCAAAGAATTTATATTTATATATATGTATATGAGACTTCTAATGCCTTGTTTAAAGAATTAAGTATTGTAAAGATTAAATGTAAACAACAATGAATTATTTACTTCATAGACAAGAAACGAATAGAGATATAAGATGAATAATTAGAAGAAAATGCAATGTCCTCTGCATTCTAAGATTAAAAGTGAAAAAGTTGTAAACAATTTTTCTTTCCTTCAAATCTCAGTTTGGCCTTGGAACCAGCCTTAATAAAATATATATTTAGAATTCAATAGACAACCTGATATAGGTGCGACCTATATTACAGATGTCATATCAAATCCCAAGTACATATTTATTAATGGGGTCATTCCATTGCAGACTTACCTGTTGGAAGCCGGTTTTTCTGATGGAATTACGATCCATATACAACATTGAAACTTTACGCACGGCAGTCAAAGACTACCATAAGTGTTTAAGAATTCTTATATGCATCTTGATCATTTATGAGCAGAGCTTGTAATATTCAGGATACACTTGAATTTTATACGAGATTATGATAAAATAGTTGCTAAGACATTTTTATGGCTTTGTAAATTTATTTACATATTTACGTACAAAGCAAAGATATTAAGACGCGATTTATTTTTTTTTCAGATATGAACAACTTCGAAACATCAGTGATTAGTTGTATAACTACGTTACTTTTTATTCTTCTTATTACATCTATTTATATTATTTACAAGGCATGCAAGAAAAGTGAGGAAAACAAGCTCAGTAATAATCAGCGAGTTACAGCCGAAACACCCGAATATGAACTGTCTGCAATAACGATATCAAATAATGGCCAAAAAGTTCACAAAAGTACACAGACTGTTTCCAAAATTAATTCAAATACACAAGTGACAAGTTCCTCAGTAAAGAATACGAAAATCCTTGGCATACACCAAGATAGTGCAAGGAAGATACGCGAGTGCGTACCAAAATCCGTCATGCGAGAAAAACATTCATTTGAAGCTCGCACGAATAATACTAAACATTTTCTCGACGATACCAATACATGCGAACAAATATGTCTAGATTTACGTATAGTCTAAATGAAAATAGGTCGTAAAGAGCTTTTAAAAACATTTTTATGAAAAAGAAAGTAACTTTTAGTATTTATTGTACGACTAGTAATGTTAATTAAACCAGTTAATATTTTTTGTAAATATACTATAATCGACATTTAACTTCTAGTGCAAGGGTGCAAGGGTAAATTATATAATGCACGGCGTATTTTATACTTTAGATTTGTACGATATTATTCATATATTTAATAGATTTAGAGCGTATATTTAATAAACTTACTGATTGTTATTACTGAATTTACTGAGTTTACTTATTGTTATTTTCCTATGGTATTTTAAATTATTAAAAGTTGAAGCTAATTATCATGGTTTTGTCTATGACATTTCAAGATGGGCTACTAATACTGACCGTTAGTGTGTGTGGATGTTCTGTGTTTGTGTCAATGATTTTGAACTAGTTTTATTTCTACAAATGAACTACTATCATATTTATTATTAAACATACTAAGAAACTAAATCAAATAAGTGTATTTGAAGTGCGTATTCTACAGTGATTAATAAACTAAATTGCATATACGGAACTCAACGGCATCTCCAGATATTTACGCAGAGTTTTTTTTAAATATTTTTTCGATACATTCCTGTTATCACACTTAATGACGATGGAAATACTAAATTAATAAATTACACCACACTATTCCACGACACTATTTGTAAACAACACAAATCACAACGATTCACCATCACTGTTCACGTCACAGCAACTCTCCATCCTGTGTAGGGTTGCCAGTGCCATACAGACGAAAATCATAGTTGCAGAAATACTTTGAAGAATGCAAATGTGCAACTTTAAAGAACAAAGTAAATACGCAATTTATGCCTAGTGAATACATTAAAAAATTATCGAACCAGTGACTTTCTAGAAATAATAAAGTAATATTAGTGACATTTATTACCCGATAATATAAACTTAACATCTTAATCTTGGATAATTGTTTTCACGTCGATGGCACAGACCTATTATATCCTTCCAGAAGAAGAAGCCTATTTGAAATTGTGATGCACGTCCATTAATCACTCAAAATCGCCTAACCATCCTTTTGAACACTTCAACACGGCAATAGGATTTAGACTATCTACTCGGAGTTTTATCAATTATTTCACGATCACTTTATGGAACTTAACTATATACAAAACAAACTGTATCCATTCTTTTGTGATTGAATTCAAGGGGGGCTTAACAAGGGAGTACCGCCCCTCATTATTCTTTCCGATACGACGTCCGGAAGCCATCCTTCATCAAACTGTGAGAAGAAATCTTTCAGTGTTACGACTGCGAGTTTGTGTTAGTGCTGATTCAGTGTTTTTTTTTCTTCTTAAAGTGTTTAATTACGGATGTGTACATCCTTAGTGATTCTCTACATCGAGTTATCGTCACGTAAGCAGCGAAGAGTGAATCTGATGAGGTGCATAAATTTCATTTTGTGTTTTAATAAAGTCGATACATATATATCGTTATCTACTCGCTACACGAGTTCCCAGTACTTACTAAATATGCAAACGTAAGAAGTTTACAGTTGCAACCGACATCTGTTAAAAAAAAAAAAAGTAATACTGCTTCGTTTAGATTTTTTTCTGTGTTCTTACTGACACATTTTAGGTAGTCTTCATGGCTTACATACATCATTATGATTTTAATGGTAACTTTTCCATATATTAAAAAAAAATACATAAAACTAGAAACACTTTAATAAAGAACTGAAAACTATTCATGACCAATAATCAACTTTACTATTATGTTTTCGTATACACATTGCATTTGTATTTTTTTGTATATTTTATTATGTTGTGATTAACTATTTCTGTTACAGGGTGATCCATAATTGTAGTTCTATGTTTTGTAAATAAACCGGATTATCATCCGATTTATTTTCTAAAGGGCAGGCAGTGTGGTGGATACATTAATAATTGGCAGGTTAGATAGTATAAGTGTATAAGGACATCGACCTAAGAATCTCTTGAATCGCTTAAAAAACCAGATTTCCGTGTATACGCACATTGCTCTATAGACGTTGCGACCAGGAAATATGGTAAAAATTCAGAGTCAGATATAAGGAAGTCTTGCTACAAGGAAGTCACCTACGAGGTAATTGCATTGATAGGAATTCAGAGGATTGCAAGAAATACGGAAGGTAGTTTTCGACCTGCAGATAGAGCTCGAGGAGGAGAGTCTCGACTAAACTCCCGTTTCGGAAAGATCCCGCGATTTGACATCCAAGTCTGTATATTCTTAGTGATTATAATCTGGACACTTCCATACCAAGACCGAAGTACTTCAACAGCAACCAGGTTAGTAGTATCTCTTGAGATGTCTAAGTTAAGCAATTAATAACAAAACCGAACGATCTTTAGCTTCAACTAAAGCCAATTAAATTAACTTAAGCTTAAACTATAAATCCAACACTTTACGAATGAAATAGCAAGATAGATAGTAGCCACACTGCCCATGCAAAGCCCTAAGTTGTTTACTAATCTAATTGTCACGATAATCAAGAATAAACTATCTAATGATATATGCTAAGTGTATTTATTTAGCTGGTTGTCTGGTTCGCTATCATCGAACCCAGATTGACCGAATTACGGCAATGTTAACATCGAATGATTAATTACGATCATAAATCATTAACACCGAACCAGACACCACATTATTATTATTATTATTATTATTATTATTATTATTATTATTATTATTATTATTATTATTATTATTATTATTATTATACATGCACTAGAGGTGGTGGCTCTTTGTTAGCTATTAGAAAGCATTTTTCTATTCATCGTACAACGTACTTAGAAAGAATAAATGAATGTATTTCGACTGAAATAAGATGAAAATCAACTCTGAATCTTTTGATTTCATGTTTATATTTTCACTCTAATTTTTGGGTTCAAGAGTTTGAAAATTAAATTAATAGGTATATCAAGTGGTGCAAATCTGTCTCCAGCATTGGGGAGCGGCGTAGGGCCGTTCCTATATTTTCTTAAAGTGATGTTCAAAATATTTACAAAGTTGAAAATGCTGTGAAGGGTCAGGGGAGCAGAGTTGTCTTCAACATTGGAGACGGACAGATTTGAGGCTTATTCTGGGGGGACATCAATTTCATTCACTTTGAATGAAATCGGACACAAATCACATTTCCACCCCCCAAAAAAAACACATTTCAAATTAGATTATTGGAGGGACAGTCCGCCAGTTTCAAGATTGGAGTGGACATGTCCAACTCATACCCCCTGGGATTTGCGCCAGTGGGTATATCTCAAGTAAAGTAAATCTTAATTACGATGTTCTAATTATTATTGGTGATTTTAGTATTTCAAAAGTTTGCTGGACTAACAATGAAATACTTCCTGGCATACACTATTACTCTAAAATTAAATTTCAAATTCTTTCAATTTTCTTTGATAATTTATGAGTCGATTCTCCAACTTCATATTTAGACCGTTTATATCTAATGTTAGAATTGTGTTCAACAAACATTACAACGATATTTTGTTATTATTTATTCAGGGCTAAAGTGCTATTCTAACATGCACTAGCTACTCATTAGAAGAAGAAAAAATGTAATATCTAATATCATAAAAAATGTTGATCTGTAATGTTTATTTCTCGGTTGCAGTGAAAAGATGTGTTTATTGGTTGTCATAGAAAGGTTCTAATGTTTATTTGGTTACAAGGAGCTCATTCGTGGCTAAGCGGTTTTGGCATGGGAGATTCGGGTTCGATTCCCGGTGGGAGCTCATGTCGTTTGGATTCCATGTAATCAGTAGAACCCGTCTCATATAGCGACGCTGCTGAAAAGGAGGTTAAACTCAAAATCAACTCAACTTTAGTTACCAAGGGAACAGTTCTAGTTTCCATGTGAATGTTTTTGGAGTGGTTAACAATATATAAGGAACTTTAACGTCGTGTAATACGGACGTATAACCTATTGTTGTGAAGTAATTGATTACTATACTGTCAATCCATTCTAAGTGATTAAGCACGTGCTGCTCGGCAATCTCCAAAAATCTAATTTTTTTCATGAATGTTTATCGTATATAAGAGTACTCAGAGGAATCATTTCAAACTTCGCTTGAAGGTGGGCAAGAGCACCACTGAAATAAGACTTTAATGTTTTGTACTTGTATAATAGTAGACAATCGATTAAATTATATGTATTCCTGAAACTGTTGGGGGGAAATTATCCCCTGCTTCCCCCCCTGAATGACACCCTTGAGAGTACTTCGAAACCACAATTAATTATTTTTTACACATCGCATGGCGACGCAGCGGCTGCCGCCATTTTAGGTTTCCTCGAGTTCAACCGTTTACGTTAGAGCCTTGTCCACTCAACAGATCACTTTCAAACCAATCTTTAAAAAAAAACTGTGTTTTTAATTACATTATTAAGAAAAACTTGTGCGCAATTATTTCCAATATAAACAGTGGTGTCAAATTTAGGTGTCAGTCCCCGTCAACTTAACCGATTGCATTCAAACTAGACTTTAAAACCTATGTGATCAGTAGACTTCGGATATTTGCATATTTGCATGTTCTATTTCCTGATGAGATATTGATATGCTCTTTCAACAGAAATTCGTTTCAGATGTTTTGGGTTAAAATGCGGAGTTTTATAGTGCATATATTTTCATATTTCGAAGATTAGTGCATGTTTATGTCGTTACTGCATATAAATGCATATTTAAAGGAACGACCAAATTGATAATTTTTAAAACCCAACAACTTTCCTCATCAATGGAATTTCAATTTTCTAATATTCATAGATTAAAGATCTTGAAATGGTTCATTGTTGTTGGTTTAGAATATCTTCCAAGGTCATATGAAGAGAGAATAAGAAAGAGGTGAGTGATTTATCCTCTCGGCAATGATGCATGACTGTCACATTTTTGGAAGAGATATAAATAACGGTGTCAAATCACCTACAACAAAGTTTCCACGTTACCCATCTCGGAAGTTAAAGTTGCCACTGTTGTGTGTGTGAGAGAGAGAGTCGATTTAAAATTGTGTGATCCTGCGGCAGTATAAGAATACCAAAAGGAAAATCTGGGTCCATTTAGTTGTAGTACGACATCTTCAAATTTGAATTTAACTAGCTCAGACACTTGTCGAATTTTTTGCTCATTTTTGTGCACCCAAGAAAAAATTTCGTACCATTCAAGTAAACAAGTGAGGGCTATTTCAATATTTTGGCCACTTCGATCACCTGTAGTGCATCTTCAAATTCGAATTTTAATCAACTCAGAATTGAGTCGAATTTTTGAATATTTTTGTACCACAAAAAATAAATTTTGTACCATTGAAATTAACAAAGGAGGGTCATTTAAAAATTTTGCCACTTGGATCACCTGTAGTGAGACATTTTCAAATTTGAATTTCAACTATTTTGGTAGTACAAAAATCAACAAAAAATCGAGAAAATTCTAAGCTAGGTAGAATTCGAATTTAAAGATGTCACACTACTGGTGATAGAAGTGACCAAAATTTTGAAATGGCCCTCCTTTGTTAATTTGAATAGTAAAATTTTTTAATGGTACAAAAATGTAGGGAAATTGGACAAAATTCTGAGCTAATTAAAATTCGAATTTGAAGATGTCGCACTACAGGTGATCGAAGTGGCCAATTTTTGAAATGACTCTTCCTCGTTTAATTTAGTAGTACAAATATTTTCTTGCTGGTACATGAATGCACAAAAATTGAACAAAATTTTAAGCTTGTTAAAATTCGAATTTAAAGATGTTGCACTGCAGGTCATCGATGTGGTCAAATTTTAAAATGGCCGTTAGTCGTTTATTTGAATGACATAAAACTTTTTCTTGGTAGGACAGAAATGGACAAAAATTGGACAAAATTCTGAGCTAGTTAAAATTTGAATTTGAAGATGCTGCAATATGAGTGACAGAAGTGTCCCAAATTTTGAAATGGCCCGCGCTTGTTTAATTGAATGGTACAAATTCCTTTCGTAGATGAACAAAAATTTACAAAAAATTGGACAAAATTCTGAGCTAATTAAAATTGAAATTTGAAGATGTCGCACTATAAGTGATAGAAGTGGCCGAAATTTTGAAATGGCCCTCTCTAGTTTATTTGAATGGTACAAAAGTTTGTTTGTGTGACCAGAAATGGACGTAAATTGGACAAAATTCTGAGCTAGTTAAAATTCGAATTTGAGGATGTCGCACTACAGGTAATCGAAGTGGCCGAAATTTTAAAATGGCCCTCCCTCGTTTATTTGAATGGTACAATTTTTTCTTGGATGTACAAAAATTGGTCAAAATTTTGAGCTAGTTAAAATTGAAATTTGAACATGTCGCACTACAGGTAATCGAAGTGGCTAAAATTTTGAAATGGCCCTCCGTTGTTAATTTTGTACTGATGTTTATTTGAATGCCACAACATTTCTCTTGGGTGAACAGAAATGGACTTAAATTGGACAAAATTCTGAGCTAGTTAAAATTCGAATTTGAGGATGTCGCATTATGAGTGATAGAAGTGTCCGAACTTTTAAGATGGACTTTCCTTGTTTATTTGAATGGTGCAAAATTTTTCTTGGGTGAACAGAAATGGATGTAAATTGGACAAAATTCTGAGCTAGTTAAAATTCGAATTTGAAGATGTCGCACTACAGGTAATTTTAGCCGAAATTTTAAAATGACCCTCTCTCGTTTATTTGAATGCTACAATTTTTTTCTTGCGTGTACAAGAATTGGACAAAATTCCGAGTTAGTTAAAATTCGAATTTAAAGGTGTGGCACTGCAGATGATCGAAGTGGCCGAAATTTTGAAATGGCCCTGCTTTGTTAATTTGAATGGTACAATTTTTTTCTTGGGTGGAAAAAATGGACAAAATTCTGAGCTAGTTAACCCTCCCCTCAAATTTGAAAATGTTGCACTACAGGTGATCGAAGTGGCCGAAATTTTGAAATTGCCCTTCTTGGATTGAAGTTGAGAGACGTTAACAATTCAAAAACAAAGTATATTTTGCAAAGTGTATGCTAAACACGTAATATTTTCAAAGTAAATAAGCTTATTTTCAGAAGAGGACATTTCTGTTTTGTTCAACACAAAAGCTCAAACTTCAGCAGCGCTCTATTTTTTGGTCTTATGTTTTCATAGTAGTTTCAAGTTTGGTAAGGAGGTTACACAACTATGAAGCAAACCCAGACTTTTTTTTTTTTTTTTTGCATATTCGACAGAGTTTATCCGAAAGAAACCGTTGAAAAACGTATTTTCGGAAGAAATGAACAACCCTTTTAAAAATGAGCCCTAAATTAATTAAAATATTTGCTTTACTAAATCTAAAACTTGTCACAGCAGTTACTTTCTGAGATAAGAAAATAAGTTCCCTCTCCTTTAACGAGTTTATTAGAGTATTTAAATATAAGCTTGTGTTACTTTCTGAGATAAGAAAATAAGTTCCCTCTCCTTTAAGGAGTTTATTAGAGTATTTAAATATAAGCTTGTGTTACTTTCTGAGATAAGAAAATAAGTTCCCTCCCCTTTAAGGAGTTTATTAGAGTATTTAAATATAAGCTTGTGTTACTTTCTGAGATAAGAAAATAAGTTCCCTCCCCTTTAAGGAGTTTATTAGAGTATTTAAATATAAGCTTGTGTTACTTTCTGAGATAAGAAAATAAGTTCCCTCCCCTTTAAGGAGTTTATTAGAGTATTTAAATATAAGCTTGTGTTACTTTCTGAGATAAGAAAATAAGTTCCCTCTCCTTTAAGGAGTTTATTAGAGTATTTAAATATAAGCTTGTGTTACTTTCTGAGATAAGAAAATAAGTTCCCTCTCCTTTAAGGAGTTTATTACAGTATTTAAAACTTGTGTTACTTTGATACGCACCTCGGTCTCTCGAAACATAACTGTGCTATTAAGTCTTCTGTTATGTTTTCGATAACTTCACCTTCCTCCCATTCACGCTCCATGTCTCGCTCAAATCACTTTATTCCATTTAAAGTATCAATATTATGCTGTACATTGTAAATTATTGCTGTTTGAAATGGACAATGTTACGCTAGGAGAAAATATTCTAGGATTTACACATAATTGGACACTAAAACAAAGTTAGAATGAATTTATTTTCTTTTCAACAAGAACATAAGAATTTTGAATACAGGCTTTTAACACAGTACAAACTGCCTTCAACATTCTCCTTATTAAACGAAAATTTATTTTAAACAGAAATATTTCAGGGTCCCATGAATTTAAAGGCAAAATAAATGTAAAATTCCCTTGATTAGGGGGGCCGCGGTGGCTCAGTGGTAGAGCGTTCACCTCTGGTGCTTGGGGTCCCGGGTTCGATCCCAGCCCCCGCCAAGTGAACTTTGTGGTGGACAAACACCGTGTGCGTTGGTTTTCTCGGGGTTCTCCCGTTTCCTCCCCACTTTCTTCATTCCACCATTTCATTCATTACTCATCATCATCGTCTCCTTTAGCCTAACCGGCATTATCGTGGGACGTAAATCTCAAAGATTTCATTTCATTTTTTCTCTTGATTAGGTGGCACCTGTGTTGCGAACAACGGATGTTAATATATGCTTTTTAACAGAAATTTTCAGGTTCCGGAATGCAGCATTTAGAAAGATTTTAGTCATTCTGTGAGAGGTTAGGTATATGAACTACGTTGTCTTAAAGGTCATCGTTTACTTGTTACCCTGCAAATTTAACTTTAGTCTATCGCCATGTAAGGCCCTACATACCGTGCGAGTTTTTGAACAAAGTGCAATTTACATAGTTATTTTCAAATACCATTTACTCGTTTTCTAGCTGGTCTTGAGACATGGAACAAGGAACATAATATACAAAATAGATCAAAAGGGAGCCAAAAGTAGAGGGAGGAACACTGACAAAGACAGCATGTAGTTTCTGTTTTGGCTTTTGAAACTGTATGTAGGCTTTTTTTTTGTTCACTGTAAGTTTTATGTGTTTTAATTCGTACCATAAATTAATACTGTAATGAATTGTGGTAGGCCTATGTACATTTTATTTTATCTCACTATGTCCATTATATGTATGTATCTTATTTATATTTTTAAGCATAGATCTATCTTCGTTAACTTTAAAAACCTTTAACGGAAATTTTTGCGAGTCCTGTTCACTTCGGAAGGCAGGTTTTATTGTGTGTTTATGCCAGAAATGTTTATTTACTTTTCTGAATATATTTATTCTTTATTGACAGATACTGGGCGCATTCTTTTTTATTAGTAAATTAATATATATAAGTTATTTAAGTAGATGTATTTTTATTTCACGTACTGACTGTGAGCTGTTTGAACCCGTAGAAACCAAATGCACTCAAGAAGCCTCGGACGCTTGGTTCAGTTCAATTTCAAAGATCATGACGAGATGAAAAGAGCGATGATTAGGACTTTGTAATGCATTTGAGCTATTAGATTCAATAACGAAACAGACTCCGCCAAAACCAATCGGACAAGGTTTTCTTCGAAAATCACAGTCAATGGACGCGAAAAATCCTGGCACAAAATTCTTGTCTGCTGTAACAGGGACGTACGCAAGAATTTATTTCGGGAGAGGTATAAAGAGTTTCGGGGGGGGGGGGTCCAAATACAAATTGAGGCTAAATTATATGAAAATTTCTAAAATTGCCCCTAAAAGTAGACTACATTTACAAAAAAGTCAGGAATTCGTGGGGTACGGACCCCCAGGACGCACCCCCTGTGTACCCCACTGTACTGTAAATAAAGTGTTCCTGGGAACAACGACGCGCGAATTTCAGATTTATCGGCAAGTAACTTTGCTTCTTTGAAATACTGTCCCTTAACGACCCATGAAGCGGAAGGAACATTTTCGTTGTACACTCCGCATCAAAAAAATTGCGACAGCTAACGCCGTGCAGCTAGGCCATCCAAAATACAACTTCTTTTCCCATAATCGTGTCTGGTAAAAACATTCCCTCTCTCTCCTCCTTTCCACTCTCCCATACTAAAATCAGCAAAAGGACGAGTGCAATTCTTATTTCAAAACATACATATATTAGTATACACAAAATGAACAATTAAAGCGAGACGAAACAAGATTCATAAGTTAATTTAGGGAGAAACATAAACACACACACAATGAACAGTTGAAACCGATGTATGCCTGCTAGACAGACATACAGAAGTGAGATAGAGAGAGGAAAGGGGAGAGAAGAAGAAGCAGAAGAAGAAAACTGAACACAGATAAGAATATGGAATTTAAAAGTATTTAAAAAAGAACCTAACATTATAAAGTTCCGTTTCAAGAAATCCAACAGGAATATAGAAGTAACGTCTGGATTATATAGTATTTCTTCAGGAGTATTCGAATACATAGAAGATACAGAAAACAATCATTAGGTCACTTTCAAATTGAATACCAAACTTGGAGATCAAATTAAATACTCAATTTCCTGTGAAATTGTAGAGCTCTGAAAAACATATAGAATAATGTCAGTAGTTTAACACTAGTGCTTTGTTTCACGTGTTTCGGTAGCAAATTCGGTGGTGTTCATTGAACGTACTCATACGAAATATATTATAATAAACCCAGTAATACCTCTATTCCGGACTACTAATACGAACTGAACAAAAATAAAAAAGGAAAAGAAGAAGGTAGGTAATCTGGTATTTGGTAAAAAATCTGAAAACCGGATACAAAATTTTTGCTATTTCTTTTGAAGTGAAATATTTTCATTTCTCCCACATATAAAGCACAAACCATGGGAAAAGTTTCGTTTGTGCAGGAAATCCCATCGTTTGAGCTTCAATGGTTCCTGAGTTATAAGTGAAAAACTGAAGGCAGAATTAAAAACTGGATACAAATTTTTATTATTTCTTTATAAACAACATTATATTCATTCCCCACGTGAAGCGCAAACGTTAAAAATAGTGCCATCGGTTAGTGCATCATTTGTGCTCGTTTGTGCTCGTTTCAGGAGATGTAAGCGAAAAACTGTTAGAGGGCCAGATTCACGCTGGTCTCCTGAGTTCAAGCACAAACGATGTTATGTCATTGGTTAGTGCATGATTTGTGTTCGTTTGTGTTTTATTAGCTCCTTAACGCTCAAGAGAAATGCACATGAGATATTTTAACGAAACTTTACGCACACATTAAGAACACTATAATTTGAACGTATGCATTTGTTCAGCGTAATATCTTCTACCCTTCGGGAGATACTGAAATGTAAGTTAAAAGATACACTGAGCTTTAAAGCCAATATTTTTTTAACGTTACTTCTTTCAAAGGACTTTTTTTTTGTGTGTCCTTCCTGTCATAAAATGTTTTGCATTTCCAGACAATTCTTATATGACGCAGGACGCACCTGCAACGATTTGTAAATATGGCGGCAAAGTATCCAAATAGGCTGAAGCACACAGATAGTGGGATATTTCATGACAAATTGCTCCGAGAATCTCCATATGTTGCTTGGCGTTTTGTTGTTCCACTGGAATCAGTTTTCAACAGTGTACCAGTGATTACCCTTACAAATTATAGCAAGTTAGCATTTATCCTGAAGTAGTCATCTTATGCACACACCACACGTCGACCACAGTTTTGTTAGTAGCGTTTGTGAACAATGGTCACCACTATTCTTTGTCTCTGATTGTAATCCTTTAACTGTCCGATTTGGGTCCGTAATTTGAGCACGAACCAACACTAACGTAGCACAAATTAAGAATTAGAAAATCAATTCTATCTCAATTAGGGAAGAAACCTTAACAAAATGACATAGGAGGCATATGCCTATCATGTTCCCTCAGGTACATTGAAATGTGTCCAGTATGTGTCTTATATACTTCTGAGAAAGGAATCACATGGATGCCAAGTGATAGCCACAGTCTATGTCCGCCCCTACGCAATGCCTTACAGGTACCTGGGGCACGAGCCTAGTATGTTCTAGGTATGTTTCCCATGCCGTTAGCGTCAATGAACCACAAAATTACTCTCCCAAAATGTTAAATCGCCTATATGCGTAATATGTTTACATTAGGGTGAGTCTAAACAACACTTTAAACAAGTAAAAGAATATAGGACTAGCCTACGGTGAGCGCGAACCACCAACCTTTGGATTACTAGCCGCGTGATCGGCTAATCAAAGTTCTCCTTTAACCGCATATATTCGACTATAGCCGTTTGGGATCAGATAAAATTTTCTCGCCATACAATTTTATAACAAATTGACGAGTGTCTACATTATTGCATGGTTCTTCCATATTCACTTTCAAATGATCGGCGACAGTTGCCATCTAATAAAGTTGATGCGTTTATTGCTTCTAGTACACAATCGCTTAGAAAAAGAAGCAACAAATGCATCAAATGTGGGAGATGAATTTAGAACACTTAAATGGCGAATGCCTAGCACATCTTGTGCTGTTAGGACATCTGAAACAATATGTACCTAAAGGACGTACCTACAACATGACAGATATATGTCCCAAGTGACGATATAAAAACAAATGACTGTTAGAGTGAGTCAGGAATATAAATGCTATATCTGTGCTACATAGTTGCAAATATCAATTAGTTGTAACAAGTACCTAAAAGATTTAGGCTAAAACTAGGTAGCTCAAGTACATACTTAGCACATGAATATCAAATGTGCCAAGTGTCGGGTACCTAAAAAGTAGCTCGGACACCTAAATGGCACATGCCTAGCACATCTTGTGCTGTTAGGGAAGTGGGACCAACTTGGAAATTAATTTAGTTCTAACGGCATTATTTGAATAACACTAATGCTAAAATTCCGGCACTAACCTGGACTGGGATAACACAAACGTTTGCTATTAGAATATGAATTCTATGTGAATTAGGGGAAAAGTGCGGGTCAACTTGACGCAAATTAATTTCGTTCTAACGTAGTTATTTGAACAGCACTAACGCTGAAATTTAAGCACTAACCAGCCCTAACGTAGCACAAATTAAGAATTAGAAAATCAATTCTATCTCAAATAGGAAAGAAAGCGGGAAAATTTGAGAGAAAGAAATTTCGTTCTAACGGAGTTATTTGAACAGCACTAACGTTCAAATTTGGGCACTAACGTAGCACAAATTTAGAACTACAAAATCAATTCTATCTCAATTAGGGAAGAAAGCGGGACCAACTTGACGGAAATTAATTTCGTTCTAACAGCATTCATTATTTCAATAGTACTAACTCTGAAATTTGGGCACTATTCTGGACTAAGATAGTACAAACGTTTGGGATTAAAATATGAATTCTATTTGAATTAGGAGAAAAAGTGAAGATCATTTCAGGGAATTATATTATAACGGCCTTATTTGAACAGCAGTAACGCTGAAATTTGAGCATTAAAGTAGCAGAAATTGAGAATGTGAAAATCAATTCTATCTCAATTGGGGAAGAAAGTGGGGCCCACTTGACGGAAATTAGTGTCGTTCTGACGGAGTTATTTGAACAGTACTAACGCTCAAACTTGAGCACTAACCAACACAAACGTTTGGCATTAGAAAATCTATTATATGCAATGAAGGAAAGAAGTGGGGCCAACTTGACGGAAATTAATTTTGTTCTAAGGGCATTATTTGAATGTCACTAACGCTGAAATTTGGGCACTAATCTGGACTGAGATTGCACAAACGTTTGGTATTAGAATTAAAATTCTGTCTGAAATAGGAGAAAAAGTGGGGGCCAACTTGACTGAAATTAATTTAATTGTAACGGAGTTATTTGAACAGTACTAACGCCCAAACTTGGGCACTGACATGCACAAACGTTTGGCATTAGAAAATCTATTATATCTCAATGAAAGAAAAAAGCGGAGCCAACTTGACAGAAACTACTTTCGTTCTAACGGCATTATTTGAATAGCACTAACCTTGAAATTTGGGCACTAATATGGTCTGGGATAGCACAAACGTTTAGGATTAAAATATGAATTCTATTTGAATTAGGAAAAATGTGGGAGTCAACTTGGAGGAAATTTCATGATAACGGCCTTATTTGAATAGCAGTAATGCTGAAATTTGAGCACTAACCAGCACTAACGTAGCACAAATTATAAAATATATCTCAATGAGGGAAAAAGGGGGGTCAATTCGACGGAAATCAATTTCGTTCTAACGGAGGCATTTGAACAGCACTAACGTTCAAATTTGGGACTAACCAGCACTAACGTAGTACAAATTAAGAATTAGGAAATCAAATCTATCTCAATTAGGGAGGAAAGCGGGACCAACTTGACGTAAATAATTTCTACCCGCATTATTTGATCACTAACGCTCAAATTTGGCCAGTGACCAGCACTAACGTAACACACGGTCGGCATTCAATTCGGGAACAAAGCGGACGGAGTTTGACGTCAATTTTGCTCTTAAATTTAAATTGCTCATAAATTTGTTTTTTGATAGCATAAACGTTTTTATTTGGACACTAACCAGCACTAACGTGGCATAAACGAATGGCATTATTTATTTTTCTCCGTCCAAAAGTGACGGGGCTAACTTGATACTAATGATGGAATTTATTGCTAGTAGCAGACGAAACAGTGTCGCTGAAAGAATAGAATTAGTTATGATTGTAACCGTTATAACTTCATTTGCTTTCTGGGAATAGTTTGAATTTCAATTGGGTATATGGGGAGTAGTGCGGCAGGATAATCAGTGTTTGGAAAGTATCTGGATAACGAATGCGTTGATTATATATGGAAAATAACAAGAATGGTGCATCTCTCCTTATGTTAGTTTTACGTTTTTCAGTAATATTTCATAAAGGTCGTCTAGTGTATCGAAACGGGAGAATAATCACACCCAATGTGCATGAGTAAAGTTTAAATTTTGTCTTCTAGTTAAAAGACAAATGATTTAGCATAATTTAAATTCGTATAATTATATTAAAATTGCATGTTGAACTCGCTATTTAATTATTTATTATTATTATTATTATTATTATTATTATTATTATTATTATTATTATTATTATTATTATTATTATTATTATTATTATTATTATTATTATTATTATTATTATTATTATTATTTTCCACAATTGAAAATTATTTTACTTGCAATCAAAAGTAAATATTGGTCAGATGCTATTTCTCAATCACATTTAAACGTCTATTATGATAGCTCTGATATTTTCTACTTAATGTACTGAGATTCGATTGAATATATTTCATTAAATATATAATATTAGAATTCAATTAAGTATACTTCGTACATGTACTGTGCCTGCAATATAGATTAATCTGCTTTATGTTAATTTTCTGTGCATAAGGTATTAAAGAATATTTAATGAAAAATATTACCTTCATGAGGACAGAATGTTAATTTAGAAATGTGTGCCAGTAATTTGCTGTAGACGATACATGTTTTTAGGTTAAGTTATAGTAGCACAATTCCAATAGCACCAATTTCTAAATTTATTACATACTTTCCTGGATATCTGTTGTCTTCATTCCCGTTAGCGGTGTTAATGATGTGCACCAGACATGAGGTCCGTATGTGCTACGAACTTAAGTTAATTTATGTATTATGTATTGCTCAATATTGCCGAGCAAATTAATTTCTTAACAAGTAACTATAATACTATATCATCATTAAATGCAAAAGTTCGGACGAAACAGTTCTGCTCTTAAAAAAGAAGAAGAAAGAAGTGTTTTCGCTTTTCTTTTTTTCCAGGAAAATTTGGGATTTTTAAATATTTCAAGTTTACAGTACGTTTTACTTTGATTTTCCCACTATAACACGAGAAAACATTTAATTACTCTTATTCTGAAGAAAAATTTCTAAAAAAAAACTTCTAAAAAGAACCAAATAAAATCAAGTCCGATAAGAGAGAATTTTATTTCTTCCCTTATAGAACCGAGCTAACCTATTATCTCTAAATTACTCAGTGCTAAGTACTTTCATTTAGCTCTTGCACTTCGTGCTACGCGAATTACTTTTTACTCACAGAGTACCTGCAAATTAGTTTAGCTTTTTTCATTAGTGCCACGCAAATTAACTCATTTATATGAGCTAAGTGAGGAGCAAGTCACTCCCGTTTTTGCACTTAGTGCCGAGGAAACTAATTTATCTATGCACTTAATGCCATGCACCTTCATTTATCTTTATGCACTTCGTGCTACGCAAATTACTTTTTTCCTTACGCACTTAATGCGGCATAAATTAATTATTCTTTTCGCACTAAGCGCCACGAGAATTAATCACTCTGTACGCACTTAATAAATACTATCCGAATTAATTTTGCTCTAGCACTAAATATGGCGAGAAAATAGACTAACTACTAATAGATTTACCGAGCAAATCTACTCTTTATTTCGAGTAAATATGCTGATCTTTCTTTGTGCCGAACAAATCGGCGACACTGATTTATATTGCTTCTATCATAAAGTTAAGATCACATTTGGTAATTAGATCACCACAATACCAACTTGACACTGATTTCAAAATATACAAAATCGGAGGTCAGTGTATCATTGTAAAATTCCAATACCAACAATTCTAAAAATAGATCTCGTTTAATAATGTGACAGAAATCCTTTCATAACACTTGTCCTGAATGTTAGGAAAGGTTTTCCGTCGATTTCAGATCTGAAGGGTTCAGGGTCTCTTGTTTGTTTCTGGAACTTTCTAATGTGTTTAATTGATTTTGTCTGCTATTCAGAGATATTCGTTGCTAACCAATGAATGCCTCAAATACCTTAGTAAATGACAATCTTATAAGAGTTAAGGGAAAAAAGATCAAATGAAATCTTTGAGTTTTAACTCCAACGGTCATGCCGGCTACGCTAAAGGAGACGGTGATAATGAGAGATGAATGAAATGGCGAAAAAAAACCACGCACACGGTGCTTGTCCACCACAAAGTTCACTTGGTGCGAGCTGGGATCGAAAAAGGAAACTCATGCACCAGAAGGTAAAACTCTACCACTGAGCCACCGCGGCCCTAGAGTTAAGGGAACGAAGATCGTTACATGTTGCACCGTAGCTGCCACTCTTGAAAATGCGAGTTACTGAAATAATAATAATTTGTGAAAATCCCGAACTAAATTATGTTGCTGAGTTACGAATATTGTTGTTTTAACAATCGGACTGGGTAACAAATATTGTTGTTTTAACAATCGGAATTTCACATTTCTAAGAAACTTTCGTAACTTAGCAACGAGTCTTGTTATTATTATTGTTATTGTTCTATGCTATGCTATGCAATTATTGTTATTGTTCTTAAAATGTAACATACTATCCTTGGATTTTATATCTTTATAAGGCAGCGTGCCAAAAGATATCTTTTGAGTTATATAGTTTTCATTCTTACTTGGAGTACGAGGTAAAGAAACAACATTCTTTTCCCTACAAACTGAAATTGTTGAGTTTTTCGCAAAGATTGGTTATTCGTGTGAATCTGATAAATATCTCATTCTATAAGGAAAAATAGACAACATATCCTTTCTAATATTTGTTGTTTATATTTGATTGGAAATGATTTAATGGGGGATGTACGTTTTTTAGTATTGTCGGAATCTATGGGTCATATTCTGCTTTGGTTTCAGGGTACACATCCAAGTTTTAGTCTACTCATACATAATGGACCATACGACATTTGTACAACTTATCTGATCATACGCTTCAGTACTATGTGTGAAACAAGTTAATTTAATTACGACAATGGAAACATATATATGTACCTTTTTCTTGGAAACCATATATTAAATTTTCCGGAAATTTGGGCCACTTGTTTTAGGAATTATGGGTGCTGTGAACCAAAATCATTAATCTATTTTAAACTAGCAGCGTTCACCCCGCTTCGCTGCGGTCACCCCGGAACGCAATAAACTTTGTTACTTAGATAATTTTTACTTTTTCGCTTTCAAGTAATATGATAAAAACCATAGAAGATTGCAGTAAATCTTAACATTATATCGCCTGTCATTTATGTTAACCCGCCCCGCTTCGCTGCGGTCATCCCGGTGCTGGCATATTGTAAAAGTGTCTGTAAAAATAAGCAAATCAATTAAAAAATTTTAAACAGAAGATTCAAGCTATTTTCCGCTGTATATCGCCTGTCATTTATGTTAACCCGCCGAGTGACACGGTCATGCGGGTTGCATATAAATACGTTTATTTTTACCTATGATGAACTAATAACAAAGGATTTGTACGTTATGGACACTTGAATGGTCAATTATCTTAAGACACTGGTAATTAAAAATTAAAGTGATACGATAAAAACCATCTAGGGTCCAAATCCTAATAACCCCCCAAAAATGAAAGAAATTGGTTCAGCCGTATTAGCGTGATGAGCGGACAAAGGATTTTGTACGTTCTCTTTTATATATATAGATAGTTTTCTTGTGGCAAATTTATGAAATTTTGTTGTTTTTTCTATACCTTTTATTTATGATATATCCGACTATATAATAAACAATTACGGGAGTAACAGAATAATTCTGGTTCATAAAATACAACTAAATACAGTATAAGCAACATTTGTGCAAAGTTTCCTTACATACAATAGTTTGTCAGAAAAAAAAACTGCATTAATGTTGTAAGATGTAGTTTTAAGAAAATTTGAATCGAAAATACACAACGCGTTCCACACTCAGGAACATTTCAATGTTTTTAAAACGATCCATATCCATGGACTTGGGTATCCTCTTCTTCCCTTTTAAGTCTCATTTCCTTTATTCTTGCTTCTTTTAAAAGCTCATTCATTGACATCTCGATATTGGTTAGTTTTTACTTATCCATATCATTTAAATTTGTCACTGTGAATTTTCCCGACTTTATTCCTAATTGTTCCAGTATATTAATTTGCGATGAACAACCACTGTTGAAACATAAAAAAGCATCATACATCTTACATCATTTGTAAGAGTTTTCAACCTGCAAAAACTGATTTGGGGCAGCGTTGCTAGATCAAGGATTTAAAGCTTTCATTTGGATTCTGTGTTTTACCATGTAGATAGTTTTCTAGAAGTTTTGGGTCTGCAAGTGCTCTAAAAGTAACCTGTGTCGTATTCATATTTGTGCCTGCTAGAGGGTGACTGACTATACACATTTCCAGTTTCTTGTCTGTCGTATCCACACCATGACATTTTGCCCTTTGGACACATGTGCATTGGATATCCGTCAGTTGAAGATATATAGCCCACACTGCCTTTTTCATATTTTGTAAGTCATTTAAATTCTCTCTTATTACCTTACCGTAGTGTACATGTAAGGAATGAATTTTCTTGTTTCTTAATGAACTCACATTTGAACTCAATTTGCGACTTAATTTGCCCAATTACATAATACTAATTACTTCTAACGGCAAAAATATACTAATAATGATGAAAAATTTCAGATTCAAACCGCTTCTACAGTGACCTATGAAAAATGACACACACAGTTGGGTAATATGTCCAAGTAAATTGGATTGAAATATGACGTATATCAAAAAGAAACGGAAAAATTTTAACACATATCTATATATAAATAAAGTTCTGAGAAGTTTCCCGGACACATACACACTTACAGGAAATATTCTACAGGCATGTATTAAGAAAACGTATTAATCAAAAAATCGGAAATTTTGACCCCAAAGATGTACATCCCCCCTCAACATATAATACGGTCTTTAGAATTTTTTAGATTTATTTTGTTGAAAATCTGTTCAAGATGCTGTGAAAGTAATGGAGCTGTTAAAAATCAATCTTACTGATTACATAGTTTTTAAAGTTTAGTTTCAGTTGGTTAAGTTGACGGGGCTTACACCTAAATTTGACACCGCTCTTTATATTGGAAATAATTGCGCACAAGTTTTTCTTAATAGTGTAATTGAAAACATAGTTTTTTTAAACGATTGGTTTGAAAGTGATCTGTTGAGTTAAACGGTTGAACTCGAGGAAACCCAAAATGGCGGCAGCCGCTACGTCCCCATGCGATATGTAAAAAATAATTAATTGTGGTTTCGAAGTACTCTCAAGGTTGTCATTCAGGGGGGCAAAACGGAGTAATTTCCCCCCAAGAGTTTCAGCAATACATATAATTTAATCGATTGACTACTATTATACAAGTACAAAACATTAAAGTCTTATTTTGGTGGTGGTCTTGCCCAACACCACCTAGATTACAAGGCCTTCGCACTGGTGTGTGACGTCACACTAACTAGGCCATGTAAGAATTATTGCGGATAGAGCGTGTATAGATACCGCAAGTGAATAATGACGTTAGGGGGAAATAAACTGTAGTTATACCATAATTGAAATAGAAATCTATTAGGTTTTAACTATTTGAAATTTATTTATTGGTTAAGCGATATTAATAAAAATCTCATATAGCCTCTGTCTTTATAGACAGATTTGTATGTATATATATTTACTCCCGGACTGTTTCTAATTTCTTGTTCCCTTATAACTCAAAAAAACACAAAACAACCTGACGAGTGCACTAATTGCTACCTTGAGTGGCTTAAGTTATCCAGCTATTCAGTTAAGTATTAGCTTTTTATGAAAATTATTCTATTATTTTAAAAAATGAACACGATTTATAATGATTTGATTTTACTGATTACTTCAAATCTATCTTTTGAAAATTTAATCCTTGTAATGAATAATTTTAATATTTGTAAACTTAATTTAATTAGAAAATTTTAAACTTATACAGGGTGTTTCAAAACAACACCGACGACATTTGGGAGGTGATTCCTGACACCAAGATAGGACGAAAAGTATAGACCAAACTGGGTGCACAAATGCTTCCTTTTGGAGTTATAGGCTGCCGAAAACTTGAACTTTAAAGGTTCATAGCTTCAAAACTATGAGACCTACCGTAGTCAAATCAAGAATTCACTTAGGAACTAGTATGTGTTCTATCCAAGTTTTTGAATACTGCAGTACTTCCGCAATAATTTTTATTGAGGTAATTGGTGAGTACTTCAAATTATATGCCCGTGAGCAAACTCCCTCTAGAAAAATTGTTGCGTGAGTACCGCAGGATTCTGAAACATGAATATTTAGATAGGGCACATATTAGTTCCTATTTGAAGTCTTGAACCGACTGCTGTAAGTCTCATAGTTTTGGAGCTATGGATTTTTAAAGTTCAATTTTTCATGTTTTCGGTAGCCTATAACTCCGAAAGGGGCATTTGTGCACCTAGGTTGGTCTATACTTTTTTGTCTTATCTTGGTATCAGGAATCATCCCCCAAACGTTGTCGGTGTTGCTTTGAAACACCCTGAATATTACAAATATTAAATTTAAAAAAGATAGATAACATTTCAATAAATTTGAAGAAGAAATCAGCAAATTCAAGTCATTAAACTCCAGTTCATTTTACGGGAAAATACAAATGAAGGAATCTTTATGCGTCTAATGATACATGACTTGCTAGTTTTTTTTCCAGCACTTCGCACACCAAAAGAAAAAAAACTTTCTCGTTACTATATTAAAATTTTATAATAGGATTATTTACTCGGAAAATATTACTTTAAAATGTAAACGTAGGGAATCAAATGAAAGAAAATTATATATGTTCGTAATAATTATAATGAACATATATACAAAAAGATATAGAAATTAAGGCTTTCCATCAAAGGATTCGGAGTACTAGAGTTACAACAACTGTCTGTTTAAGATTGTTTTAGAGTTGACAATTTTCTTTGCTTTGCACATTTGACGGTATGTTTGTTACGCTTATCAGAGACTTCATTGTTTTTGTTTTTGGAATAGGTGTTCAAAAGACAATTTACACTAGTTACCACTATCATTTCAATAACCTTAATACATTCATGCCCATTTTCACATGCGTCCCAGAACCAAGAATCTTCACGTTTCAAATTTATCAAAGTGTTTTGTAAAGCAACATGTTTTTGGTTTGCTGCCCGCAAGAAATTTGTTTCCATTTCCGACGAAGTTAATTTATTCACAACTACATATGCATAGATGACTGCTCTTACAACACACTGTTCTGGATATACCAAACCACCTCTATCAAGATTTTTAATTAATCCGCACCATACAGCAGTATCCATTGGAGCATCTGACACAAGATACTGCTTGCAGGAAGAACACTTTAGTTTTCTTAACACAGCACTTGCACAGTATCCTCCTACGTACAACACTATTGGCATTTCATCGTTAATACCCGAAATGTCGTCTGCAGTCACAGTTACCTCCAAAGAAGTGTCAATATACTTACAAATTTTTGCATCAGACCTGGCATATTCAACATTGCAATCCGTCGCAATTACAAGATTCGATAGCTTTTTTTGCAGTACTGAGGACATTCTCAATTTATTTTCCACTTCAAATAATTATCTCATAGATATGTGGTACTCTGAGCCTGCCAGTTGCCTGTACAATTCAAATCGAGCTTCTAGTGCATCAGTTTGAAACTTACCTAACAATACATATTACATGTTTAACTCATTGAGACAGTACGATGTCAATTCCAGCAGAGCGTAGGTTGTGTGAGCCAGTGCAGAATGAGTTTCTTTGCTGAGAATGCCAGATTTCAGTGCTAGTTCTTGCCAATGATCAAGCCAACATACGAAAGTGTTGAGATATGAAGATTGCTCATCATCAGAGGAGGTGCTCGTTAATGGAGTTTGCATAACATCTCGAAGACGTTTGCCTTTGAAAGGAGTTTTCGTATTGACGATTTTCCACCAATTTAAAATTATGTCTATAAATTTCAAAGTACCTTCGTAATGTGGAAGGTTATTTTCCTGGCCCACTTCCTTCAGACCAGCAACAACATGTTCACTGAACACCTGTAGAACATATTTTACACTTTGTCTTTCAAGGTTGGAAGGCCATAATGCTTTAAGTGAAAGGCCATAGCCAAATTTCAAAAGTTTGTCACTTTCAAGTTTGAAAAATTTACGTAAAGTTGAGAAGGACGCTGTGTTAATAGTATCTGATGAACCATAAAAATCCGGAAAAAATATGCACATTTCATCATTTTTTTGGTTTAACCAGTTGTTTCTTACACTTTTCAGAAGATGTACAGGATCAATGACAAAAAATAGTGGCTTGTTGATATCACTTGGGTGGGAATACACAATACTTAATTTAGGAGGGTTGGAAAACATGGACATTGCTTTTCTGTTGATTGCATTATTGTCTGTTACAACACAAATTACATTCACCTTCACTTTTTCTAAGCCACAAATGATATTTCGAATAACACCATGCAAATCATAAGCTGTGAAAGTACTTACAGGCAAAACATGTACAACTTCCTTGAACGATGAAAGCACACTTTCTATCATAAACACATGCGCACTTGTAGCAACATTATCACTATTAGAACAAGCACCAACCACATTTCCACCCTTGTAGTCCATAAATGGTTTGATGTAGATTTCATCCACCATCATCACCACAAACTTTTCATACGATTGCAATTGTAATATTCTGTCTTTTATATAAAACAACAAGTTTTCTTCCGTTTGTTCTAATTGGGTACTGCATTGAAAGGATGAGCAAATTCTCCTGATAGTGGATGGATGAGGAAGAATTATATTCCCGTGATTTCTCAGGAACTTATAAGCATGTGGAGAAATTACAAACAACAATGAACTGAACAGAAATAAATCACATGGATATCTGTACCTCGATTTCTTGTTTCGTAGTAGCTCAACTTGAGAAGCAAAGAATTTATAAAATGCACGATTTTCATCTTCTTGCTCTTGAAGTGAAAGTAAAACCGATTCTAAAATATCACATTTATGAGCAACATCTGATTTTACATTGTTTGCAGCATTCGAAACGCAGAACAGGACATTTTCCACCTCACAAATAGAATGAACTTTTAAGGGTAAAACGAACTTTTCGAAATTTCTAAGTTCAATACCTTTAAAGTATAAATGAAGTTGTAAATCTTTTTGAACTACGACAGAATACGTCAATTCTGGAATAGTCATGGAATCAATTCGAACATGAAGTACCATATCTAAGCGATATATTACAGTCCAAAAAGGATCTATTTTAGTCTGCTTATTCAGATCAACAAAGTTCTCAAATGTGTCGACTTTGTGTTGTGTTTCATATTCTTTGTATGTCTTTAGACTCTCTTCAATGGCTTACTCCACAGCATTTGCTTCTCGTCGTAGTCTCTTCAACGAAGGCGAGTCACGGCTACAGGTGCCTTCTGAAGATAAGTAATGTGGACAACCAGGGAATAATGTTGGTATCGCGTCATCTCTTAACCTTGGTTTTTTTAGTGGCACGGTAAGCAATTTTCCACTTTTCTCGTCAAAATGAGACGTTTCCCACACTAACTGATCCTTTGGAAAATGCAGTTCACAAACCTAGAAGGATAAAAAATAAAGTGTAAATATTATTTTTATTTTATTTATCTTACAGATATAGCGAATAAGTGCATTTTACACTTGAATCAATAATCAACACTTACAACAACAATAATGGGAACGAAGACGAAAAGGTGTATATTAGATGCATCATCAACCATTCACCTGAGTTCAGTCAGGATAGCTGGCCACCGGATTTAAACCCAAAACTTCTCGATCGCGAAGTAAGAATGCTAACCACTATCCTATGCTAAGTTCATACTACGTTATGTTTATAATATACTTTAGCTCAATTCTTGAAACGTAGAATGGATTTTGAAAAATAATTGTCAGAGAAAGTATCGAAATTGAAGAAGCAGGAGGGGGAAGTTGTAGGTTAGAATTAGTTTGACTTCGTTCTCCTCCCTTACTTTGTGTTTCTTATGTCTTATTTATTTTCTCTCCCTTTTTTCTTTTCTCTTCTTGTTAATGTGAATTGATAAAAGGGGTAAATACATCTCTACACTACTTAAATGTTATGGCAATATAACAAGTAAATTCCTCTGGTGTCACTACATTGACCTGCTAATGAAACGTAGGTTTAGAAAAATTCTTCAGTCCAAAAGATTTAATATCAGTCCTGCCGATACTAAAATCTACGTTAAAGCCCATTCCTTCTGGGCCTTCTTCTCACTCACAAGCATTAGGATTATACAAGTTTTAAAAATAGTCATATGTTTAGAATATCATCTTTCGTTGCAGCTTAAAGACATGTTTGATTTTCAAAATTTAGTTGTTTTTCTAATTACATATTAAGTATTCATACTACTTATTACGCCCATGTATGGAACCCTATCTTTAAACAATTAACGAATTGTATTCACGCGCCTTTTTGCACCCATGTACGAAGCTTCGTCCATAAACAAATGACAATTTCGTATTCACGCACTTTCTCGCCCAAGTACTAAACTTCGCATTTGTAAAGAAATAGCACATGGAATATAGTGCCTTCTCGCACTCATTTACGGAACTTTAAAATGCAAAATTACGGAACTCGTACATGTGAGCCTTCGCTTTTTTTCAGTATCAAGCGCAGGCGTAGAATAGCTAGGCAAATCAAATAAAATATTTGATGCAGATTTACAACACGTAGGAATAAAGTTGGTAATTCCACGGTTGAAATGAGTGAGTGCATGGGAAAGAGAAAATTCTGACTTTCGGAGGATTTCTGCCTCATGTAGGAAATCCGAAATTTCAATTATAAGTTCAATCTTCCATGTATGGATGCATAAGAAGTCTTGTACGATTTGTGATTTTTTTGTGCTATAGAAAATCGTATATTTCTCGTTTCCCCTCCTCCTGCACTACTTCATATCAGTTCACTTTATTCGCATACAGTCATTAAAACACTTTCTAAGGCAGTAATAGTGTATTGTTAATATATGTCATGAATGTAAGTGTGCTACCCTAAAATAAGATAGTACCCAATACGTCCCTTAAGAAACACTTCGTAAGTCAGTGAGATTGCATTTGGTGCTTAGAGAAGTTAATATTCTACCTTTGACTGTAGATCTGTACACAAAAAATAGATTTTTATGGTACATCAAATAGCATGCATATTGTCAATCAGTGCGCGATACGTTGGGCATGTGTCTGTAAAATAAGAATGCAGAATGTATTAGGGAATTATTTCAAGCAACAAAAGTGCATAAAGATATTTCTATTAATTTACTGACCTGTTGTAAATCTGTACGCAACTTCCTATAGCGAATAAAAATGTCACTTTGTAAAATACTTCTTAAGCATTCATACATGCAACGTTGAATTTCTAAGTGAAATTTCAGGTTTCGTACTTGAAGTAGAAGTTCTACAACATGTAAATTAACATCTAATAAGCCTACAGTTTTCTTTTATATGCAGTCGCTGATTTTAACCTTGAATTAGCATTTTTCTGACTGTCTATTCTACGTCTGCACCCTATTAAGCTAACTAATAAAAGTTAGTTCCTAATTCTTACCTTAGAGTTTTTATTTGGAAGATAATTATTTCTTTTAATTGCATATGTCCACTTTTTCTTCCTTTCTTCATCAGTGGGAAACTGAAATACATGTACATTAATTTCTTTATTGTAGTTTCCGCGACAATTAGGTACACAACATTTGTATACCATTTTGTCAGTTTTTAATAACTTCTGCACATTCAAATAAACACAACACTGGTATTAATCTTTAAATAAATACATGAAATCTTCACTTGATCCGTAACAAACAGCACACACTCGAATTCTGCGGTTAGCCTAGTCAATGTGACGTCACTCAATGTTTGCGACTCAGTGAGAAGGCTTTGTAATCTAGGTGGTGTTGTCTTGCCCCCCTTCAAGCGAAGTTGGGAATGATTCCACTGAGTATTCTTATATAGGATAAACATTCATGAAAAAAATTAGATTTTTGGAGATTGCCGAGCAGCACATGCTTGATCACTTAGAATGGATTGACTGTATAGTAATCAATTACTTTACAACAATAAATTATATGTCCGTATTGCACGACATCTAAGTTCCTTATATATTGTTAAGCACTCGAAAACCATTCACATGGAAACTAGAACTGTTTCCTTGGTAACTATAGTTGGGTTGATTTTGAGTTTAACCTACTTTTCAGCAGCGTCGCTATATGAGACGGGTTCCACTGATTACATGGAATCCGAACGACATGAGCTCCCGCCGGGAATCGAACCCGGATCTCCCATGCCAAAATCGCTTAGCCACGAAGGAGCTCTTTGTAACCAAATCAACATTAGAACCTTTGCATGACAACCAATAAACACACTTTTTCACGGCAACCGAGAAATAAACATTACAGATCAACATTTTTTATGACATTTGATATTACATTTTTTCTTCTAATGCGTAGCTAGTGCATGTTAGAATAGCACTTTTGCCCTGAATAAATAATAACAAAATATCGTTGTAATGTTTGTTGAACACAATTCTAACATTAGATATAAAGAGTCTAAATATGAAGTTGAAGAATCAACTCATAAATTTATATTATCAAAGAAAATTGGAAGAATTTGAAATTTGATTTTATAGTAATAGTGTATACCAGGAAGTATTTCATTGTTAGTCCAGTGAACTTTTGAAATACTAAAATCACCAATAATAATTAGAACATCTTAATTAAGATTTTTACTTGAGATATACCTGCTGGCGCAAATCCCAGGGGGAATGAGGGGGACATGTTCCTTCCAATCTTGAAACTGGGGGACTGTCCCCCAAATAATCTAATTTGAAATATGTTTTTTGCGAGGGAGAAATGTGATTTGTGTCCGATTGCATTAACAGTGAATGAAATTGATGTCTGCCCAGAATAACCCTCAAATCTGTCCGTCTCCAATTTTGAAGACAACTCTGCTCTCCTGATCCTTGATTTCCAACTTTATAAATATTCTGAACATCACTTTAAAAAAATATAGGAACGGTCCTACCCCGCCCCTCCAATGCTGGAGACAGATTTACGCCGCTTGATATAACAATTAATTGAATTTTCAAACTCTTCAACAGAAAAATTAGAATGAAAATACAAACATGAAATCAAAAGATTTAGAGTTGATTTTCGTCTTATCTCAATCGAAATGCATTCATTTATTCTTCCTAAGTACGTTGTACAATGAATAGAAAAATGTTTTCTAATAGCTAACAAAGAGCCATCACCTCTAGTGCATGTATAATAATAATAATAATAATAATAATAATAATAATAATAATAATAATAATAATAATAATAATAATAATAATAATAATAATAATAATTTTAACGCTTCTCGGAACTTGACAACTTGGTAGCTCAGTTCTTTAAGGTCTTCCTTTCTTTTCTGGCCATCTCTGACGACTGTCCCTGCCTCTTCGTGCGAGCAGTACGTCGGTCTTCAAACTCAGTGGTGCTATTCAGCCGGTTCGCACCGGTTCGCGGGAACCGGTTGTTAAAATATTTCGAGTTCGCACTACGGTTTGTTTTACCCAGACATAAACACACACACACACACACACGCGAAACCTAGCCAAGAGTGAAAGAAAGAGGCCAAACAAATTAGTGAAAACACCTTTTTATTTTCTCCCTTCCTTACATTGTTGTGAAAGCAAGCAACTTTGAATTATTTCAATTTAATGGGCACAGAAATTTGAATACCAATTCCGAAATACTGGAACCTGTTAGTGCAATGAATGTGATACGTATATAATGCCTGAGTTCCTTCGTGGATAAGCGGTTAGCGTACGCGCCTTTGGTGTGGGAAACACGAGTTTGATTCCTGACGGGAGTTCATGTGGTTCAGATTTAACGTTAATCAGTAGGGATATAGCCTCGCTGCTGAACGGGACATTGAACTCAAAATCAATTGAACTATTTTGACAACATATATAATGCCTATTACGTGTGTTACTTGTTTGTTTCTGTATGATTCCGAAATCTTCATCAGTTCCGGAGATATGTGTCATCGAAGCAATGTGTACGAAATATTGGTCTTTTCATCGATATCTCGGAAAATTGCTACTGTCATTCCTCAAAACATGGTTCTTTCCTGGTGGGAAACTTTATATATACTGTATATACGAGGCGTATTGTACTTCACTTTTCCACATAATCACCATGCCGTTGAAAACACTTTTCGTAACGCTGCACCATCTTCCGTAAACCCTCTGGATAGAAGTTTGCAGCCTGGGATTGGAAGCAGTTGACAACGACGTCGTTTCAAACACAAGAAACGAAATAATCGTTGGGGTAAGGTCGGGACTGCATGGAGGGTGATCAAACAGGTCCATACGAAAATCACGGATTTCACGACTAGCGGGAGAAACAATTCCGATCTTCCTTCCACGGCTGTCAAACTCCTACTGACTCAAAACACAAACTGTAGTGGCTTTGTCAATAGTCACCTTGACGCTGCATGCGTAAAATTGTGTTCAAGCCTACCATCATTTCACTACATGTCGACGGTCCTTTCTTCTGGAATACGCCTCGTATATAACTGGTTGTTAAAAAAATGGAATACCACCACTGTTCAAACCTTGATGCTGGGAAGTATGTCGCAGATGGGCTCCCAGTGGCTAAATCGAATTACTATCTTTTCATTGTTTATGGTCCTCACTTGGTAGGCTTTGTCGTGTGGTCTTCTTTAAATCCTAATGCAGGTCGAGAAGCGAATTTTTGTGAACTTTATTTTGTTTAACTTGTCTTTTTTGTTCTTGTTTTTAGTTTACACACTAGGGCCACTGGTGTGTAGAATTATTTTTGTATACATGCATGAGAATATTGATTTTTTCATAGACAATATACCATATTATCGAGAATTGTCCTTTCTGTAATCAGCCCATTTATGTAGACAAAATCTATGAAATTCAATTTGTTTAAGTACCATTTTGCATGTGTCGAATCCCACTCAAAAATGGACGGTAGTTTCATTCAGTTGTCCGAATGTTTATGTATATAATAGTTGTATAAAGAGTGAAAGGGTTTCTGAAGTATCTCTGAATGAAGGTAATCATGGAGATGTTGAAAGGTCAACTGTTGATCATTTTTTGAAACAAAAATGGAAAATAAGTTGAATGACATGAAGAGTGTACTTCTAAGGGAATTTGATGGTTTAAAAGAGGAAATAGCGCAATTAACCTTTGGATTTATTTCGTTTTTTTTTTTTACGTTATTGCGTTTCGACGGTCATTTTGACCCCTTGACTTTTTTCTTGTTTCTTCCAACATTGTTTTGAAATTCTTGTTTGAAACGTACTGCTAGGATGATAATCAACATTTTCAAGCAATATTTTCTTAATGATTTCCCATTTAGGTACAAGGGCCCCATCTTTATATTAACAATAAATAAGTACTGTACATAAACATTAAATCTCGCTACTTTCATGAAACATAACTTTATAAAATTTTTATAACGAATTGTTATTTTTGCGTACTTTGATATGCATTGCAAAATTTACTCAATAGGCGAACCCTTCATCTTTTGTGTACAAGGGTTTCAAACTTGTCAGTCCCATATCCGCGTACAATCTTATTCCTGTTCCTCTAAAATAATTTCCATCAAAATTTTATCGTTCATGAGACCATTCATCTTTCTGCAGACTGTTTTGACTACATAATAATAACCTATCAGACTACACGCAGTCCTTAGACATTAGTATACTGACGTAATAGAAATCTTCCAGCAGTTAGAGAATCATCAGACCTTTTTACACTTCTTCTTCTCCCTCCTTTTCTTTTCTTCTTTTTTTTGTGCTTATAAAAGACGGTGCAGTAACTGTCATAAGTTACATATGAAACCTTGTACGAAATTCCTTCAAAGAATAAGAAAATTGAAAATATGGTCAAAGTAACACCCAAATGAAAATACGTATTACACGTAATAACTATATTCCTACACCATTATTATAGATAAAATTATTAAATAAATATAAAATAATAATAATTAAAAACCTACTACAAGATGCCAGAAAGAACCAGTAAGATTTTAAAATATCATACACGTAAAATACATAAAAGAATACCTGAGGGGTCAATTTTACCCCCGAAATGCATCTAAAGGTTAAGGTCCAAAAATAAAAAACTCAAAGAATTACTCTTGAAAACATCTTATAATTGTTTCATGAAGGAGTCAATAGAACTTTCTCATAAGAACTCAAAGGTTGTAGATGTAAGTGATCTGATCAATTCCTTGAATTAATTAGAAATGAGAACAGTTTCTAGATTGTAGCCAGGAAGAACTAACTTGATTTCTGGTAGTGGTTCTGACAAAATTCCTTTAGTTCTTAAAAGTAGAAAAAGAGCATTATTTGTTACTAGATTTGTTACTGTAAATGGAAGTGATGTTGAAAATATTGTCACTGACAGAAATGTAACTTATGTCAAATGCACTAGATTAAAAACCAAACATGATACCTATGCCTCTTTTCATGTTGAAGTGTTTGACACTAAGCTTGGAATTATTCACGACCGTACGATTTGCCCCAGTAATATATTAATTGGTCCATTTTATGATAAACTTTTAACAACCAATTCCTTAAACTAGATTAATAAAGTGAACAGCAACAACTAGTTCAATATGGAAGTCCATATCTGGTACCAAAATGTTGGACTTAGAACTAAAAGTAATATATTTTTTCTTCTGTTGCTGACTGTTCGATATTATTCCTGTAACGGAGTCATGGTTTAGTCACGATAGTTAAGTTGATTAACATACTGTTGCCTGTTTTAATGAAACTTATAAATGTTTTCGTGATGATAGGAATTATATTTCTAATCAATGTAACAGAGATAGTGAGGTTTTACTAACAGTTAAACAGAAGTTATCAAAGGAGATTTGATTTAGAATCTGACACTGAGTGTGTTTCGATTGAAGATTGACATATTGATTGAAAAAAATATTAGTTGAATGTTGTTACTTTCATCCAACCTATCCTGTTACAAGTTTTATGAACTATCTAAATTATATAGTATCTAGAGTGAACTTTTGAACTATGAAATAATGATTATCGGTGATTTCAATGTATCCGAAGTTGATTAGACGAATACAAATTTCTCAACTGATATAAACTATTATTCTAAATCCAAGGCTAAAATTTTATTTAATTTCTTGGATGATATCAATCTGAATGTTGACTCTGGGATGTCTGGTCTCGATCTAATTTTGTATAATGGGTACATCATAAAAGAATAAGGTTCATCAGATTTTTTTTTAAAAAAGCAATCTACTTATGATTTTAATGTATTTTCCAAATATCATTCTAATTTTAAGAAGCAACTTCTTGATAAAACTAAATGTTATAGAAAAATTAAGAAAAACTTAAGAAATAATCCAAAAACATTTTGGAAGTACAGTAAAAACAAAATTAATGCTAAAGAGGGTCATAAAGTAATATTAGCTAATGAGGAATGCATCTCTGATCCTCGATTGTCATCTGAGGCTATGGCCAAGTAATTTGAAATGTTTATCACAAAGATGAGGTCAATGTAAATGATAGTAATGATACTTCTATGACCAATCAATTTTGTAGTCATCAAATATCTTTTAACGCTAGTCATTTTAATTATTAACTTCTTGTTTTCAAACTTTATATTCTTTCGTATTAGTATGTGCTAATACTCACTGTTAAATAGTGAATGTATGTATGTATTTATGTATACATGAATGAATGTCCATATAAAGTAAAGTATCTGTTGTATGGAATTATTTAATGAGATGATGATGAAGTTAGACTAATCCTCTATAACTTTTCTTTCACAAGCAAGTAAAAGCTGTTTTGTAAATCGTTTATTTAATGAACGTGGAAATGTTCTTAGTATTCGATTTAATGAAATTGTATAGTGTTACAATGCAGTAACACCAAAGTTAGACGGAAGTGTGAAGGTACAATTTGCAAAGGAATTTCAGATCTGATTACTTATCACATACAAGGAAATCCATTATTAATACTAGATGATTTATTATTTGAAACAAATGCCGATGTTACAAGTTTATTTGCAAAATATGCACTTCATAAAAATTAACTGCAATATTCATTCTACAAAATTTATTTCCGAAAGGAAAACATGCACGTGATATAAATTTCAATGCACATTACATTATAGTATTTAAAATCCGCGTACAAAATTACAAACACAATATTTAGCACGGTAGGTTATGCCGCACCAAAGTAAACAAATGATGGATGTGTTTGAAGATGTAACACGTAATCCTCACACTTATTTATTATTTGAAGAAACAAGTGATGCATTACGAATACGTACAAATATTTTCTCTGAAGAAATAATGTATATATGGGAATGTAAATGACAGTAATTGGTAGTTTACGTTTAGTTCAGTTTAAGATGTTGAAGGTGAAACAATATTTTGATTCTCTCGTGCTCTATACAAATGTAAATATGCAAAGGGTAAACAAATCATACTTGCATCCGGTGATTTAATACGTAGCATTTCACAAATTGCTAAAATTATAATAAAAGGAAACATTCCTTCGAGTTTGCGTCACAAGCAACGTTGACATAGACATAAAAAATATCTTCCGTGCTTCGTCTGCGCAACATACAATACTTAACAAAAAGAAAATTTTATTACAAAAAGTCGTGTGTTTTTACCATTAATCTTAGGTTCATTACTTGGTGCAGTAGCTAGTAATATATTTCGGAGATAGTGTCTGAATCACAAAATTATTTTAGTTGGTGAAAATGCAATGCAACAAATACGCGCGAAGCGAAATCTATAAATACACATCAGTCTCGTTTAGATGAAGAAATGAATAATTTTTTGAAATGTAATGATCTTAGTATTGATTAAAAAAGGATGTTTATCAGCATGAATTACAACAATATTTAAATTATACATAATCAGTTTCACAAAATCCAATTACAGTTCCTATTATTGAAAACGAAAAAGAAGAAAATGTAGTTAAGCAACAAGATAATTCTATTTTACCATTCGTACCAGACTTTTTACAATTAGAACCGAAAACACTGCAAAGGAAATCAAATCTATTAATTAAATAATTAATAACTTCAAATGCAATTCATTGGAATAAGTTCGAAACAATAGACTCGTGGAAATACATTTTCTGGTTCTAATATAATAACTTTAGTGAACTATGTACGTAGACGGAAATATTCAAGAAATTAAATAGATATTAAATATTCTAAAAGTTTTTTTTAGATAATCATTATATTACTAAATATTTTTTTACATCCAATACTGAAATCACATAGAAAAGTAAGAAAATCGCAAAGTATATCGGTAGTAGCAAATAAATTTAAAAATCAGAAAGAATATAAAATGTAAAACTTTATTATGATTTTACGACTCCTGCTTCATTATTAATTATTAAAACATTACAACAGAAAACAAAATTATCAAAAAAGAAAATTAAAGATGGATTAACATTGCAAGATGCACATACATTACATGACCAGCACGTAAAGTTTTCGAACGAAAACAATATTATGTCAGTTCACTGAATAAAACGTTACAAATGGATTTAGCAGAAATGCAAAATATTGCAAAGTATAACGAAAATTGTGAACGAACCGTTTACTGCAGAAAGCAAACATGTTCACATTCAATATTTATTGTTATAAATTTGGATTGTTCATCTTGTTTCAGTTTATCATGGTTAGTGGAATTTTCCCCAGCCTAAAGCTACCGTTTTTTTTTCTTTTTGTGGGTAAAATCCCACATAAACACACAATAATACAGGAAAAAACTTTACCTCCGAAAATATACTTCAAAACTTGGATTAAAATAACCTTTATGTGATGATAATTACTTTATTAGCATATTCCTAGTTTCAAAATTGGCTTAAACTAGGTATTTATCACTAAAATAGAATCCATTGAAAAAAAAGTTTGCGAATCATGAGTAACGAATTGTGTTTGCACTCGATCAAATTCGTTGTTCCAGTTTTCAACTGTAATATATTATATAAAAATGAAAAGGATTTTGTTGGCGCTCGCACCACAGGGAAACGGTTTAATCGATTTAACCGTTTGGAATGAATTTTGGATGTAGTTAACACATACCTCGAACTGGGTTTTTAATGACGTTACTTTTATTAAAATGTATATTCTATGAAGGGAATGGATAGCGGAGGGTTAAAATCTATCTGAAAAACTTAGTATCTCACGATCCTGTCAATTTAGGAAGATATTTTTATTATACATTTCACATTAAAAATAAGTAGACCCATGTAAATCGTTATTGAGAATTTGCAGTTTAAGGTGGATAACACCCGGAAGTCAGTACATATTTTAACTCATTCCCTTAACTACTGCGCAATGAAACGTTGCATATTATAAATATTGTACTATAAGAGAGTTATGTTTCAGCTACAACACAGGACACTGATTCATTTGCTTGTGTCTTCTGGTATCGAAAAGGTAACAATTAAAAGAAAATATTTGATTCGTTTTACAATGGGCACACAAGATGGCACTTGCTGTTAGATCTTACTAGAAGTGCTCAGTTTCATGAAATGTTTATTTGTATATCTAAAGTATGTTAAAGTAACAGTTTTATTACGAATAAGATATATTGATTGACTGTTTTTCGTGTTATGTTTCACATTTTATTTAAATATTAATTTACATTTAAGGAAGTAGATCTTGAGAAAAAACTTGCGCAGAACGCCATAATGTGGTGTTGCCGAATTTGTACATTTACTGTGTAGTTACAATAAGAAAATTCCTGGATTCTAGCGTTGTAGTTCGAGAGGCGAGACTTAACTGTGAATTCCGATAAGGGTCGAAAATTAATTTCTCCAGTAAGTATCCAAGCAGAATTCCATGATAACGTCCTTTATTATCTGGCATAAGTAAACACGCGACCCTAGCTGGCAACGCCACACTATACAAGCAGAGTTTAGCACAGCACCGAGAACACCTAAGGATCCACCTTATGTGGGAAAGGGAAGCATTTTCTATACTTTGAAAGCGAAGGTGCCTGTTGTTTCTGATCGCTTCAGGGGGAAACGGTTAAGGATTTCGAAATGAATTTTTGAACATGCAGTAGAAATACTTTCCCTGAGCTGTTTTTTGTTTTATCATATTACTTTGACTCAAGGGCGAATCCTAGGGGAAGCGGTAAAAGGATTTAAAATTCATATACGTAAAAACAAAATACATGTCATGAGTTTGCCAGCGTAGGAAGATGAAACTGAACATGAAGTTCACCATGTAGACCTACTTATATACATAAACAGAATATACTCAAGCTACAACAAAGAGGATATAGTACTTGTTGATTTTTTAAATTTGATTTTTTAAAAATACTTTGATTTTTTAAAATTTAAAGTTTGATATTTTTAAAACTTTTTTTATCCTTCAAAATAAGCTATAGCAGTCAAAGTTACAAAAATACATGTTTGGGTCCTAGAGAACATTTACCACATTTTCTTTTTGACAATTCCTAAATTTAAGAACTGATTCAATGTACCTCACCAAATTTAAGACGCGTGCATCCATGTACATATGTCGTATAAGAGAATTGAAATATGTACTCAAACTAACCATACATTGTAAAGCCTTAACAAAGAAGATAAATTCGGCCAATAACCGACCACGTGGCAACAATTTTTTTTATCCACAGAAGGGGATAACCAGCAGCAGAACATTCCAAATTTACAGAGTTATATATCCGAATCCTAGACAAAATTTTTCAAATTTCGTTTTTTGACAATTCTTAAATTTAAGGAGTGTGCTAATGTACTCCTTCTAAATTTTAAAGGGGAGCATCATTGTAGAACCAATGTCTTATGAAAGAGAATTGATACTTGTACGAGAATAGGCAGAAAGTTTCGAATCTGGATTACCTGATTCTGGATCCAATGGGAATCGGGTGCCTGTATCGGGAACCGAGAAGCAGGTACCCGGATCTGGAACCGAGAATCGGGTACCCGGATCCAGTATCCAGAATCGGACGTCCGAACCCAGCAGCGAGAACTGGGTATCCGGCTGCAGAATCGAGAATTGGGTATCCGGTTCCATAGCTGAAAATTGGGTATCCGATCCAGTTTTCTAGTTGCTGTCAATAGAGTTTAGTGCTTGCTTTTATGCTAGAAGTCGCTCAAATTTGGGCACTAACCAGCACTAACGTAGCACACTGGTTACAAGTTGTACATTTTTAGCACAAACGTTTTTATTTGGGCACTATCCAGCAGTACCTTAGTACAAATGAATTGCATTATTTATTTTTCTCCGTCCAAAAGTGGTGGGGCCAATTTGATACTAATGATTCTAACTCACGCGCTCTGAATGATTTGATTCGTTTTGTTTTCAGTAGTTCGTGCTATCCAACTACTTTGAGTAGTGGCGCCACAGTCTCCACTCATATGATTGTTTCAGCGAGAAGAGTAGCTGAAACCTCTTATACTAATCCTTAGTCTATGATTCCAAACATTGAAAAATTTTATTCCATATCACCAGAAATATCAAGTTCTGTGCAAAGTATTGAACATTTGTAGGTCAAAATTGACAAGATTTGAAGATACCTTTATGAAACTAGAAATGCGCCATTTTGTTTGAAAAATTTGTGCCATTCTTTCGCCAAATCCAATTCTAAGCACGTGTAAGTCCGCAAGGAAGCCATGTTGGACTGAATTTGTATGTGAGCCATGTTCACTTCCCGGCAGGAGCCCCTGAGATTAGGACAAAACGCGAAGTTGCAGGTCCAGGTCTCATACAGCTTCGCACGGTGCCTCAGTGATAGAGCGCTACCTCTGATGCTTGTCAGTACTTGATTTGATTCTTGGCCAAGTAAGTTTTTGGTGGAAAACATCATGCTCGTGAGTTTACCTGGAGAAAAGGAACACCTTGATCAGAATAGAACCAAAGATGGGAAGGTTCTAGAACACAGGTCCCCCATATAGGTTAATAGCGAATTTGGTTCCTTCCTATACCAAAGTTCAATATTTAATTCACAAAGTATTGTCGAGCGTGCGTTAGCGAGTGAAGGGGTGTTAGAGCTGAATGGGAAGGGGGACCTGTGTTCTAGAACCTTAACTAACTAACTAACTAACTCTATGGCCTATGGAACCCGGAGGTTCAATGCCGCGTTCACAAAAGCTCTCCACTGACTTCTATCCTTAGCTAACTGCATCCAGTTTCTACTTTGTATTCCAATCTCTGCGAGATCCATCTTAATATTGTCCTCCCATCTGCGCCTAGGTCTTCCTAATGGTAGTTTTCCGATTGGTCTTTCAGTTAAGACTTTGAATGCGTTTCTACTTTCTTCCATTTTAGCTACATGACCTGCCCATCTAAGCCTCCTAGACTTGGCGACCCTAACAATGTTAAGTAAACCATATAAATTATGTAGTTCCTCGTTATGAAGTTTCCGCCATTCCCCATTCCCGTTCCTCTTAGGTCCGAATATTCGTCTCTGGATCTTGTTCTCAAATACTTTCAGTCTATGTTCTTCTCTCAGAATAAGCGACCATGTTTCGCAACCATACAGAACCACAGGCATGATTATAGTTTTGTATATTTTAGGCTTCAAATTTCTCGACAGAATTCGCGACGACAAGAGATTTTGAACCAAACAGTAACACGAATTTCCTGCTTTCAGTCGACATTTAATTTCTTCGTGAATGTGATTTTCGTGTTCTGAAATTAACACACAATTCAAAGAAACGCGTTAAAAAGACATCGAACCAATTCTGGTTTACATTATAGAGCCATAAATTATGTCATTGCCTAATATTAGAACAACTAAATTATCAGAACAGGAAATTGAAGATATAATTTTAGAATAGTAAGATTTTTAATAAATTTTCTTAATAACATACATCTTAACGCTTTATATTTTACTGAGAGATATATCATTTCATTAAGAGGTATATCATTTCAATTAACCTTCTTTTTACCAACGTAAATATTTCACATTATTTACCGGGTGGAGTGTAAATGCACCCTACATATAAATCGCTGTTTTCAATAGAAATGTTTAACTATTATAATATATAAATGTTATAGTGGACCTTTTATTGCATAGTTAGTGTTTCGAAGTGTAAAGTAATGTAGTAAAGGAAAGGGGGGCAAGAATACGCAAATTTCAATTAAACTTATATATTTTGGGAAAAAAATAGCTACATCGGAAAACTTTTACATTTAACACAAAACTTGAAGTTTGCTTTAAGAAATGTGAACTCAACTTTAGTATACCTCTATGCTTGGAGGAACTAGAACTCGTAAAATGAAAGTATTCAAATTCGTACTCTTGCCCCTGTATGTGGGGCAAGAGTACGAAATCAAAGGGGCAAGAATACGCACACAAATTAGCATTAAAAATTGTACCCACTCCTTGAACATGAACAATTGATCTGCTTGTAGTGAGGATCCAGCGATAGTAGCTGAAGGTTTGTCACAGATAAAGGTGCTCACTCCTGCATATAATGTGCATTGTTCATGCCACCAGTCATTGCATATTGCTCACTGAATCCAATCTTCTGTTGGAGGATCGCTGTAGATGATATTGCATAATGGACACTGGCACACTACTTTCTCACTGACCTGAGGAGTTGTCTTTGGTTGTAGTTTTCTTTGGTGCAAGTTGACGTTTGCTTTGGTGTTTGGAGAGTGTCGTTTCAGAAGTAAGTTCGGTTTGAAAGGAAAGTATGTTCGAATCTGAGATTGACCTCAAGAAGATCGAGATTTCCTGGTTGATGGCTTAGTGGCAGACAAGGAAAGACTGACAACCACCAGAAAAGTGTATGATGTGACTCCTGTTTAATTCCAGTGAAGATCCAGGTTTACTGGTTGAAGGTTTGGACACAGACAAATGAGCAACCCGCAGAGGAATGTTTGATATGTACAGTCCGCATGAGCTTCTGCTTGCTCCTAGTGATGATCCAGGGTTACTGGCTGAAGGTTTGGTAACAGATGGAGGAGAACTACCAACCGGCAGTGAGTGTTTGAAGCGGAGAGTCTGCATGAACTCTTGCTTGCTTCTAGTGAGGATCCATCATTACTGGTTAAAGATTTGGTAACAGATGAGAAAGAATGAACAACCGGAAGAAGAATGTTTGATACGGACGCACAGCATGGGTACTAGTGAATCTTCCGGGTCTTTTGCTTGATTCATTGCTTCAGGAATGCTTTCATCTTTAGAGCTGGCTTCTACATTTAGGTCTACGACATCAACAGTAGAAGGAAGAAAATCTTCAGTGAACACATCTGGGTTCACTGGGACAATTCCACATTCTTGAAAGCCGGACACTGCATTACTAATGGTTGCAAGTTTGTAATAAACCTCAGTGAACAAAATCGCAACTTGGAATTGTGTAATTGGCCGGAATGGATGATTCCTCATTCATTTATCACATACTGTTGAATACCAGGATTTCAGTGGCCAGAAAGGAGCAAAGTAACGGTTGCAACTTAGGCTGGTATGGTGTGGTAAACTTAACATCACAATCCCATTTTCCCTACAGAAAAAAATCACATCGATTGAAATGTGAGAGGACTGATTGTCAAGAAGTAACAATACCTTTTTCGTGATCGGATTTGATCAGACATGTTGGTGTAAATGATGCTGTCATTCTCCGAAAAGTTGTGAGTTGATGAAACAAGAATCAGATATTCTCACAGAACGTGGCGGCGCTCCATCGAGTAACTCCTGTTCCATTCGTTCTCTGGGAAATATCAACGCAGGTGGAATAAAGGAACCAGATACACTCACGCAGCAAACAGCTGTGGTAGTAACTCCATGATCACTAGGTACAATTTTATTCACAATTGATTTTCTTTTAGTCAACAACAATTTTGGAACTTTATGAGGAACCGTATTTATGTAGATCCTCCATATTGTAGATCTTTGGATGGAAACTGTTTTCTCTTACAAGATCTTGTAGACTATTAAAAAAGCGTTCACCTTGTTGCTTGCTAAAACCACGAGCTCTTCCCAGACCAGCTTTGAAGGCTGTCGCAAAGCAATAGTTGGATTCTACGACGGAAAGACTCTGTTCAATCTTTTCCTGTCATTCGATTCACATGGCTAAAGGGATGGGGAAACTGGTTACGTTCAGCAAAATCGTACACCATTCTTGTTACTGTTAGATCATTAAAGTTAATCAATAGAAGAGTTGTTCCAGTAATGTGATATGTTCCACTAATTCGTTCTCCATTTCTTCGTTAAATACTGACTTCATTGTGCTCCAAAACGCTGCAGGTTCTCCCTGAGAAATACAAAGGAAGGAAAAATCCTTAATTCTCCTCATCAGTAATGAGAACGCATAGGATACAAAAAATCAGATAATATTTAGACCATTTATAAAAGTATATTTTCCAACTTTTTCAGCTTATTTGATAAGATTCTTGTTCTAAAGAATGCTTGTCAACTACGAAGGTAACATTGAAGCGAAACTCCTTTTGCTCTCGCCCACTCCACTCTCTCTCTCTCTCTCTCTCTCTCTCTCTCTCTCTTGCTTCTGTAAACTCTTGTTCTGTAAGAAGCCGCCTATTTGTTTTCCTCTGATAATTGCTCACCATGATCTGAAAAAAAAAGTTTTATTTTACACCGTAAAGGACACCTTCTAAATGGACAAGTTTTGTAGGATAATCTGATGAGCAATCATAGCCCCCCTGTCCTATCCATAATTCACCTAATTTATTAATTTTACACAATGTTGATGCATTACTGACGCGATCGGGCGTTACGATTGCACAGAAGATGGCCTTCCGGACTTGCCCAATGTCTCTAATGGCAAGCGTTATCTATTCAGATGAGTTTGCTTTAGATATTGTTGTATAAGGAGTGGTATTTAGAATAACAATTTGTCCCTCGTACATAAGAAAGTATCAGGATTTTTCAGGATTCTTAACGTTATGGGCTACATATGGGAACCAGTATTCGTACCACTTGCTGTCACTGTCTATTACAACGGTATCTACATTCTTTTTGGATTGTTAGACGTAAATTAAATTGGAATTTTTTTAACGAAGGGGCAAGAGTACGCACGCGTATCCTTGCCCCTTCGCTATATACGTACCCTTACCCCCTAACTACACAATGGACTTTCCCCTAATGTTGCACAGTCAACTGTTGGAAGAAAGTCAATTTACTCCATCCTGTCAAACAATGGGTATGTTAGAAACTAACGCTTAACAATACTTTGAAATCGTTAAAAAATTGTGTAAGTTATTCCTTAAGTACTTATGTCCCAATGTTATATCAAACTATTAGAAAAACATAAATACTTACTTAGTTCGCTTGTAGTTTTCCGCAGCACACTCAAACTTGTTTAGGTTCTAGATACCATTAACATCAGACTTCATGTGACGCATTATTACGATGCGCGAATATATTCCCCTGTTTTTAGGGAATCGTATTCTTACCCCCCCCCCGCGTACTCTTGCCCCCTGTACTCTATACTCGTATATTTGCTCACAAATCCAGTATAATTTGAATTTAGTGTAAACCCTTTTAGAATTTATGGTATATTTTTAAACCATGGCGCAATATTGTGATTGACCGCTTATTTAGGTTCTAAAACAGATACTTAAGCCGGTTTTCTTAAGGTCAAGTCAAGGATGGATCAGAGAACAACCCAGATGTGTTTTCGAACCATGTGGGCAATAAGCATAAATACAGGCTTATAGATATTTTAGCTCTTATTCTTGCATCTTATCAGTTTATTCCAAATAGTTTTACTATGGAATTATTACATTACTACTACAACAAATTATTTTTAGTTCTTAAAATTTTGTAAGTAGGAATTCTTTTATCAAGGCACCAAAAACCAGGGAGTATTAAAATAATTCGGAGTTACAATAAAAATAGAACACCCCCATTGCTTCTTGAATTAAATTCCATTTGTAGCGGACAAACACTATGTGCGTGGGTTTCCTCGAGGTTCTCCCACTTTCTTCATTCCACCATTTCTTCATTCCACCATTTCACTCATCTCTCATCATCACCGTCTCCTATAGCCTAACCGGCATAATCGTGGGACGTAAAACTCAAAGATTTCATTTCATTTTTTCCATTTCTGGCTTGTAGGGATCTAAGGCTTAGGCCGGGATAGGAGAGGGGTGAGAGAACACGGAAAGTTGTTCTCCACGGCCTACGTTGAAGGTGCCATCCCGGCAATTAACTGGTGTGGCTGAGTAGAAACCCTGGAAAAACTTAAGAACGGTGGCTCGGTCCATTGCTTCTTGAAACTACCAACAAAGGGCGGGAGTATCCCTGGAAAAGTAATCATCGAGAGATGTCATCCCTTACACAAGACGTGCTTAAGCCAATACTATCTGCTCAGCCCATTAAGGCACGTACGCAGAAGTCGGATTTGGGAAGCTCCGAGGTGTGTCTGGGTGCGAAATTTACGTAGAATGAACAAATTTTGTCAAAAGGTATATTAATTTCATAAAAAGGCATAATTTTTAGGGAGGTCGGGACCAACAAGACCCCCTCCTCCGCTTACATCTCTGGCTCAGACAACTCAGAAGAGAACTAAACCAGCTACTTCTATAGTTTGCCTTTAGTAAATAAGTATTTCCTTCCACTTGAATGTTTTTCTAGAAGACAAGAAGTTATGGTTTGAGACCTCTGGTCACATTACCGACCACTCATATCTTCGGGACTGTAGTTTTATCGAGAAATTGATTCAAATCGTTAATTATTGCGTGCTTTGTACAATCTAAATTAAAAATGAAAATTAATGCATTAAAACATGTTAACTTTATAACAAACATATATAATAAATAAATACTTACCACGTCCTGCTCCAACATGCGTATTTCTAGAAGACGTTGCCATTATGTGACAATCCTGCTGTCTAGCATTCACGTTTCAAACTAGACCACGCGACCAAGAGTTCCTAATTACTACAAAAAATTGTTTCTAAGGTAGCAACTGCCAGAAAACACACGGTCGCTTGAGCGACCACAAATCACGGTCAGGTCTGATGGAAATAGAGAGATGTTTCCAGGGAAAATAGGAGGAGGGTATACAAGCTGACTACTGTTGGATACTTAAACGGGAATTATCTAGTGATGGGCAAACCGATTCACCGATGAGATCGTTGCTCAATAGTTCGCTTACTAAAATGAATCGGTTCATTTAAACGGCTCAGCGACTCACTTATATTTTTACAACGGGGAGAGGGGAAGTTGAAAACTAAAATTGTATTATCAGACTAAATGAATTATATAAAACGAATTTAAAAGGTATAACTCCAATTTTAGATTACAAGCATACTGCTATTAACAAATTTAATTTCTAAAAGACCACAGGAAGTTACAATTTTAGACTAATTCAAATTACCTATAATTAACAGATGTGACCATAGACAAAATGTAATTCAGATACAAAATACACATACAAATAAGACTAAATAAAAGTACTATTAATAAGTGTGAAAATATATCACAAATGAAAGAAGCTATATACAAATCATAAACGAATCAAAATACACATTGCAAAATATTACAATTTTAGACTCAATGCCACTGGCGCAAATCCCGGGGGATGAGGGGGACATGTCCCCTCCAATCTTGGAACTGAGGGGGACTGTCCCCCCAATAATCCGATTTCAAATATGCTTTTTGGGGAGAAATGTGATGATTTGTGTCCGTTTGCCACATAGGAAAGTGAGATGAAATTGATATCCTCCCAGAATAAGCCTCAAATCTGCCCGCCTCCCAATGTTGAAGACAACTCTGCTTCCTGATCCTCCAGGATTGTTTTTCAACTTCACAAATATTTTGAGCATCGCTTAACACACACACAAAAAAAAAGAAAGAAAGAAAGAAAGAAAGAAAGGAACTGCCCTAATTGTCTCCTCCAATGTTGAAGACTATGACCGACCTTTGTGGGTTTATCGCGAATAGGACGACTTATTCTGGTTCTGGATTGCTAACAGATGACTTATTTCTCTCTCTTTTTTGTTTCACTTGCCCCAAACTCTGGTTTTGTGACTTCCAGTGCCCACAAAAGGTCGTCATAAACCAGACAAGCAGTCCAGACATCAGTCCAGACCGCTGGAAAGACATCAGGGAAGAGAAGAGTGCTTGCCGTAAAGATTAAAAATAAAACAAATTAAAACAAACAACCTATGAACCGTTAAAACACACTGTAAAGCTACGAGCAATTACGGCTAAGAATTAAACGTGAGATTAAAATTCCGAGTACCATGTATTGTGATGAAACAAAGAATATACAATAAACAAACTACAAGTAAATCATATATTTGACAACCTGAGCACTCAAAAACAATTATTTCACTTTTATTTTTTATTTTCTTAAACCCATTTACTTCAATCAGATGGCCTTCTTGATTTATAAGAATTATTCTTTCTCAATTTTACTTACAGTTTGCGCTAGCGACAAGGAATAAGAATAAAGGATAATTATATAACACTCGCGTTTTGCGGAACAACACTGTATTGCACAAGAAGGGTGGGGATTAAATTAGCCGCAGTTTCCTCTTCTGGGCTATCCTCTTCTCAGCAATCCGGTTCTCAAATCCAATCCAGTACTTCATTTGTCATACGAAAGAAAACATACAACATCTATGCTGCTCACAAGATTAATGCATGGGTGTGCCTTAAAACGTTGCTTATGCTAAAATTCACATCACTGGATCATCTTAAAATTGGCTAATTAGTGTTTCTTTCTTTGTTCGGCCGCCACAACAAGTTCACTCATGAACGAGTAAATTCAACTGCAACGCCCGTTTCGTAATTGAGAAACCATTTAGGAACGACACACCGAAAACTAAACTTGTGTCGACGGGCTGGGTGCGAGCCCGCGTATGCTTATGCTATGTGCAGGACGCACGACAGGTGCGAGGCGCACCCCTGCCTAACGAAGTCTCTTTAATAGACTAACTTGCTTTTTTCGCCAACCCTTGTGTTGCTTCTCCAAAGGGAAAATCCCGGTTTGGACTTGAGACGTAACCAACTGATGCAATGGCTAAACTTAGCGATGAGACTTCTCGCTGGAATGCTCTGTGAAGCGATTCCTCTTTCTTTTCGCCATATAAGGATTGCTGGGCGATTTGATCGAAGTCAGTTACACACACACATTCAAACATATATGTATATGCTTCCAAAGAGAGAGTTCTTGGAAAATTTCCATACGAGATTTCTTTAAGAAGTTCAGGTTTGCACCACAGAGACCGTCTTTCTCCTTGGATTTTTTTTTACCTTATTTATTGGTTCTCAATAAAGCATGGTTATAAGACAGAGATTTGCGTCGCTGCTCAATGCTATAGCAATGCAATTTTAGAATTACTGCAAAAGTGTTACAACTTTAAACTCAATGTCAAAAATATTATAATTTTATTACAACATCGTAAGAAACTAAATTTTAACAAAAATGTTGGCCACCACTCCTCCCTTAGAATAAACATTTTAATGAAAGTAATGAGTTCCCTCGTGGCTAAGCGGTTAGAGTACGCGCCTATGGAGTGAAAGACCCTGCGTTTGATTCCCAGCGAGAGCATATGTAGTTCGGGTTCCACGTTAATCAGTAAGTCCACGTCTCATACAGCCTCGCTGCTGGAAAGAAATGAAATATTTTAGTTTAATGTCAAACGATTATACCGTTTAAGCTAAGAGAGACGACGATTAAAGAAACTGAATGATGATGGTAGAATTGGTAGAATGAGAAAGTGGGAGGAAACAGAGTACTCTGAGAAAACCCACGGACATGATGTTGTCCACCACAAACTTACTTGGCCGGGGAACGAAGCAGGGATCCCACGCACCAAAGGTAAGCGCTTTAGTACTGAGCTACTGTGCGTTGCTATTGAAAAGGATGCTAAATTCGAAACCAGTGTTGGGTAAGTTACTTGAAAAAATGTAACGCGTTACTATCGCGTTATTTTTAGGTCCGAAACTTTGAATATTTGAAAAATAATCTAATGACTTCAATTTTCCGTACTACTACTACTACCACTATATTATTATTATTATTATTATTATTATTATTATTATTATTATTATTATTATTATTATTATTATTATTATTATTATTATTATTATTATTATTATTATTGGTCGTTTCAATTACTTTATGCAGATGCAAGAACAAATTCTTACTTGACAGCTATATGAACATTTTCATGTAATCTAAAACTGACTAAAATGCCATACTGCGTTACTCGTAGGAAAACGGGCACGAGCGAGTTCTAGGAAGTTTTCTTTGAAACTCGACTTGACTCGAAACAGACATCTTTGAGCTCCACTCGAGAACTCGGCTGTAAACATTTCCTAGAACTCGACTCGAATTCGGGTCGAATTTCGAGTAGAGTCGAGAAAAATCCTGTGTGTAATTTCTTGTACTCTCTTCAAGAATCCTACATAAACAATATAATTATTATCAATGATACTACTACTACTACAACTACTACAAATTATTATTATTATTTATTTATTTATTTATTATAACAACACCTTGTATAAACATGAAAGATAGGTGGTTTGTATCTGAATACTAAAAAACTAGTTAATTGCCAACCTCGATAGTCGTGAAGTCTAAGAATCAAGGACATTGTTCGCAAACTTCTGAATTTAGATTGAGGATCCAGGTTGAGTATTCAAGTTCGAGCCAAACATTGTTAAAAGTTATCGGCGCTGGCCAATGTGCTCAAAACTGTTCGGCCCGGGTTTAGAATTGTCGACAACTCGAGCAGCTAGGCTCACACCTCATTCACTATCGAGCCGAACCGAGAAGTGAGCTGAGCAAACAGCTCACCCAACTGAGCCGAACCGAGCAGATGGCTCATCCCAACCAAGCCGGCTCGAGCCGATGGTTCACCCCAAGTGAACCGGTTCGAACTATAGGCTCAGTTGAGCCGAGCCGAACTGAGCTCGTTATAAAAATCTCTTGTGGTCTCTTATCGAGACGAGACAAGATGAAATTCGAGCAGTGTCCCCTTTCATGAGCAACACGAAAAACATTCCATATTACTGCTTACATTTCTCATGGATTTTTCTTTCCAGCGTAATCAGACCATGACTTCAAAACGAGATGAACGAGGAGATATTTATGAAACTCACTCGACGTCAAATTAAGTGAATCGGCTCGGAACTCGACTCTAGAAAATTACCTTTGACTCGACTCGAAACTCGACCTGAATTCGTCCCGTCCCTATGCGTTAGAAAAAAATGGCTGCTTATTACTATTCTGCTAAACTAATTAAACAGCGTGTTTCAAAACAACACCGACAACAACTGGGAGGTGATTCCTGACAAAAAGTATAGTCCAACCTGGGTGCACAAATGCTTCCTTTCGGAGTTATAGGTTGCCGGAAACATGAAAAAAAAATGAACTTAAAAAGTCCATAGCTTCTAAACTATGGAACCTACTGTAATCGGGTCAAAACCTCACTTAGGAACTAATATGTGCGCTATCCAAAAATACATGTTTCAGAATCCTGCGGTACTTCTGTAACAATTTTTATAGAGGGAATTTGGCTATGGGCATATAATCTGAAGTACTCAAAAACTACCCCTATAAAAATTGTTGTGGAAGTACCACAGGATTCTGAAACGTGCCGCCCGTGGATACGGGCTAGAATCAAATCAAAGTAACACGATAAAAACTGAATTCGAAGGAGGTGTTAACTATATCCAGAAATTCATTTTAAACGGTTCACTGTTTTCCCGTGACGTGATTACAAGGTTCTTGTCATTTTTATACAACAGATTTATTGTGTCAATAACATAATATTGCGGTTTAAGAACTGTTTTAAGTACAGAAAACCTTAACAGGGATATCTGTCCCACCCATCCCAACCCTGTGTGCTTCCATAAAATTCAGTTATGTTGTAGGTACAACTTACGGGAAATACGTTTTGAATTTTGTACATCACAGAATTTCCATATATATTATAAAAAGTATCTTAAAATACCCTTAAGTAGACCTTCGTTATTTAAGCTGAAATTACTTTTTGCAACAAAAATAATGAACTAAGCCAGAATCAATTTTCTCCTATTTTAAAATATGTTTAAAATTTATTGTAATTATTAGTCTAGGAATTTATTTGAATTACATATGCTCATTTTAACATATCATTTCCCTTAAGAATCGTATAACATACTATTGTTTAAAACAAAGAGTTGCCCAATATTGATGTACGAACAAACGCAGAGTGACTAATCAGTCCTTATCTCTATTGCTGGTGTGCTGTGCTATTTCGTTTTCATTAATTTCTCAAATGAATAATCAATTGTCCACTTGCAATTATAAGAGCATATCCAGGTAAAAGAACAGAACCACCTCTTACGGGCTTTAAATACTTGACCTACCCCCCCATTGTGCAAATTCGATTTTAATTGATAGTTAAAAGTTTACGTTTTATATGTAAAATATCAAGGTGAGTCCAACTGAAACGTCGAAGTGATAAACATTTGTATTGTCGGTACTCTTTTTAATTTATTCATGCCACATAAGTCAATCAGTGTACCATAACACATTTTCACTTTTGCCACTTTGAAATACATTGAGAGAGTTGTGTCTTAGTGCATCAGCTCTTCAAACTAAAGTCAGTTACGAAAAAGGAAAAAAAAACAGGGTTTTTTTTTCAGAATTACTACAGCTGAATGTACGTTCCTGCAAATAACAATACTAGTCTTTTTTTCTATTTCACATATATTAAACAAGTGCTGAAATAGGGAAATCAATGCCAAAATTTCCTTTAAGTTCTCACAATACGCGTAAGATTTTACTACTATAGCAGTGTTACAAAGTACAGTAGAAATTCATAAGCTATAGGTACTTCTTACAAATATCCAATTTACTTAGACAGGAAAATGGTACCCGAAAGAAAAATAAGAGATTATACGTATTAATAAAAGGACTTGCAAGCAAATCTTATTCTGCGTTACCTCAAGGGTGTCTTTAAATGAGTTCTAAACCTCTTAGTCCCTTTGATACGATCTCGGAAAGCCGTTTTGTTTGTTTTATTATAAAAAGTTGAGACAATAATATTGCAGATAACTGATTGAGAGAAAGAGCTATATTCTTCTATATTCAATTGCAAAAGTTTATTCTTTGATCCTGTTTAAAATGTAACATTACTGAAAATTAGTAATGGACAGCTATCAACACTGCACGTTCTAATATTTGTTTGAACCTCGAGAGACCACAGTTCGTTCACTCCGCTTCCCCCGTTTCCCTTCCATTCTACACAGAAAGAAACGTCCATCAAGCCGGCAGTCCTGTTGTGAACGTGGTGTGATGATGGAATGCATATGCACAAGGGAGAAAGAACAATATGAACATGTACATGCATATGAACAATAAACAAAATATTTGGTAGTTCACGTGCTCTTGTGAACTGCTTAAGGCGACGCCATTGTGTATAAACTCAAATGAATAAACATCTGTTGCAGCGTTTACGACAATTCCGCTTGTAAAAAAAAAAAGAAAAGAAAAAAAAAGAAAAAAAGAAACAGGGACACTTTTACAATATTCAAATTTTCGATGTTATACACATTAAACCTTATTTTTCTCGTATGGAGAAAGGACACTAGTATTGGTTGTATTATAAGCATTCGTAATTCGCTTTAGCAAACATGTTTACACCTAACAGTCGAACTTCATTTGCGGGGCCAAGAAGTCGTTTGGTGGGGGCTGGGCCCACAATTACACATCTGTGGGTAAATACCTCTTCAAGCTCCATCTATTGTGAACTAATATAATGAACTTTTGTCATATCACAGTTTTTGAAAACAGATTTGAAAAATTTAGGGAAGAAATATCTAATGTTAATTCGAAAGAGGAATATACAAGCAATCAAAATATGCATCTGACTTGTTCTCCCTGACATCCCTAATAATATTAAGAAATGTAACCCGACGAACACGCTTGCAAGAACGAAATAGTCCCTAATGAAGCCATGATGTACCGAATTTTTATGTGAAAGTAACGGATGCTATTATGATAAAGCCCTCTGGTACCCAAGGCATCTAGTAACATGAAAATAGTGTGTCTCAACTATCTTCACTTATTCACTTACCCACCATCGAATGCATACTGGGCTACTGAGCGGACCCACCTGCTTCGCCCTGTCCACATTAAATTAATTAGTGCCTTTTAGTAGCTACTGTAGCTTGGATGGCATGTATCAGGATGCTGTATTTGCACCGATAAGGTTAAGCCCTAGTAATAGTAATCTGCACCAAGCAATGCAACTTATCTCACCAAAAATAATTCATAAGGTATTACAAGTACATTTCCCGATGAAAGGAGTACATATTACATGTATTCTGTATGTTTCAGTTAATGGGGCGTTTACACTTAGTCGATTTGCGTTCGATTCAGTTCAATTGACGTCACTTTCAACTTAATCGACCATGTAAACTGGACTTCAACTTAATCGTTTGTTGTTCGAAGGCGACTAATCGACTGGTAACTGAATTCTTCTTTCTTCTTCACCATATAAAGGTTTTTTTTTTCTTATGCACCCTCTTATTGCTGTGCAACAAATGTTGATATTAGAAGATTTTTTTTTCCCATGTGGAAGTTTTTCTTGGAAGTAATATATTCTCTATATTAGGTTTATTTTCCTTGTTTCTTCAATTGGTTATTGCATGTTTTCTGTGAGTTTGTTTTTTATTGCTTTTTTTAAATAATTTTTTTCCGTTATTCATATTACTTCCTTGTAAAAAATAATTGGAATTGAAAGTATGTTCAAAAGAGGATAGTACAGTATATTGTTGTTGATATTTATTATTGTTATTATTATTATTATTATTATTTATTTATTTATTTATTTTTTTATATGTCAATTTCTGATTTCACTATATATTGTATGAGTGTTTTTATTCCTTTCCAGTTCTTGGATGCCAAAATACTTTCATATGAGAGAGGTCCATGTTCCAAAATGGAGTTCAGTTGTAGAAGTGGATTGTTTCGATGTGATTTAAATAACTCGCATTCAAATATTAAATGATTCAAAGTACCAATACCTTTATCACACCAACAATGATAAGTGTCCTTTTTTTTATTTGAAATAATTTGGTCGGAGTTAGTGCAGTGTTAAATAACATGCGATAAAAAAATTATCACTTCTCGTCTATTCCATAATGATAAATTTTTTGAGAAACTTGTATTGTTGTTTCCATAAATTTCCCAATAGAGTTTTCCAGGCAGAGAAGGATTTTTATGTCTCCATTGTTTAATTTCCGTTTTTTCATACTCTGATATTATATGTTTGAAATTTTCTGGTGCCAGTTTAATATTCATATTTTGGCCGTCATGACATGCATTTTTAGCAGCTAGATCAATAATATTTAAATTTGGATCTAAGTTGACATGAGCTTTACTGAATACGAACGATATTTGAAAATTGTTTTTTGACATATTTGCATAAAGATATTTTATATTTAATATGATCCAAGTAGACTTTTTATTCCAGTAAGTTAAATTTAGAGACATTGATACACTTAAGGAGTCAGAACATATTACTGTCTTTATTATTTTATTTCTTTTTATGTATAATAGAGCTTGACGTATCGCAAAAGCTTCTCCTTCGAATATGGAAGTATGTTGTGGAAGTCTGTATTTAATAGTTTTAGAGTCTTTGGGGATAAATATTGTTGCTCCGACTTTTGAATGTAGATATAAATGTAGAATCTTCGTCAAAGGTATGAATGATGTTTTTCCAAATATTCTGATAAATTAATTGATTGAGATCTTCATGATAAATTTTTATGTAGTTCGGTATTACTGGATTGATCTGCGTAATGTTTACTTGGTAGTTCCAGACATAACAGCTTAACGTGGGTACTTTCTGAATATATAGATTTATGTTTCTTAAGTTCAGATATGCTTGAATGAACCATGGTCTGTTTTTTGAATACGGAATATTTCTTTTTTTCAGTATTATATCTATTTGCTGCAATTTATTTAAGATTGGAGAATTGGATTTTCCAAGAACATTTAAGATGTATTTGTGCGCGTATTTCGAAATAATAATGTGACTTGGATTACAGCCGATTTCTGATAATAGACCTCTTTTTGGGCAGAATGCCGGTTGAGCATAAATCAATCTTGCTAGCGAATAAAACATCTTTTCGAGTTTGTCAATATGTGACTGAATGTGGTACATGAATATAATGCCATAAAATACCTTTGATATAAAACCTTGTTTAAGAATGAGAGGCAACTGAGAAGATTCTGATATTTTATAAATTCAAACATTAAATGTTGAATATGTATTCTCCATGTTAATTTTCTGTCAAAGATACATTCCTAGATATTTCATTTCGCTCACAGGATTGATTATGTTATTTTTCATTTTAATTTTATATTGTAAATTGTTCTTCTTTCTATTAAAGATGATGAATTTAGTTTTTCTTTCATTGAGTTCGAATCCGTTCTGATTCATCCAAGTGTTAATTTTGTCTAAATTCTTTTCTAATATGGGAAGACTGCTTTCGAAGTTATTGGTTTGCATGCTTATCAAAACATCATCTGCGAAGCTTATCAATTGACATGGATATAAATTCAATTTCATTAAATCTGAAATGTATATGTTAAACAAGGTAGGACTTAATTTGCTACCTTGCAATAAACCCAATGAAGTATCCCTAGGAAGAGAATATGAATTATTCCATTTAATGTACAGTTTCCTATTAATTAAAGAATTATGTATAATTCTTATCATTTTTCCTGGTATTTTTAGTTTATGCATTTTTTGATAAGAATGTCTAATATGACATTATCATATGCGCCCTTAATGTCTAGAGATACTGCTAGTAGTGAACGCCTTAAGTAGAAAGATTTGTAAACATCTATTAACAATAGGGACAAAGCGCCTTGAGTTGAAGAATTTTTCCTGAAACCAGTTACATTAGGAGAAAAAATTTGAAAATGTTCTATAAACCACATAAGGCGATTTAGTAAAAGATTCTCAAATATTTTCATAGAACAATTTAGTAGTGCTATAGGTCGAACGTTAGTTGAATTGTCATTCTGTTGTTTAATTTTTGGTATTGGGGTTACTAAAATTTTCTTCCATATTGAAGGTATAATACCGGAGTTCCAGATGTTGTTGTAGTAATTTAGCAATATCTGAAGTCCTTCTGGTGGAAGATTTTTATAATGTTTAAATCCAATGCCATCTATACCAGGAGATGAGATTTTATGTATATTTTTGAGAACTATTTCCAGCTCTTTTATTGTAAAGTCTTTGTCTAATTGAGGATTTGGGTTGCTAAATAAATAAGTGCTTAATAGCAATCTGTCGTTGTTGACAGAGCAAGGTGTTAGCTTATGATGAAAGGTATCAATCCACGTAAAGCCATTGATTGTATTCAAGTTTGCATTATTAGTTTGATAATTTCTGAATTTCTTCCAAAAATTCCAGATTCTGTATGATGACGTGTGATCTGATAAGGAGTTACAGAAATTTTGCCAGTATTGTCTTTTTGCTTGATTGATTATGGTTTTAGTCAAAGCCTTCTTTTGTTGATAGTTTATAAAATTTTCAGGAGATTTTACATTTATAAATTGTTTGAAGGCGAGTATACATCTGTTGACACTTTTTTGGCATTCTACAGTCCACTATATTGGTTTATTATTTGTATTCTGTTTTGAGTATTTAGTTTTATTCCGCTCCTGATTTTTTTCTCTCTGATAATCTGGAAGCAACAATTTTAATTAGTTTGAACAAGTCTTGTTCTCTATTTAATTTTTCAATGTTTTCTTGTATTAAGCTGCTAAATGATGTCCAATTGATTTCCTTTGTCACGTGCTGGAGTTTAGATTTAAACGGTGCGTTGCAATTATATGAGTTGTCCGGAATCTGTTTAATTATGTGAGTTTTGAAGATAATAGGATAGTGGTCACTATTGCACGTGTGAAGATATGTAGACCATTCTGTTTCGACGTAATGATCTCTTTTTGTTAAAGTTAAATCTGGGGCACTCAATGAATTGTTCTGTACTCTAGTTGGAGCCCCGTTGTTTATGAAAGTGTATGAAGATTCTGTAAGAATTTTAAGAAATCTGCGGCCTTCTGAATCTGTTCTATTTGATCCCCATATAATATGAGATACATTTAAATCACCACAAATATAATCAAATTCTTGTTGATTTTGTAATAAAGATTTCCAAAAAGAATTATTAACTTTTGTTTTGGGTGGAATATAGATATTTATCAGCTTTATGTTATAAATTTGAATTCCAATGTATTGAATATGCTCGTGATGATCGGCTAACTGAACATTAATAGTTTTAAATTGTATATTTGATTTAATACATGTAGCAATTCCTCCGTGAGAATCGTGTCTGAACTGGTTGATACAAGTAAAACCCTTAATTCTTAATGGAATGTTAGGTTTACACAATGTTTCCTGTACCAAAACTATATCTGGAGAGTATATGTTAATTAGTGATTTTAAATGATAAAGTTTTTCGTATATACTTTGTGCGTTCCATTGTAAAATTACCAATTTTCTATTAATTTTGTTAACCATTCAAGTTTATCTTGATATAAACTATAGTTGGTTTTCCTTTGAGTTTTTTTTGGAAAACTTTTTTTTTTTAATCTAAGATTGTGTGTATTTCTTGCATAATTGTATTGATTCTTAGTTGTGTTTCGTTTTCATTAGAGTCTGGCGTCGTTGGATAATTTCTCTTAATTTACACATTTTACTTTGAGATTTTCTTACAGAGTCATTTATGCTATCTATTTCAAAATTAGACTCCGCTAGGTCCCTTTCTTTAGGGGTATTAAAGGTTGACTGATAGGTATTGGTTTTATTAGAATGATCCTTTCCTTGAGGAAGAGCATTATTCCAAAGGGAATACTGTGAAGATGGTTTGAAGGGTATTTTCCTTTTGGAAGCCGGAGCTTCTTCTCTTGAGCCCATAGAGTTTTTGTAACTATCCTTCTTCACACTGAAGGAATTTTGAAGAAAAGTTTTAGATGTCGTTGGATATTGATCTTTAATATTTAGTTCAGTAGCAATGTTAAATTGCACCGTTTTTCTGGAGTTGTTGTCACTCGTACTTTTTAATGATTTATGTTCTACTATGTTTTTTCTTCTTTCCCTGGAGGACTACCAAATGTCTCTCCGCGCTGGGATTCAAAAGGTGATGTGAATTTATTTGAGATAGCCTCCGAGTAAGTAAATTGTTTAACTCTAGGAGGGAATGGTGACGGAGATGGATTTGTTATGGTATCTGTAAGTGTTTCGAATAGAGATGTAGAATTTACTAATGCTGGAGGTCGTTTTACTATTGTATTAGCTTCGTTAAACGATATTTTGTCTTTAGCCATTAATTCCATGATTTTGGCTTGTCTTATGCGTCCAACGCATTGATTGTAATCTGCTCTATGATTGCCTTTACAATTTAAGCATTTGACTGGACTATTGCAAACTTCAGGTTGATGACCTTGCCCGCACTTGACACATGTGGGTTTTATAGCGCGACAGCTATTTTTTCTGTGCCCAAATTTGTAACAACCTAATAAACATTGTTTGATACTTGGGATATACAAATGTACATCTCTTTTCATGTAGTATAGTTTGATATCTATTGGGAGTGTTTGTGCATCAAATGTTAATATTACTGTTGAAGTTGGTTGGAGTTCTTTGTCCTTTTTACGGTAGATTCTGCGAGCTGAGGTGACTTGAACATCACACTGAATGTCTGACAACAGTTCATCCATGGTTATATCTGGGTCTACACCATAGATGACACCCGTAGAATATAACATGTGATTTGGGATAAAGGCTTCCCATTTATTGTTAGATAAAAATTTAGTTAGAAATTTGTTGGCTTCATCGCCCGAGCGAAACTTAATTTTTATCAGATTGCGACCAATTTTATCAATGTGATCAATGCCAGGAATGTCTGCGTAAAATATTTTTCGACTAATGGACATTATTTGTTTTTTTCCTATATCTTCTGATTGTGCTTTAAGGAATACTACATACGGTGCAAGATGATGTGCTTGATATTTATTCTTGGTTAGGTAGGTTGTGTTAGTTTCCATATTTATATACTTATTTTCCATATTTCCATTGATAGTTAATTCCTTTTCCAGAATTGTTTTTGAATTTTTATTTTCTGAGCTGATTGAGGTAATAGCTACCTCTGTGTGTTCCGTTTGCATAGTAATGTTTTCTAGCTTTTGTGTTTCTGTTAAGGAAGTACTATCTTCCAACATTTTCTTCAACTAACTTTAAACAACAAATTAATATTACACAAAGAACATTATAACACCACAAATTGAAACGAATTAATAAATGAAAACATGCAGTATTATTTATATATAATAAAGGAAATAATTGAAATTGATCTCACCGAATGTTCTAGAGATGCACTAGTCACTGAGGGTGATTATATTACTAATTCTGAGTTCCGTAAATAACTTAGGAAGAGCACAGGAAAGTCTTAATGCTTAAAGTTATCTAGGATTTCTGATAGTCCTTTTTAGAATTATTAAACACTTGATATCCGTGTCTATAATATCATAATAACAATTATCTTCAACACGTTCGCAATTCGTTCTATGCATTCCGCCATTTTTTCTAGCACTCAAAAACTGAATTGAAAGACGTTCTATTTTCTGTGATCGATTCGATCAGATTGCATAGCGAATACGACTAGATTGCCTAATGTAAACACCTGATTCCAAAACATTATCAGGGGAAAGGAAAAGTGTCCGGCATGCGGTTATGCTTATTTTACATTAAATTACTTTTATAATTATTTGAGAAAAATGAATGTTTATGGAATATAAAAAATACTCTTTACAGAAGTATTGCTACTAGAGGAACAGCACTAGATTTATTTATCAAATGAATTTTAAAATCACAACTGTTGATCTACGTAATAAAACTAAAAACATTAAAATGTGTTGAAAAGGTCAGGTGCAGGTGTGGAAGATATACTTCAACAAAAGATAGCTTGGTTCATGAAGCCGATCGCTTTTTACACTAGATTATATAAGCTCCATTAGAACGTACAGGTCTACTTTTGTCGCACCACTAGAAAAAATTGTTGAAAAATTATAAATCTTTCACTAATATCCTTCTTATTCTAAAAAGTTTCCTCTGGGCACTAAGAAAATACCTCACTTGGCATAGATAAAATCCAAAGACGACACAAGAAATTGCTGAAAAATTACAAATCTTTTACAATTTGCGTGTCGCACCACTAGAAAGAATTGTTGAAAAATTATAAATCTTTCACTAATATCCTTCTTATTCTAAAAAGTTTCCACTGGGACCCATGAACATACCTCAGTTGGCATAGATAAAATCCAAAGGCGCCACAAGAAGAAATTGCTGAAAAATTACATTTTTTAACGATTTGCGTATAAATACGGCTTCCGGGTGCGTAGAATAAAACCTACAGTTAAGAAACGCAAACCAACCTTTGCTGGGTGGCCATTGAAAGAAAAAATACTATTTAACGGAATCAGACAGGACGAAGCTGGTGGTTCCGTGTGGTAGCGTGGGAGGGGAAAGTCTGAAGAGAATAGGAGCTCCAGCGATCGTAGGTGTGCGCGCAATCGAAGGTAGTGGGAAAAAGTTGATTTTGGCAATGATACGAGTTTCAATAGCACTTGTTATGGTTTCATACTAGTAACGCTGCACTTGTAAACATAAAATAAAGGTCCTCTACACTGTGCAGAAATATGCCACAGGTGGAAAATAGCATCTAATAGAGCCATCTTTCATACGTACTCAGTTATTTTATCCATCGTAAAGCACTTGTAATTATTTTACACTTGTAAACCTAAAATATAGGTGCATTACTTTGTATTTAATTCTGATGCCTGCAGAAATTTGCTCCTTATAAACATGTTTTTTTATGCAAACTATTGAATTTTGTCTGTTAATCTTCCAGAATAGAATGTACCAAAACAAAACCTGCACCCGTTAGTAACGTGTAAGTGTTATGATTTAACCTGTTTAAAATAATCTATTATTTTGTGCTAAGCTGCTCCTAGTCTGTGCGCTTTAAATAACATTCTTGCTTTACCTTCAGTGTGAGCGGTCCCGGATTCGATTCCTGGTGGGGGAACTTGATCAAAAAAATATAAAAAGCTTTTTCATGCGAACCATCCTGAACGCCGGGGTGGTATCTAACATACATCCTAGGCCTCTTCCTTCCTTCCTCAATTCTTTCTTTCTACCTTTCAGTGTGCTCGCCGAGGGACGTCATCCCTCAAAAACGTGACGGGCTAACATGTCCTTTGATGTCGAAAGCCCAGAAATCTAAATTCTCGCTTTTAGTAGCTACTTAACACAAGTTGGTTAGTTCTTTTTGTAGCTATTTACTGTTAGCTTTTATGGCACTTCGCTATAGTTGTACCGATAACAGCTAAGAATTTTTAAGGTAAATCTGCATCCAGTAATGCAAGTCCGCCCTTCTGGAAGAGTAAAACTGCCGTTGAAAGACATGGATACATTACTAATAAGGCTCCAACTGACCAAAACAGTATATATATTTTAAAATTATATGTTTGTGTTATAGTTTCGGCTATGTAACATAGCCTTCCTCATTATAATGAATATTTAGATAATATAGATAATGGTTACATTATGATTCTAAGTATGTGTACCTAAACTGGGATTGCACGGTTTCCACATACTAATGACTATCCTACTAATGAATTTGCAGTCTTGGGAAGTAACGTAACGCAAGTAACGCGTTACTTGTAACGCGTTACTTTTTAAGTAACGTTTTCTAGTAACGCGTTACATTTCTTCCAAAGTAACTGTAACGGTAACGTACCTAGTTTACGTTGCTTTTTCGCGTTACATTTCGGATGAGTAACTACAATATATCTATATGTTTTTCGGAAACAAATGTTTCTTTCCTGTAAGTGAATTTCTCAGTATAGAACTATGGAGCATGAACGATGTCAGTGACCAACAATTCCGGCACTGTTCGCCTTTTCCCGTTTCGCCTTATGACCTCTAGCAATGAAATTATCATGTAAAACCTGTTATCACTTTTCATCTTAATGTAAGGCGGAACGGGAAATCTCGATGTGCATTTTCCTGTTTCGCCTTACGAAATTTACGTTGGTTGGATTGCAAATACATTCATAGATACAATTTGGTTTGTTTATTTACATAACAAAATACAGTGCCACTTGCTGCTTTTAGAAGATGAGGACAGCCTCAGGGAAATCACGTGTACTGATTGCAAGCACCTGGAAGATTTAGCCTTAGATTTTGACAGCTCCAAATCAATACATTCAGTGAGTGAACTACGAGTGCGTTGGTACTGGTAGTCTATTTTACTTTGAATGGTGTTGTTTTTATAAAGATGGAGAACGAAAATATTTTGTCGTTCGAACATTTGAAAGAATACTTTTTCTTAAAAGCTGAAGATGATGGTGAACAACAGTGGCGTATCTAAGGTTAAGCAGCCCCCCACCCGAAATCTTACTATAGTAAAGTATATAAAATATCTTGCAGAATTTTCACATTTTCAGGCAAAGCCCCACCGAAACAAAATCGTAAGTACATTACTGCTGAACAGAATTTAAAAGTAAAGTGGTGCCCCGGCGGGAAATATTTATCAACAATTAGGGTGCCATAATGAACGACATTCAGAAAGGACTTAATATGAATAAACAGTGTTCTGATGAGCAGGACTACTTTATTGATGTAATGTTGATGGTATGTAATATTAGGATTCTTTGAGATCAGTTTGCATATCCTAAAGTCCCGTTGAATATAGAGTTTGGAACAACTAGCTTTAAAAAGCATGTATCGATTTTTAGAGTTATTGGCAATTTTGATTCACTCCCAGTTCATATGTTCTCATTTCGTCAGTTGTAGTGTAATGTTTCTCTTTATTCTGTATTTTTAATTTTACATAGCAACATTGTTGTTATAGTTGCAGAATTAATATTATAATTAGTTTAGCAGAATAATAATAAGCAGCCATCTTTTCTAACGCATAGGGATGGGCACGAGTCAAGCTAAAACTCGACTCGAATCCAAGTCGAGTTTCGAGTCGAATCAAAAGTAATATTCTCGAGTCGAGTTCCGAACCGATTCACTGTTTTTGGCGTCTAGTTTCGAGTCGAGTCGAGTTTGATAAATGGCTCACTCGTTTTAACTTGTTTTGAAATCATGGTCTGATTACGCTGGAAAGCGAAAGCCATGAGAAATGTAAGCTAAGCAATAATATGGAATACTTTTAGTGTTGGTCACGAGAGGGGACACTGTTCGCATCTCGTCTCGTCTCGATAGCGAGACTACAAGAAAATGAAATGAAATCTTTAAGTTTTACGTCCCACGGTTATGCCGGTTAGGCTAAAGGAGACGGTGATGATGAGTAATGAATGAAATGGTGGAATGAAGAAAATGGGAGGAAACGGGAGAACCCCGAGAAAACCCACGCACACGGTGTTTGTCCACCACAAAGTTCACTTGGCGGGGGCTGGGATCGAACCCGGGACCCCAAGCACCAGAGGTGAACGCTCTACCACTGAGCCACTAGTTTTATTGTTCATATGCTTGTCTTTATACAAAAAGTGTACAAGAACCAGACTGACTCCTAGGGTACTACAATACAATATGTCTTACATACAAGAAAAGGAAAATGTAAGTATAACAATAACCACGAAAAAAAAAATAGAAACGAAAAGATAAACCTACATCCTGAGTTGTAGCTTTTTTTTTTTTTTTTTTTTTTAAACGAGAAGGAAGGAGATTACTGCAACACCACTTCTAAAAACCTACTAAAATACTGCCTGTCCAACTCGGGGGAAAAGAGCTTTCGGCGAGTGCGTTTTAAAAAATCCAAGTAGGTGCGAGCATCCAGCAAAGGCACATGGCGATGGATATACACAATTGTACAAGCCAGTATAAAAAGCACAGCGTGGTGTTTGGTCTGTGGAAAATAACGAAAATCCGGAAACAAAACATAGGATACTGTGAACTGGTGTGGAGGTCGACGACAAATTCGTCCTAAGAAGGACGTGAGACAGTTCCAGATAGCTGGAGCACCCACACACTGATCGTACCGGTGGGATAGAGTATCTTCTTTGGCGCATCGAGAACACAGTGGGTCAGGAACACGTTTCAGCTCAAATAAACGAGAGCGCGTAGGCACCAACTGATGCACCACTTGAAACCATTCAACCTGTAGGTATGAAGGTAATACCGGGGCAAAGATATTAGCCCATACCTGTGACCACGTAGTCTGAGGATATCTGTGAGGAATTCGGAGAATAATCTGATCGTTAGGCAACGAAAGAAGGAAGTTATACAAAGTGCGAGAATTGTATCCTGTAGGGCAGAGAACCACACCACTGTATGTCCAATAACGTATTAGTGAAGTAATGTACGTTGGACAACAATCAGCAAAGTTAATAAACGGGGGGCTCACAGGGTATTCATAACTAGGCCAAAAACATCGTATCCATTGCTGTGTGAAGGATTCGTTAATAGCAACTGCCGCGTAGAAATCGAGCATAAACAGAGTTTGACATTTCAATCTGAGATGTACTAGACCCAACCCTCCCTGTGAACGGGAAAGATAGAGTCCTGCACGTGGAATACGAAAATAGAAGCCACGCCATATATTCCATAGGAATAAGGAGTCAAACCGCTTAGCGAACAATTCCGGTAAGGGGAAAATTCGAGCCCGGTACCACAGCTTGGGTGCAATGTAAATATTGATAAAGTGAATACGATGAATTAAATGAAGGCGACGGAAACGCTGTGAAAACAAAAGCTGCCGAATTTGTAACAACAACGGGGACCAAATCTCCTCGAAAAGGGGAGTAGGTTGTGACGTAAACGGGATACCTAAGATCTTCAAGGAAGTGACGTGAGGTACACACGGCACCCCGGGCTCGTTAGCAGGTAAATGGAAACCATTGAACTGTAATAGGTTAGTTTTCTGTACATTATACTGTAATCCGGAACAAAGTGCAAAACGTTGCAACACTGCAAAAACCCGCGCCATAAGAACAGGATCCACTCCGGTGATGGTGACGTCATCCGCATACCCGAATATATTTTGACTCAAAAAACGGGAGGGTCCAGGGGGGTGCAGGGTGGCCAACTGTCGAAGTAAAGGATCTAATGCAAGTGCAAAAAGTATCGTTGACAAAGAACATCCTTGCCTTAATCCACGTTTCAGCGGAATAAGAGGGGACAGGTGTCCGTTAATCTGTATACGGAAATTGGCCGTGGTATATAAATTGTTAATGACTGTGCGGAAGGCTAAAGGAAACCTCCAGGCTTCCAGCACCTGCAACAAAAAACTGTGATCCAAACTGTCGTACGCTTTTTCTAAATCTACAGCTAATGCACCCGCAGGCACCTGCCGAAAATGAAAATAAGCAAAAATATCGCGCAAAGAACGAAGAGTATATGACAGGTTATGCGTACCATGGAGTGCTGCCTGATAAGGACTAATGTAGTGACGGATGATTGGTCGAAGTCTGGCTGTAAGCACTTTAGTGAATAACTTAAGATCGACGGGCAATAAAGAAATAGGTCGATAGTCCTGAACATAATGCGCTGTGCGGGATTTCGGAATGAGGACTAAGATAGCGGTATTACGACCCACTGCTTCGCCTTGTAACCAAGCATTGAATAAAGCGGTAATAGAGGGACTGAGGTGAGACCAATACTGTTTATAAAACTGGATATTTAATCCGTCTTCTCCGGGGGCACTACTGCCCTTTGCCCGCCTGAGGACTGCGAAAATTTCCTCCGCACTAATGGGATTGATCAATGTCTGACACTCGTCATCCGTGAAATGGTGAGATAACGTGGACAAAAACTCCGGGGCATATGAGTAGTCTATGGGACGCGCACGTGCAAAGTCTGTATAGTAGCGCGTGAACTCTTGTAAAATCTGCGAACAATTAGTAGTAGTAGTGCCATCTCCCAGAATGAGAGAATGAATGGCGGTGGAACGCCGTTGTCGCAAAATCCTATCAACATGATAAATAGTTATAGTCTCCTCCGGAAAGCGATGATAAAAGTCTTCCGACAAATACGCACTAATCGACGTGTGGGAGTAAATAGTTTTCAATCGGTGTTTGATACCGTTAATACAAGCCAGGTTCTCCAGAGAAGGCGGAGCATTCCAAAATTCACAGAGAGCTTGATATAAAAATTCATGTAAATGGTGGTCGTCTTCCCTCGCGACCCGCCCTTGCCATTGAAAAAAACTGCGTAATTTAGGTTTACAATATAAATTCCACCAAGAAATAACAGAGGGGTAGTACCGCTGCATGCTGCACCAATAAGGTAAGCGACGCGAGAATTCCTCTACAACCTGCGGGCGAGACATGATGTCATTATTAATCTTCCAATAGGAAGGGCCCCGGGCCGGTGGTAGCAAGAAAGGCATTTTAAAGGCTACTTCAATCGAGGCATGATCGGACAGCGCCACAGGAATTGTATTTTGTTGTATCACCGCAGTGCATAAACTCTCTGAAATGTAAGCGCGGTCGATTCTACTCTTCGTCGTAGTAGTGCAGTGGGTGAATACATGCTTAGAGTTTGACACAACTAAAGCGTCTTTTAACTTTAGGACACGAATAAGCTCTGACAAAGTAGGACAAGGCGTGGTAGGCGTCAGAGAATCTCGGGGATCTACAATTGCATTGAAATCTCCGGCAATTATACAATGAGGAATTCCCGGAGGAAGTAAAGAAGGAATGGTAGTTGCATAAAACTCGTTCCTCTCTTTTGTACGTGTAAAGCCAGAATGACCATATAATGCTATAAAACAAATGTTCTGAATATAACAACGTATAGCCCTTCCTTCGGGGGCTAACACAACACGATCATAACTCAGACCCTTTCGCACCAAAATCGCAACCCCAGTCTCTTGGTCGCGGTTAATAATAACTTGATAATTGGTAAGAAAATCCAAAGATGTAAGCAGAGAACTTATTTCTTGTAGAAAACACACGTCTGGTCGGCGGCTTTCGATGAACTGTTTTAGAAGGGCCTTATTATGATCGGAACTGATTCTATGAATATTGAGTGATATTAACTTAAATGAATTTACTGGTAACATTATAAAAGCACTCAAAAAGAAAACTTTAACAAAAAGAAAAAAGTACTTACAAAGGTGAAAGGAATTCTTTCCCATGAACACTAGTAAAGTGACGCATTTTGAGACGAATAGAAAACAAACCGAGTGAACTTTTTTGTACGAACACAAAAACTAACACTGCCATATACCTCATAACAGACAATGCGGACGAAGCCCTGGAAAGCAGGTGTGAAGGTCAATAGCGAAGAGTAAACACACCACGCCTCAGGGCAATTCTGAGTCAGATATTGCCCGATGTTGTGATCGTAATTCGCGTGGCTCAGCTTGGTCTATCCCTCGTGTAACATCAAGGGCACACTGTTCCTTCTTTCGTGTAGACGTTCGAGTAACTTTCCTTCTTTTTTGTTGTGAAGAAAAATCAGCTTGCACAGAAGTAACAGTATGTTCAGCTGAAGACGGGACATTATTGTCTTGCACTTCAGACGAAGAACCAGACTGAACTGTTAACACTTCCTGCTCCGACGGACGAGTCGAGTCAAGTTCCATGACATCCACAGGCGTATTCTGTAAAGGCGGGGGTCGCAGTTTCACTTCAGAATCTTCCATAACTAGAACATTATTTGTTAGAGATGAATTCACTTCGGGGGTTCGTACTAACACTGGAAACTCGGTGGTATCAGTCAATGAAGGCAAGCCTGAGGAACTCTGAGCAGGGGCCCGGGGGGCAGGGACAGAGAGCGAAGGCGGGCCAGAAGAGGGAAAAGAGCGATGCACTTTGCCAATCTCCGTCATGTGTAAAGACGTCTGTTCAGGGGCGGCCGTAGTTGGTTTTGCGTTCTTCAAATGGCACGTGGCTATCGTATGAAAATTGCTCTGACATCTGAAACAAGTAATAGGCTGCCCTTCATAAGACACACTCACCTTACAACCGTGCACTATGATACGGGATGGTATATGCTTATGTATTTCCATATGAACAATACGTACGCCACTGTCTATGCCAGGGGGAAAAGGGGCACTCCATAATTGTGGTTCCACTTTGCGCACTTTACCATAACTTTTGAAATGATCTTCTAGGAATGATAACGGTAATTCAAGAGGAAAGTCATATATACGCACCAACCGAATGGGGTCATCAGCGGGAACTATCCTTACTGTGCTTGTTTCCCCAGACACATGCGTGAATTCTACAGACGAAGGAGCTGTTGCTGCGAAATGTTCATAGGCTTGTAAATCTTTAAACTTAATATATATGCTATATGATTCCGCATGTAACTGGAGCGCACAAATGTTGTCGAAGATACGAGGAAACTTATTTTCCAACCACTGATATACTTGACTAGCATTAGGTTTTACATTTCTATATCTTCGGTCAAATATTAATTGAAATTGTAAGTCCTTCTTATATTCCATACTACTACAAGCTATTACACTGCAAAACACTGTACACACAGGGTGAGAATTCACCGAGCACACTAAAGCACAAACTTGTGGAAAAAGCACGAGTCTTTTCAACTAACGTAGGAGTAGCGATATCAGGCACTCTAATGGGACCAACACTACTCACGATGTGAACAGCTCGAGACGACGAGCTCAACTGAGCCACCGCGGCCCCACGAGACTACAAGAGATTTTTATAACAAGCTTAGCTCGGCTCGGCTTAATTGACTTGAAGTGAACCATCGGCTCGAGCTGGCTTTGTTGGGATGAGAGATCTGCTCGGTTCGACTCAACTGAGCGAAGGGCTCTAGCCGACTCAGTTGGGTGAGTTGTTGGCTCAGCTGACTTCTCGGTTTGAGTCGGTAGTGAATGAGCTGTGAGCCGATCTGCTCGAGTCGTTGACAATTTTAAACAAGGCCGAGCAGTTTTGAAGATATTTGGCCAGTGCCCTAACCCAAATTCAGAAGCTCGTGAACAATGTCCTTTACTCCTAGACTTCACGACTACCGAGGTTGGCAATCAACTACTGTTTTAGTATTTATAAACCGCTTATCTTTCATGTTTATACACAGTGTTGTTATAATAATAATAATAGGTCTAATAATAATAATAATAATAATAATAATAATAATAATAATAATAATAATAATAATAATAATAGCAGTAGTAATAGCAGTACGGAAAACTAAGTAATAAGATTTTTTCCAGATTTTCAAAGTTTCGTACCTAAAGTAACGCGTTACTTTCGAAGTAAAGTAACAGTTACTTTTTTGGGGCAAGTAACGCGTTACTAACGCGTTACATTTTAAGAGAAAGTAAAGTAATTTGTAACGCATTACATTTTTACAAGTAACTTACCCAACACTGTGAATTTTCCAATTTTACGATATAATGTTAATTAAAAATCATATATTTTTTTTTCATTATTTAGTGATTTTTAATACATTGTATAGTGCAAGTTTATAATAGACCGTCATAAAAATGGCAATTTTATGGTAAAAAAGAGTTGGCTATAGATGAAAGTAGATTAATACGATATTGATTTCCACTGGTGGATCATTTCTGCAAAATGAAGGTAAGCAGTATTTTATGTTAACAAGTGGTATATTGCGATTATAATGAGTGACTCCATATAAAAGACGACTGTGTAATATATTAATTTCACTAGCGGAGTCTTTCTCTATAATATAAGAAAGTATATTTTATGTTTACAAGTTTAGAGTTATTACTGTGGAACCATGACAAGTGCTTTAACCTACACAAAGATTCTCTACTGAAAATTCTTTCATCAAAGTACACGTAGCCTATACTATGCTTCTATATATTGTTTTCTTAATATAAATTCCCTTATCCAACACCATTTTCTTTTCTTCTTGTCACCGATATTTAATTTCGTCCCTTAATTCTTCTGCTATAACACCGCAAATTGCACCAATTACTTTTTGCTTGGACATATATAAAATTGCCAGTCGATTTCATTCGACCAGAGGAGAGCGAGTTGATAAGCAGCATTCAATTTCGGTTGAAACAATTGAACACATCCATCGATCTGATTCGGCCTAGTTGCTTCGATTTAGTCACAAATGCAACGAGTCGATTTAGCCGTGCGACTAAATCGACCAAGTGTAAACGCCCCATAACTGAGATAGTACGGGAAGTTATATTACCAATATGGCAACTTGTCACTACGAAATTACTATGTCTATGTGAGAAATATAAACTCTTCTATACCTAATAATCTTTGATAAATAACAATTGCAATTACTCGAAATTGTTTTATTCCAACGTATTTCGTTCCAATATATTATAAAAGCAAAAGTAGAAAACAAATATGATTGCAGAAATTCAAATACTTCTATTTATATGCCTACTAGGAGCTTTAGGTGAGTTATTATTTATTTATCCGTTGCAATGTATAAAGAAAGTAAAATTTTTGATTATATGTATAAGCCTAACGTTTGTGATTTGCAATTGAACTTGTTACTAGGCATTCGTTTCAATATTCGCATCTGTTGTATATCCTATTTCCGCACATTAGTTTGAACCTCAATTTAATTTCATCAGTAAGTTGTTTTACAAATTAACATCGAGAAGTTGACTACATTAATAAATTTGACGGTTTACTTCAGCGGAACCAACACAACAAAATGTAACATCAAAATTGAAAGCTAGATAATATAGTCAACTAGCTGTATAGATTTTCAGTGCAACTTACGAACTTTGGAGCCAATATTTTTTTTTTTTTTTTTTTAGCAAAAATGTACAATACACGCTCCAGCTGCACATCGATAAGTAGGACCGTTGTAAAAGAGTACAGTAGAGAATGTAGCATAAGAAAGATGGGGATAAGTAGGGTAGGAACGGGTTAGCTTAAGGTTAGGGAAGTTTTGATTCATTTTCATAAAATTAATAGTGTATAAGTTTTCGTTTCTGAGTGAGTATACCAGCTGAAACGGGCATTCTGAAGTTAACCCAAAAAGTAAAAGGCTTAAGTTTAGAGTTGCCCCTCAAGTCTGAAGGTGACCATGGACTTTGCAACATACAAAAAGCAGTGCTTAAAGTATTAAAAATTGTAACATTTCACTTAACTTCAGTACTCCTTGTGCTTCACGAAAATTTAAAAGGTTTTCTTCATTATGTTTGGCATCCCTTACACCTGTTCGCCATATTCGCTATATTTTACAACTATTATGCTGCTGAAACCTTCCGCAATGCTTCCTCATCCGGCAAATAGTACTAACTTCCACATACCGGTATCTTTTCTCGTATTAAACAATAACTCTCCTGTCGAAGTTACATTCCTAAACATCAAATAAAAACTTCAAATTATTATTTCTTACCTCATTTCTCCTGTAAATTTTCCTGATTTTCATAAAAAGCGGAGGGGTAACTCTAAACTTAACCCAAGTAAAATATTATAACTCACAAATATATATTAATACCTAAGAAATTCGCATAGATGCCATAATTTTTATTAAATTAATATAGTAGAAATAACATAGTTATCGTTTACATTATGATTATGTAGTCCTCGGTACGAAACGTCCTGCCTGGTGGTCCAGGGGCTAGCGCATGCCTTATGTATACGTGGTCCTGGGTTCGATTTCCAGTAGAACATTGGACCAAACTGCTGCAGATTGCAGCCCCGGATAAGACTTACATGAATCTATTTTCAATGTTACATTGCTACTTACCTGTTCTTACATTAATATACCTTACCTACCGTTACTCCTGTTTCATTTCAGGCTTTCACTATTCACTCTTAATAGCAAATATTTCTTGTTTTCATGCTTCCTTCGCTCTTTCGTACATCCGTATGCATCTAATAATAGTACTCCGCGAAATTAATAACTTCAAACTGTTAAGTGTTGCCAACTACGAACTACTCAGAAATTACTAAAATAATCAATCCTTACCTTTTCACTGCGATGGAGGATATAGCTACAAATCTACTACTACTAATTCATGAATGATATCATCTTTCCTTGTTAGTGTTTCACGGGCGTTTGAGGGTGAAGTCCTCTATAAAAGGTGTGTCCCTATGACATGAAAAGGTAAAAAGAACGCATACAGAAATACTTCTTTCCTACGTGCTAACCATTCAATGGAGAACACTTATATTCATGAAAAATAAATTTCTTTTAGCATCACATGTACTCTTACTGCCTTAGAAAGTGTTCTTAAAGGAGCTCCATTGATAGGTGTAGATTGACTTCACGATGGCTGAGCATAAATACAGTGTGTGCATGTATGGCATAAGAACTATAGTGCATTAAACGTGAATCAGTTTGTGTTAGGTGACCACTAAAAAAAAATCTATCTGACCGAGTCTGGGCAGGAGCACAGCAGGGGAATCCGAGAGGCTGCAAGGGAGTGCGCCCATAAGAAGCAGGCGCGTCAGATAACTTTTTGTGAACTCCAGAGCGCATTATCACAGGAGGTGAGATCTGGGCTTCATGGTGGCCAGGCAAGTGGTGCGGGCAGATCCGGACTACCACGACCAATCCAACACCCAGGAAAGACTTCCGTAAGATATTCGCGTACGGTGAGGGCATAATAAGCAGGTGCCCCATCATGCTGAAACCAACATGTCTCTTTGATTCCGTGCTCATCCAAGACAGGACTAAACCAGTTCTGCAACATGTCCAGGTATCGCTGGTGATTCACAACACCGTCGAAAAAAACGGCCCAAGCATGCGTCTGCTCTTCACGCTTGCCCAAATTGTCACATGTGGAGGATTCTGTTTCAACTCTTCATAAAAGTTCGGAATGTCCTTGGGCCAAAAGACCATATTGCATGGGGAGAACTCCTGCAAATTGTACACTTATTTGTAATGATCACTTTGCCGCGTTTTAGCATTGTATTGAATCTCTGAAGGATTGTCGCACATGCCTTCACTCTCCGATCCATGTCTGCATCCAATAATTCTTGCACGGGGATAGGTCGATATGGGTGCAGGCCTAAGTCTTGTTTCATGTGCTTTTCCATAGTCGAACGAGGTGTGCCCAATTCCGCAGATCGCTATTAGAGAAGGCAGGGCCATTTATGGAGTCAGTAAAAGATATGGAGTACTGCGAAAAACTTTTCAGCACCATCTAAACAGAGACGTTATGTATAGACCAAAATTAGGACGACCCATAGTACTTGGGTCAGCGAAGAAGGACTTACTAAGACATTTATTGTAGTTGGAATCAAAGGGTTTTAAACTAACTATGGGTGACACTCGAAAAATAAAAATATCAATATGCAAAGAAGAATGGACTGAAACACCCATTTAGTTCGCGCACTGAGACTGCAGGATATGATTGGTTGCATGGGTTGTTGCAACGGAACAATGTTGTTAGTGTTCGAAAGGCTCAATCCCTCTCTTACGCAGGTCCAGATTCTTTGAATAAAGCTGAATGTGATATTTTTTTAAATGGAAGAACCTGGAGGTAATCGTTTGCCTTCATCACATATTTTCAACTGTATCGAGATGGGTTCACAAATTATATTTAAACCGGGAAAAGTGTGTGCGGCTAAAGGTAAAAAATCGGAGCATGCATCAACTACAGGGGAAAAGGGGGGAAACAGTTACTGTAATGGGATATATGAGTGCTTCAAGAGTTTACGTTCCGCCCTTTATCATTTTTAAGGGTGTTCCCATTAGAGAAGAATTTCAGGATGGACTACAACCAGGCTCCGCAGTTGCTATGACTGATTCAGGATACATGACAGAGGAAACATTTATACTCTGGTTACAGCATTTTCAGCACCACAAGCCTCAAGGAAGAGTTCTGCTGTTATTAGATGATCACACAACACACTACAATAATATTGAAGCCATTCAATTCTGTGAAGATAATCAAATAGCTCTATTGTGCCTTCCAAGCCATACTACACACTGGCTACAACCCCTTGACAGAGCAATATATCGGTCATTAAAGCACTATTGGAATGAACCGTGTTTAGCTTTCATTTGGCAGAATAGAGGAAGGGAGATAAGTACATTTGTTTTTGGATCTCTTTCTGCTGCAGCGTGGGGCAAAGCTACTACTGTAACTTCAACAGTTTCCGCACATGTGGCATTTATCCATTAAACCCTGATGGTATACCAATTAGTGCGTTCCAGGTGTGGATACCATCCCAGGCGACACTTCGGCAGAACCTTCAGCCAGTACTTGCGAACAATCTGAAGGAACACAAGGAACTGCTTCACGAAGTGAACGAATTGCTGCAGCAGAAGTGCATGGTGGTGATAAAAGTAGGGATCAAACTACGTCCTTTCGAGATATCGCCTGTTCCTACCGGTCAAGAGGCTACACGCACTACGTCTACCAGAAATGCAACATGTCTAACAACCCCGCAACATATCGAAATGCTCAAAAGATGAAAGGAAATATTACGAGTCCATCATGTGCCCAAATTAAGAAACTTAAACGCAATGGGACCCCAAGCACCGGAGTTGAACGCTGTATCACTGAGCCACTGCGCTCCCAGTTTTCAAGCTAATTAGATATCCCATTTGTTTTCTTTAATAAACAAAAACAATCTCTGTGGCTTGAAGAACCGAACTGTTTACTAATTTTTGTATTAGAAAACTTTCTTTCTTGCAATGAAATATGAAAATTAAAATAATTAAAAAAAACAAACGAGGCCATTACGGGAGCGACATTATGAAAAACAAGTGTTTGTTGCGTAGTAGAACACCATCTATCTAGAAAAATAAATTAATACGATAATATATAATGACAAATAGGGTATTTTCTTACACTTACACACTTACACTTACAATTTACACTTTATTTTCAAAGAAAAAGTTAATTTAAATGCTAGTAAAAAACAAAAGTGACAAAAGAGTTTTGTAAAATAAACTACATTTAAGGCTATAATCATTTCGTAAATTTGTATGGCTAAATGCCTCTCCAAATAGGCTAGATTTAGCCAAAAATAGGCTAAAGTGGCATCATTGCTTGCTTCCCTGCCTGCCATCTCCACGATCACGTCCCGCCAACGCGACTGGTCTGCGCACGCATTCCGACTTTGGAACAAACCAATTTCGATACTTCCCGGACATAAACTGTATTTAACTAACCGCTGGCATCACGGCTTATGTGGGTTTGAACTCCTCCAACTACCTAGTGGCCGTCACGTACTTTATTCACATGACTCAAGAGTTTGCGTCATGGCGGTGGGTGGGCACCAAAAATTAGGGAGTACCTGTTGGGAATGGACCCCAAGACCACGCGTACGTGAGTCCGATCCTCTAACCACTAGAGTACGGTTATGTATCCCTATGTATGTATGTATGTATGCCTATCTATATACGTATGTATGCCTATGTATGTACTGTATGTATGTATGCCTATGTATGCCAACCTATGTATGTATCTCCAAAGTACAATTGCAGGAAGAAAACAGTAGCAGTAGCTCATGTTGCAACGAATGATATATATATATATATATATATATATATATATATATATATATATATATATATATATATATATATATGTTTCATGTTAATTGTCTAAAAACGATATTTTTAGAAGGAAAATTTACGACTTTGAAAGACAAGTTTATTAATAATTATATCTAATCACTGGAAAATATTATGAAATAAGAAAAAGGTTATTTAGAAATAAAATAGAAACTTATTTTGATAATACTAGTATCAATGCTTTTTTTTTTCAAAAGTTAGAATCTATAATAAATAATTAATAGAAACTAAACTCAAAAATTGGATCTTCAAGTGTAAGTTCCGATAATAATGCTAAACGATAAAGTAAGATTAAAGGAAACAAAGTTATTAAAATGTTACAACGTTTCATTGAATAGCTTAGAAGGTAAGAAAATGAGTTAACTTTTTCCCACAAGTACTACTGATTCTTACTTTCAGTTCGCTTATGTCCCGGAATTTGTAACAGCTAGATATTATATTTTAACAAGATTATAAAGTGTCAATACATTACATAACTATTTTAAAATATTAAGCACCCTACATCTTCCCAGTCCCACTCTCACAAGAAAATGGTTCCTAATATCCTCACTTATTCAGAGGTTTGTTCCATCTTGATGATCTTCTAAGAAATACTTCAGAATAGTTCTTGCTAAGCGATGAACTGCTACTATTCAGCTACTTATAGGTGCACTGCCACTCGGACATCCTTTTCTTCATATTTTGTTTTCCTAGAACATCCTTCGCAATTGTTTTCTATTTATTAGCATTTATCCAAAATCTATTCACTCGATGGGAGGTTGATGGTGTCCGTGAATATCGACTGGCATAGTCGAGGAGATCGACAGGAAAATCGGTCAGAATTAATAATCAGAATATTAAGCGTCAAAGTTGGAGGAAATATAAAGAAACGAGGAGTTGGTCGCCTCGTTAGGGAAGTAAGAAAGGCCAGTTTGTTGTAACAATGACCTTAGAGAGGTCAGTTGCAAGAGATATCCAATATAATTTCTCATGGAATATTTCTTACTATATATTCAAGTCTGAAACATGTCCATTCTCCGCTAGAAGAGAGAGAGCTCTAGCCGTAGGATAGGCAATTTCTCTGGATAGGTGGTAGGAAATAGAGGAACATTTTAGAAACATAGATCATACGTCTGTTATGAAGGCAAATGGATGTACCTACTTCTTTAGTAAAGACTTATAGATCTCCTTATAGAGTCGGCCAGGAACTGAGAGAACTCGGGCTGTACCCATACTGAATTTGTGCTTAAAGAACGAAGAGTTTTGAATCCAGTTGCGATTGGGTTCGGTTTCTATATAAGCCATCTCCATAGGAAGAGTTTTCACACTGCAGCTTCTATGAAGGGAATTTGAGAGTGTTATTATTTTTCCCATGACACTTTAGCCTTAAATGCAAAGTTTTTGATAAACTAGCCCAGGAGAGAAGGCTACCTACCTATCCTAATAACCTAACCTATTCTGTGTTCTAGTTAGTTTCCCGATGATGGAACTCTCTGCGCTCAAACATTCCAAACAGAGTTAAAGCCTATGACAAACATCTTGGCATTTCAGCTAAACGAATAAAACGCAAGCTCTGACGCGACGTTACCAAGTGGTAAAGGAGTGCGAATATGAATTGGCTAAGCAGAGAACTACAGCGCGATCAGGTGGCAGGGAATAGACTGAAGTGAATGAGTACACAATAAACGTGGCAATACCGCAGGCCTCTCATTTGCTAACTTTTAAAGGGAACTTGGAGTGCCACCTTCACATGCCAAGATGTTTGTCACGCCGTTTAGATCAGAGTGTTCCCTAGGTCAAAGGAGCAGTCTTTAATACGAAGGAATACGGAATCAGAGTGGGAAAAGACTATTGATTTCCATATCAACGCAGGTCCCCAAAAAATTAAAGCGAAGCTTGTTAAGAGGAAGTATGGGGCAACTAAGAGGAACTTGTCTCCTTACCCTCTGCATATATAATTGGTGAAAGTGAGCAATTTATTATCTACACGAGAACTATGTTAAGCTCTCAATTGCTACTAATCTAAAGATCCTATAATCTAATATAGAGAAATTTAAGTTGTAACTAAAGTATTAATTCTCAGCCTAAAAGACTTCACTCTTTATCTTTTACTCTGAATATATTTGAACCTAAAACCTATATCATTATTAAACGAAGCCAGAAGGATTATTCGTTATCAGATGTGTAGATAGGTTGTCAAATCGGCATTTCGAAAAACGTTTATTGAAAGAATCATTCACAAACTTTTTTTTAGTATTATTATTCCGATTTCTACAAAATGGATTACCCTTCAAGGTTCTACCAACTGTATCTTTCGTTCAACACACACACACACACACACACATATATATATATATATATATATATATATATATATATATAGGGTGTTTAAAAACACCGACAACGTTTGGGAGGTGATTATTGACAACAAGATAAGACAAAAAGTATAGACCATCCTGAGTGCACAAATGCTTCCTTTCGGACTTATAGGCTGCAGCAAGCATGAAAAACTGAACTTTAAAAGTCCATAGGTCCAAAACTTGTGGACCTACCGTAGTCGGGTCAAGACTTCACTTAGGAACTAGTATGTGCCCTATCCAAATATCCAAGTTTCAAAATACTGTTGCAGTTCCGCAACAATTTTCATAGAGGTAGTTGGAGAGTACTTCAAATTATATGCCCTCCATAAAAATTGCTTCGTGAGTACTTTAGGCTTCTAAACGTCTACTTTTAAAGAGCGTACATACTAGTTCCTAAGTGAATTCTTGACCCGACTACGGTAGGTTCAATAGTTTTGGATCTATGGACTTTTAAAGTTCATTTTAAAGCTCGACTCGAAACTCGACCTGAATTCATCCCATCCCTAAGCGTTACAAAATATGGCTGCTTATTGTTATTCTGCTAAACTAATTATACAGGGTGTTTCAAAACAACACCGACAACAATTGGGAGATGATTCCTGACACCAAGATAAGACAAAAAATATAGACCATCCTGAGTGCACAAATGCTTCCTTTCGGACTTATAGGCTGCAGCAAGCATGAAAAACTGAACTTTAAAAGACCATAGATCCAAAACTTGTGGACCTACCGTAGTCGGGTCAAGACTTCACTTAGGAACTAGTATGTGCCCTATCCAAATATCCAAGTTTCAAAATACTGTTGCAGTTCCGCAACAATTTTCATAGAGGTAGTTGGAGAGTACTTCAAATTATATGCCCTCCATAAAAATTGCTTCGTGGGTACCTTAGGCTTCTGAAACATATACTTTTGAAAAGCGTACATACTAGTTCCTAAGTGAAGTATTGACCCGACTACGGTAGGTTCAATAGTTTTGGACCTATGGGCTTTTAAAGTTCATTTTTCGTGTTTTTTTTTTTTTTGTGTGTGTGTGTTTATGGTAATGCTTGTTTAAATATACACAACTAAAAAATATTACACAATAAAAATTGATAGTAATTTAGAACCTATTTTTGGTTATGGCAGTGTCATTATAGGTCAGAATAGATTGAAAAGAAGACCTTGCATGGTAGTTTTCAATGAAACTTATGAATGTTGTTCAGTTACTAACATTATAGGTTGCATTTAATTGTATATCTATTATTATTATTATTATTATTATTATTATTATTATTATTATTATTATTATTATTATTATTATTATTATTATTATCGAAATGCTATACTTAGTTGTCATCTATATGTTCATTTTACAGGAAAATCTACAGAAATTGAAACCACATCCTCAAGGTCAAAAGCTAAACCAATTTGGACACGTAAGACATTAATCATATCCTCAAGTTCAAGTGAAAAACCAATTTGGACACCTAAGATATTAACTACATCCTCAAGATCAAAAGATAAAACACCTTCAAGAGTTAATTCACCAAAAGTACCCTCAGATGGAAAGATTCAACTAGTTCCTCTAGCAGATCCCAAAACTACGTGTGCAAAAGATTGCTATCCATCGACAGCTAAACCAATAGAAATCGATTTGGAAATAATGCATCTTATAAAGAAATGCAATGCAAATTTCTTCAATATCGCACAAGCAGGAGTAAGTAATGTATTTTTATTACAAATTAGTACGATATACGTAGGTTAGAGTTTTCGGATCTTCACCACAGCAAAATTAAACTACCGCTAATTTTAGAGTTTTTCTGCAATATCTTCAAAACAAATAAAAAATATTGGAAAAGCAGAAATATAGTGAACTAGACAATACGATTTTGCATCACAACTCACCTATCTGTTTTCGTTTTGGAACTGAATTTAGATTTAGCATTTTTTGCGGGTTCTGTAAATAGCGGTATACGAAAAACATAGATGAATTGTGATAACGGTATCACATACAAAATCGTATTGTCTAATTCATTACGTTTCTGCTTTTCCAATATGTTTATTTGTTTTGAAGATATTGCAGAAAAACTCTAAAATTAGCGGTAGTTTAATTTCGCTGTAGTGAAGATCCTTAATGTGAATGGTGGCTCACGAAAGAGAACTAAAATTTTGAAATATGCATTTCTTAGAAGTTTCTATAAACTCTCTTTAATTTACCTCTAGAAACGAAAGTCCCAACACATTCTTTGACCATGAAATATGCGATATATTTAGGGAATGTTACATATTTTCGTCTGGATTCTGGTATGCATGTAACATATAAAACCGTTACTTACAAAGATTACTACAAAAGTCATGACAACTACTTTTCTTTTCATTTTTACACGAAAATGGAAACAAAGCAAGAGATATTTATATGTGCAAATGGAAGGTTTGTACATATGTAAACGTTTCATGCACGGAGTTGGATGAAAATACATGTCCCCATTAGGATATAGCACGTAAGAAAATAAGTAGAACGAATCGTTCCATTTATACGCGTTTTACTTCAAATTGCAACGTTACAAACCATTACAAGTAAGTTTATAATTAAGCATAAAGACCAGAAACATATTAGTGGCATCTTTGAGTAGCCTTCAAAAGAATCTTCTACACACATTGCCAACGATGTGAAAAGTATCATATACCTCTAGAAACGAAAGTCCCATTCTGTGGTCTTACTATGAGTGAACCTTCTGAATTCACGGCTCACTGGTGAGGCAACTCAAAGTGTGCTACACGCAACGGTTCCTTCAGTTTTGGTATCAGGTCGAAATCGCAAGGTAATAAATCTGACGAATATGGTGGTTGCTCGAATACTTTCCATACCCATCGCGCGAGAAGATTCTACATACACGTTGCCGTATGTGCTGTAGCGTTATCATCAAGGATGATTGCATCGTGTAGACATTCAGGGTATTTCTCCTGAATAGCTTCACGTAGATGTTCTTCCAGGAAGTCGCGATAGTAGTACGGTGCGTTCGCAGTTCGGCCATGTGGCGTTGCTGTGGCGTCATGATTCTGCCATCTAGTAATTCTTTTGATACTATTTCAAAAGTTTCTAGATGGTATCCGGCCAAAAGAGCACAAGGACAAAAGCAGCACATGCAAATACAGCATGATAAAAAAACAGCGCATGAACAAAAACACGCATGCACAAAAACAGTTCATGCAAATACAGCTTGGACAAAAAACAAAGCATAGACAAAAGCAGCGCATGCAAATACAGCGTGGACAGAAACAGCGCTTCAACAAAAACCGCGCCCAGAGAAAACAGCGTATGGAAAGATGCGGTGCGGACAAAACAAAAGAATGAACAAAAACAGGGTGTTCTTGATTAGTAACTTGATCTTAGGTGCTTCTTAAATTATTTTCAAAAGAAGTTCGACACAGGTCAATATACTGGGTCAATATACTTGATTGGGTTTGGTAGTGGAATCTTCCGTTGATAACTTAAAAAATAACTTCCTGTTTATCTGGGCATTTTCTTAGAATATTTTAACCAAACAAACTAACTTCGTCACGGGTCGATGTATCTGACTTGTTTTTTCCTGGCCACTTATGGCTGTTTAGAAAAATAAACATATTACTTCATAAACAAGTTATTTTACACTCAGATGGATGTGCGTAGTTGGTTTCCATATATTTTGACTAGTTTCAGACTTCAGTTTTAAAAATGAACATCCTATTTTATCTTTGTAACAGTACCTCACTAAATATTTAACCAAACAAACGATGTTTGACAAAATTAGAGCACTTGGATAATTTGTCCCATTTGCCAACAGGGCACCACCTTGCACTGATTTTCCATGAAAATAGAGACCTTTTGGGTATAGTTTTTTGATAACCGTGGGTCTGTGTCCATGGAAACCTGAGACCACTGACCATATCAATTGTTATTAGGGCAACGATGGGATCTGTGTGTTGGTAATCGTCCGCTTGACAACCGGGCGCATACAAGAGATATATTTGTCCCATTATATGTAGATTAGAAATCCATTGAACGGTTATGGCTGATATTTTACACATTAAATATCAATTATTTGTTGTGTTGTTTGCTCTCGGATGGGAATTTCCAGTGCAACTTGTTATTAGTAATGTTTATTTAATCCATAAACAACCACATTTTTGTATTATAAAATCTACTACTGAGAAAGGAAAGTTAATTATATTTTAAACATTCAACGCCCACGCGGCGTTTTTAGCGTTCGTATAGTCCAACAAGAAAACATTCTGTTTTGCGCGTTGCTAACGCTGCGTTAATGCCGCGTTGATACAGCTCGTATAGTCTATTTTAAGTTTGTAACACGTGACTTTTATGTCGTACAGATCGTGACCTTTCAGTTTCGCACCTGAAAGTTTAGACCGAAATAGGGCTTTCGTCATAGCAATACTTCTTTTTCCTTATATTTTTCATCATTCATTTATTTTCTTATAAGAACACTGGAATGGGAAAGGGAAGGGAAGGGGTGAGGAAAGAGGTGAAACCACAGACAACGAAAGATCACAAAACAAAACAAATTCAATTTGAAAGAATAATTTTCAAAATTATATGTACTATTCCAGTATAAAATATCGGTAACTCATTCAAAACATCACTTAATACACCTGAAACATTTCCTTTCAAAGTATGCAACAACGCAAGAAATGGAATATCACTCGTTCTTGAAAACTGATCTATTTGTTTAATAAAGTAATAAAAGAGTACAGAGTTCCATCACATAAAGGGAAAAAATCAAAGAACGTAAAACAAGCATAGCAGAATTTACTTCAAGTTTATCAAAACAACTATTTAAAGACGGTGTAGAACTACGTAACAGACCTTCCTAATTGTTATCAGCTCTAACCCAGCTGAAGGAACACCTGTTATTCCTCTCACACCACTACTACCAGGTGCGAGGTCATTGCCCCTTCCATTAGAAGCAGACAGATAAGTTCTTTTCGAAAGAGCATATAAAGCAAACTCTTTACTTCACTTTCTGACAGATTCAATTGCCTTTCTCTGATCGACAGAATTAATTGAAAAGATATTGTACATATTGTTATAATCTTCACTATGTACTAAATCCTCTTCCATAAATAACGAAGAGTCACCGCCTACTGCCATTATGGCTATTAAACAGGTAACGATACTGCCTAGCATGTGCCAAATTTCCTGTACGATCCCCCTGCCTTTTTATATCAATCTTGTAATTTTGTTACAAAAATAAGACTTGTCCTTTTCTGTTCCGTTGTTGGGATGGACAAAGTCGCCATTACCAGCCCCCTCTCAGAAAGTTTTACTTTCACGAAGACTAAATTTTAAAAAGAATAACAAAGAAAAAACAAGCAAGTTGTTCTTTCTCAGAAAGGCATCCCCAACAGGTTTGGATTTTACAACGTCGCTTAGCGCACGTAAAAATGAGAATATAGCTAGAAAAGAGATAATTATTAAGCACATTTGAATATTTACCCTTCATTGGTTGCAGGGTTGAGTGAATATTTTACTTGACAAACAACACCATGGAATAAAGTTAACATTAAATTTTATTAACAAAACAAAAAATCAGAAAAAGACTCAAAATATAACAAGAATAAACTTCAATAACTGGCACGTAGAATAAAACATATATGAATCTAGAGTTATCTTCGATTATCGATTTCATACATACACTTGCTTATTCCATAACATCATGATAAACCACATGCTTTAACTTAAAATCCGTCTCAATATACCTTCAGTTATAATTCCGAGCAACAACATAAGGTAATATTACAAAAATACTATTTTTTTACTGTCTCACTCCCATTTAGCTAACAAAATTCTTCAGTATATTGAATGACTAAATATTCTACATTAAATACTCAAGTACAGAATAACGTGTGATAACAACATTAATAAAAATAAACTTTTTATTTTTACACAAGTTGTAAGAGATATGTTCTACATACCGTAGAAGAGGACAAGTGATAGACCCTTTCACTTGTTCCCTATACATCGTAGAGAAGACCTATTAACCAATCAGAATGCAGAACTGCAATCAGATAACTTTTTTCCAATAGCTATGGCACCAGATCTCTCATACTGTACGTGGGAAAAAGGACGGGAAAAGTGAAGGATGAACAGCGCTTTTCCATAATTTACCAAATACCCTTCTAACTATAGTATAATATTCTTTACATATATAGATACAGAGAAATGGGGGTAAAAATCCCACAACATTACACTAGCGGTTCACTAAAACTACACAACTTCACTTACAATTTGCATTCTTATGTGAAGTAAAAGCTGCATTTATGTAGGCACAATTCACACCCTAAAGTTAGTTTTATTCTCACTTATAACACTTACACTTTATCTTCCATACTTTTTTACATATTTACCTCACTTTCATTTTCACTATCGTTGTACACGTCCATTTCTGCTTACTGTTATTATGAAAATTTCCACTTTCTATTTTATATTTATATAAATATATTCACTGTATAGTGTTGGATTCCCATATCACGACAGACTCAGGAGTACCGACTTGATGTCCAGGGCCCAATCGAAGCACTTAGTGCAGAACCTGGTCAGGTTTGTCCTTCCGCCTTGTACGACCAGTATGACAAGGAAGGGACATGAACGTATCACCCGGATAACCGAATCACACTTAGTCTCTTCGATAAACATAACAAAGGCATGCTCATGCACAATTAGGTGCCATGAACAATGTAGTAAGTCCCTGGGGCCCATTAATCTCTTACTATAAAGAAAATCGTAGACTCGCAGTGAAATATCTATTGCATCAACACTGTTCATTAGAAAGTCATGTTTTATAGTTCATTCTCTTCAGCATGGAACAAGCTTTCCAGAGTTGTTATGTATTTGTGTTCATAACGTACGCGAGCAGGGAAAATTGGGATAATTTCAAGAAAAACCCTTCAAAAATCCCTCACATCAACTTTGATCTCTTGTGGACTGTCCCCGTGTACATGCAAATCTATCTCGAAACATACATTATGCGGCAGCATTCATAGTAGGATATTAAAAACACATCATCAAGCAGTAATTGTAATTTATTTACTACCTTTTATGTCAATTAATAGTTAAAGGTATGTCATTTACAAATGTGTAAGTCATTGTCCATTGCGTGGATTACTTTCTGAATATCACTCCTGTCAAATGATGTCCCCTCTGCACAACACATTCATGTAGGCGACGTTGGAAGCTTTCCATAACTCGGCGTAACGTATTCCCTGGGACATTGCCGACGGTAGTTCTGATGCGATCCTTCAATTCAGGAATGGTGGCACAATGTGTTCGGAACACTTCTTGCTTCAGATGGCCCTAAAGGAAAAAGTGCACATAAAAGATCAGGTGAGTGAGGCGGCCAGGAAATGTCATCAAAACGGGAAATTATTCTACTTGGAAATGTCTGTCGCAAGAAATCCATGCTAATTCTGGCTATGCGAGGTCGCTCCGTCTTGTTGAAACCATAATTGTTCCACATCCACATCGACCATACCTAATTGAAGAAGAACGAAGTTTTGCAGCATCTTTAGGTAGCGTTCACTGGTGACAGTCACAGCCACACCGCTGTCATCCTCAAAGAAGTAAGGGCTATTAATCCCAAAGGAAGCAACTTTACACAATGCTGTGACACGAGAACTGTGCAAGGGCTTGATTTGCAGCTCATGCGGGTTTACATCACTCCAATAACGCATATTATGTTTATTCATTGAACCACATAACTCGGAATGAACTTCACCTGACATCAGGATAGTGTGCAACATTTGTGGATTTTGGCGAAGAAGATCACGCGTGGTTAAGCAGGATGTTTCTCGTGAAACCCAATCGCGACGCCTAATTTCCTGAACAATCAGCAGCTTATATGGGTGAAAATGGAGATCTTCGTGCAATATTCTCCTGAATGAGCGATCGGACATATGCACAGTTTGCGAATGACGACAAGCAGATCTTTTTAGGCTACGCAATATTGCAGCACGAACATTTTCCACGGCTTCTGGTGTCCGTACAGTTCTTTCACTTCTTCCCGGTTTGCCATTGCAAACAGAGCCCGTTGTTCGAAATGCATGTACCCACCTCACAATGGTCCGTTTATCTGGAACTTTCCCATGACGTCCCAAGTTGAAATGTTGCCGAAATAGACGCTGGGTAGCAATTATAGAGTCGTTATTCTTGAAATAACTTTCAACAGCAAAGGAACGATGTTGTGCACCCCACCGCTCAATATCACTGTCACACTCGAATGGCAGCTCATTAGTACACGAATGCGGCACGAGCTGGCCGCGCATTCATGCAGTACGTCATTGCACTACGCAAGTCAAATTATGTTGTGAACGCTGCCGCACCCTGTACTATAGAGGTTAGGAAATGTGTGTACCAAGTTTCTTTTTGATAGAAGGGATATGAGGGAAAAGGTTGTATTCCAATACGCTCGGAATAGGTATGAGGGAAAAGGTTGTAATACGAAACCGAACTTATGACCTGATCTATAAAGAGAATATAAAAAAATATAAACGCAGTACTATTTATCCTGATATCAAGCTTTGTACCGCATTCTCTGTAGAGTGAAACAGCAACTGCACTACAGTTGTATTGGAATATACCCACATTATCCATCAACATCCCCAGCCATGCCCTTTTGTTCTCTATTCCGTTCTTACGGTGTTATACTCTATCTTCTTCGATGTTTTAAGGTTATACCTCCTATCCGTATACCTCCTAGTATTTTTCAAGGTACATTTTAATTGTGTACTCCTAAAAGTGTGGGACTTATCAGGAGGATGAGGAGGAGATCCCCTCTGAAGAATTGGATGTCTCCAATAAGTTTTGAATTTCCCCAAGTTAAATTTCTCGGATGTGCACTTTATTACCCCTGTAAAATGTCCTTTATTTCGCACATTGACTCCTACCAGACTCTTTAGAGGACGCACAACCTCCCAAGAGAACTATTTTGGAAGATATTTTTGCGACGTATCCTCAATTTTTCTCTCCATATCACGGAATAATGTGCGTGATAACTATTGAAACGCTCGCTTCATTCTACAGAGATTGTGGTACAATTCTTATAACAGGATAAATAGTATTGCGTTTATACTTTTTATATTATGTTCTCTTTACATATCAGGTTATAGGTTCGGTTTTATATGTACAGAGCGTATTAGTAAACAACCTTCATATCTACTCCGTCTATCAAAACGGAACTTGATACACTCATTTCTTAACCCCTATAGTATTTTTCAATAGGATTGTGTGTTTTTATCCAGGGCTACTCTAGAGGAGGCCAAAGTTGATGGGAGGGATTTTTGGAGGGAACCTTTCCCGACATTATCCCATTTTTGGTGCTCAAATACGTTGTGAGTGTTAATACATAGCGCCTCTGGAAAGCATGTTTCATGCTGAAGAGAATGAACTATAAACCATAACTTTCTAACGAACAGTATTGAGGCAATGGCTATTTTACTGCAAGTCTACAAAATTCTTTATATTAACAGGATTAATTGATACCACGGACTTACTTCATTGTCTATGGCACCTAATTCTTGTGCATGAACATATCTTTATTATATTTATCGAATGGACTAGATTTCATTCGGATGTCCAGATGACAGGTTCATGTCCGTTCCTTGTAAGATCTGCATGTCATTTGAATAAGGCAATGCGGATACTAGATTGTTATTCCGTTCCGAGACAGTTTTTCATTAAAGGCATTATATATTTACTATTGACAGAAAACACTTCCCGACACACACGAAAGAAAGAAAGGAATGAACTACGCACCCTCCCGATATATATCCTCAGCTCGTATCCGGTTTTACCTGGGGATATATCGTATCCACACCTACAGTTTCTTTCTGAGACGCTCGAACACATGGACATTCCGACGTTCCTGAAGAAGTCCTCCGGTCTAGAAAGACTCACAGTCATTTTTTCATTCATTCAGTATTATAAACGTAATTTCTTTTTTGATGCTTCTTAGTTTTGTTTACAATTTTAATCACTTGTCGTACTATATTGTTCTCTTCTTAAATCTGATTAGTCCTTTGTTATTTTGCTTAATATTCTATAGTTCTTCTCGTTATCTATGATTTCGTTTATTTCTTTCCTTTTTATTTGATCTCTTCCCTCTAGCCGTTCTTCCAGTAGTGGACACCGTAATAGTGATGTTCTGGTGCGCCTATTTCTTTGTATTGACATCATGGATGCTCTATTTGTCCCATTTTGCATAACGTGTGACTGTGTGTAGTCCTGACTGGTAGGAATCAGCTGTAAGATTAAGTATATAGTAAAGTTTGAAATACTGCAAGTCAGCGAGATACAGCCAAGAGTCGGATTTAGTGGAAGAGCTAGTGTGCTTTACTAGATTAGTCTCACAACTATTGCGTTAATGTTTGCTTTGAGAAAGTATGTGCATTTCGAGCCATGCATGCGATGTTTGCGTCCATGCGCTGCCTTATCCACGCTGTACTTGCATACGCTGTTTTTGTCTATGCGTGGTTTTTGTCCATGCGCTGATTTTGTCTACGCTGTACTTGCAGGCTTTGTTTTTGTCCACACGTAGTTTTTGTCCATGCGCTGTTTTTGCCCGCGCTGTCTTTGCATGCGCTGTTTTTGTCAATGCGCGGTGTTTTCTCATGCGCTGGTTTTGTCCACGCTGTATTTCCATACGCTGCATTCGCTCATCAGTGTTATTGTTTACGCTGTTTTGACCTAGAACCGCCACTGACAGTGTTTCTGGGCTTTACGAGAACTGTGTTGCACTTGTAATGATTTGTAATGTGCTAATTTGAGGTAAAATACGTATGAAAGGAACAATTTGTTGTATCCAATTTTCTCATGCTATCTTCTGACAAGGGTATGTACGGTAATGCAACTCCCTTATCTAACGTTTATATATGTATTAACCTTCCATTTGTGTTACTCATAATTTACTTCATACCGATAATTTCTTGCTGCTCTCCCATTTGTTTCTAAATAGTTGCCATGACTAGTGTAAAACTTTTATTTAGAATTTAACATATAGACGGCAAAGAGAAGAAAAGACAATAAGGCACGTGTTTCAAAATTTCCTTAAGTTATTTTTGATTTGTAACGTTTATATACGTATTAAACTTCTATTTGCATATTTCATAATTTCTTGCTGGTTTCTCATTTTTTTAATAGTTACCATGACCCTTATGTAAAGCTTTTATTTATAATTTTGCATATAAATAGCAAAATAGAAAGACAAGAAAGTACGTATATTAAAGATTCTCTCAGTTATTTTCATTTTCACATTTGAAGTATGCTTTCTTAATAGTCTGTTCTAGTATTAGTTAAATGTATAGTGCCAGAAATAGGGCTTCCTTGATTGACATTTTCTAAAATTTTACACAAGCGAATTTCGTTTTACCCTTTTTTTAATTACTACAAAATAACACAATTGGTGTTAAGAAAGTAACCCAACAGAACCCATTCATTAACTCTCTTTATTTCGGGTTCTTCCCAGTTGCGGACGCTGCTCTTATCTGTTAAAATCTTTCCCAGTTGCGGACGCACAGGTGTTGCTTGGAATTTCCATGACTCTATTACAAAGCAACCAGAATTGTTAGTCCCAATTTCGGACGCGTGTGGGAAAAGAGGTAAGATCTATTGATAACAAGCAGCAACGTTGCCACATTTTTTATTCCATTACATTTACTACTCTGCCCTCAGCAACGACAAGGACATTTTGTTGTAAGAATACAATTTGCTGAAAAGAGATTCATTCAGGGCTGTAGCTAGTAAGTTCTTATAGGGGCATGACTTTTTCAGGGGCCTTAGCCTCTTTACAATATCAAAATAAAATTCTCCTCACAATTTTTTAGTGAGGAGAATTTAATTTCCAAAAATAAGATGGGAACCCGACACACACACATACATAAGGATTTCGTACCCTCTATGCAACTTTCCTTCATACTTAACCATGCTTAGGACTGGCAGTGTCAATGTTGAAACTATTGGCACTGGCCTGTGTACAAGTTGCAGGAGAATAGCCCCTGTCGAAAAAATCCACTAATAGTCGTTTCTGCATAGCCGCATCGTTCATCTATTTGGGTTATGCTTTATTCCAAAGAAAACATATTTCAGAGGTTCTCGTTAGTGGATTTTTTAACGTCTCATTTCCGTAGGCACTATTTTTTTTCTTCCATGTTTTTTTCTACTTTACATGTAGAATGAGCCTATAGTTGAAGTTATTACGTTGTGTGTTGTTCAGTTTTTCATGGAAATGAACCTTCCACTAAATGTCATTTTATTATTCTTCTTTTATTATTCATCATAAGATTTTAGGCTAGAAGTTTGCGTGCAATTACGTTGAGAAATGGATCTTCTTAATGAATCTTTGTAAGAAATTTTCCTCGGACGCTAAATATTCCTCGTCGATGAGGGTGTGATAAACGGTCGATTATGATTAAATATTTAATCAACTAATATTCTGCAAACTACAAGCTTTTGTTAATGACTTCTAAAACAAGGAATTAAGTAATTTCAAAACATGTAATTAAGTAAATTATCATGCAAAACTAATAAATTTAAATAACTTCTCTTTCGACAGGAGGAATAAAATGGAAGTGTTATTTTGGGCTAGCATCTACGAAAATTTCCCTCACTAAAAATTTGCTGTGATAAATAAAATTAAATAATGCACAAATCTGCAAAATAATACAGGAATTCTGATGTAATTTACATGTATTTCATATGTAATTAATGGATAAACTAATGGTTAGCAGTATCTCTAATAATACATAGCTTTATAATTATAGATGCTCGTATACTGACAGATTTGATTTTTTTTAATATCGAGGCAGGGTAGTAAATGTAATGAAATGAAAAATGTGGCAACGTTGCTGCTTCTTATCAATAGATCTTACCTCTTTTCCTGCACGCGTCCGCAATTGGGATTAATAAGTCTGATTGCAACGTAATCGAGGCATGGAAATTTCAAACAATACCTGTGCGTCCGCAACTGGGAATGATTTTAACAGATAAGAGCAGCGTCCGCAACTGGGACGTCCGCAACTGACACGGATTCCTTTATTTCATGTATGGTAATTGCAAATAATGTAAGTAAATCAAAAGTATGTCTGTAATATATATATATATATATATATATATATATATATATATATATATATATATAATGTACATTTTATGATCAAAAAATGATCAAAAGTGGTTACTATTAGTGGAGATATTACTAAATCTCCAAGTTTTAAAACTAAAATAATATAATCCTGACATTTTCCTATATGTCACATATTAGTGAATGCAATTTACAATATTAATTTTTTTGCACGATCAGCGTCCCAGTATGAAGCAGCTTTTAATCCCGTTGTCTCGTATTAGTCATTAGTCTTGTTATATCTCTATTGTCCAATAAGCAGAGTACAGGAAAAGCTATCGATAAATCACATTTCCACTTCGAATTGATACTTCCGACTTATCTTGCTTCTTCTGTTGTAATGATTTTGTGAGTAACTTCGCCAGAAATCGATTTTGGTGTTAGTATGTACGCAAATCTTTGTTTTTATGATTTAAAAAATAGCCAATATCAACTAGAGCACTTACCGAATTCCGTGCCACAAAAATTATGTTATACAGCACAGGAAATGTAAAGTGTACAACTAAAATTTTAAACAAAGGCTAACAAATTGTTACATGAAAGATGATTTGTAAAATTAAAGAATGCAAATGCTTAAAATTAATTTAATAACTATAATGGTGAAATAATTTTGAACATAACTTTGCGCTAAACAATGCTAAAAGAAAGTTGGGAATATCTAAAAAGCAAAACACTGGATTGACAAATGAGGGGTGCCCACAAGAACAAAATTCTAGGATAAAGCTTCCGCTATTTTAAATTAATTTGTAAATCGCATCTTCGAACAAATTAATTGAATTTTTTATGTGTTTGTTTTAGTTATTCAAGAACTTTCTACCCTGAATTTGTTGTTAATGATTATTACACTTGTTAAATAGTTTTGGCTTTGTTGTGATCTCTTTCACTTTCAACACACATGGATATCAAGTCATACAGTTGATACAAAATACACTTACAACACCCAAATAAGCAACGGGTAACACTAACAACTGAAAATTGCAAGGCGTTCCATGCGTCATTAAGTCTATCATTGCCAACATAAAATATACTGTACAACAGTTATGAACAGTCAGGCGTATAAGTACTTGAATCTATGACTGCTTTAATTTGATTAGGTCGGGTGGAGCACGTTTCCTGGTATCACAAAAGACTTGGACAGATGCAACTTAACCTACACATAACTTTCCAAGCGGTTGAAAAGCCTATGGAGCATTGAAATGTGCTTTTAGTGTGCAATTAGTGCACACAAATCTTCACTTAAAGATTAATCTCTATTGTTTGGAGCGTTTTGTCCGAGTGCCACATATCAAAGATATTATAATTCGTCCAGAATATAATATGTTACTTAAATGATTACTGCATATGAGAAGAAATAAATAACATTGGTCATCGTTGGCGTTAGCAGCACATAAACTTGGTAGCAGTGGTCCAGACTACGAAGCGGAACAGGCGTTTATGGAATACTTCCAGTAAAGCGAGGGATCCCGGGTCCTGCCCCGAAAATTTAAGAAAAATAATCTTCTTAGATTGCATTTTAAAGCATTTTTGACTTTAAAAAATGCAAACAAAAGCTTAATTTTTTGTGTTTTATTTTTACCTTTGATAGTTTAGGCTTTTGCAAAATGTAGTAGTAGAAACAGACATATACTGTTAACAGTTTGTTTGTTTATTCAAACAGTGAAATTCAAAATTGTCTTACGATTTTAGTTAAACTTAAATGATACCAAGTGTATGCCAAAATCAAAATGATAAAAGATACTGTGAAGTGAATACTCAAAAACAAAGTTTTGAAAACGGGTTTTAGGCCTAAAAGCCTAGACGTTCAACAATGTATAGTTAAAAATTGGTTGAATCTTTTAAGCTAAATTAAACTCGCTTTCCTGCTCGCTAAAACAGTTTGTTACTTCACAGTTTATTTTACCTTCACCTTCACAGGGCCTTTTCTCACAATTGGAAATACATTTTTGTAACACTTCTTTTCATATTCATTTTGTCTAACATTGTATTGTGAACGTAGCAAACTGCTACATGTTTAAGCCTTTTTTGGTCATACTTGACCTAAGATACTTGAAATATTGGGCGGGACGAAAACCGTGTTACAAAATTAGGGGGGACACAATCCCGGTGTCCTGGGTGGATTGACGCCCGTGTTGATCATACATGAGTTACAAAATGGTTGAAATAAACTGAAACTATCAAATTTGAAACAATGAAACGAAATATATTTTAAAATGTTTGCCTCCATTCATAGTTCTACTCCAACTTCCAGCCATTCTCATTAATTAAGACATCTCTTTTCTACTCCAGAGGAGGTCATCTTGCTTATCGCACTAAGTATGGATTAAATTTGAAATTAAAGCATATTGAATAGTTTTGACCTAACTGCATTTGAGCTAATACCTTCTGCTTGCAAATTCAGTGCGTTAACTACTCACTTACGCCAATCAGTTTCTGAAATTTGTACAGTCCACAGAAAAAAAACCTTGAACATGAGCATGTAACTTTATTGTGAAACTAGGCCTAACAGCGTAGGGAATCAACATGACATCTAAGTGGCACGAATCATGACAGGAGAAACCTCGGCGTCCTCCCCTGCACACTTATGTTGGAGCAAAAGATTTCGTCGTTTCACAATAAACTTGTATGCTCATGTGGCAGTTTTTTTTTTTTTGCTGCGGACTGTACACACACACGCACAGACACACACACATACACAAAAATACGTTAGCTTGTTTAAATTATTTCGTGTAAGTCTAGACGAGTCGCTAAGGCCCTATGAAGATATGATCATTAGCTGAGGTAATTTACTTCATTAAAGTTTATTGTCTAGGAAAGATTTATTATAATTCTATTATTGCTTTATTATTATTCACGTACATTGCGAATACTATCATTTCACAGATCAAACCTATTGTGTATCAGTTAACGTAACGTAAAAGAAAATGCGACTTGCGCGGAAAATACGTTTATACATATTGCAGCAAATAAAATTTTCAGTTACTATTTGCAAATTTAGTCATATCGGACTGTAAACAAATCTTAGTTTGGAACAGAGAGTTGAACTATACACAAAAAAATTAAAATGCAATAAGAAATAGTCAAGCGGTCGATGTGGATATTTTCGTAATCATGTGAAACCTGGAGAAGTTCAATTTTTTTCTTCTCTCCTATCCGTAGTCTGCGAAAATTACCTTGAATAAATGTTTATACATTATTTTCTTTTCAAATTTGATTAGGAAACAATATTATACAAATTTTAAATGTAAAACGCCATTTCTTTAAACAATGTACTATTTATAAAAATCTTCACGATTCCATTATTATTCTCTCTAGCGCGAGGAGCACGGTTCGATACTCGGAAGGAGATCGTGTGCTTTGTATCCTACATTGAGTTTTGAGTCTGTAACATACCTATCGACGAGAGGGACGCTAAACCTTAATTAAGGAACTCTTGCCCTCTGATTCGTAATACATTTTGAAGTGATTAGTCCATAGCTTAATGAATGAAATAATATTTACGTCTTTATTGTATAATAACTTTGCGTAATATTGGTTTCTACGGAAGGGAGGTGCTCAACTCGAATTAAAACTTGAGTGCTATTTCGTAATCCACTTTAAAGTTCCCTCTTTTATAGTAATCGAATGCGAGTAATATAAGAGTAATATCAAGTATATGTTAGTTAACATACGGTTGTTGAGGGTATTGCTCATGTTGAGAGCTAATTAAGAAAAAAATATTGCTATTTAAAAAATAATATTATTAGAGAATATATGTACCCCTCTATTGGATAAATTTCTGTTATTATTTTCGCAGCACCATAATCTCATTTGTATACAACATCTGTTTTCTTTTCTTTCTTTTTTTTTTTTTGTTATTGTTTAAAGAAGTGACTTGTGCTTTATCATTGTTCATTTCAAACTAACTTAACATCATTGAAAGAATTCCACAGGGATTGAAACCAATTATAGTCTGACGGAGCTAGTTCCGGGATATACGATAGATGCACTAAAACCACTCAGCCAAGTTCTCGCAAACATGGAAGGGTCGCTAAATTTCATTGTTAAGCAAGCTGTTTTACGATGGTTTTTGTTGCTTATAAGGCTCATTACCAGAAATGCAATTTCCTTACAGTTAAATAACAGAAACAGCACTGTTTTCTAAGAACTAAATTGAATTAATGCAATAAAAGAGAATATGCATGCGTAGAAAGTGGCTTTGACCTACTTTACGCGCGAACCACAGTTTACAATATGGTCGCGTGCGAGGAATATGTAAAACACTGACAGGGTACAAGCACGTGCTTCTCGAGAAAAGCGCTGACCGATAGCCAATCATGCGATGACTGGCGGAGTAATACCATTCTGTAATGTTTAAATCAGGATCAGAAGGTTCGTTGAATGAACTTAAGGCTTGGTTTCCTTCCACTTCATTCTTCTTCTTTCATGATGTCTTGCAACGAGTACTATAAGCCTTGATTGTCTTCAACGCTAAGAAGAGGGAGGAAGTTCAATACGGTGGTCCGTACGTTTTTCTTTTTATCTAAGTTATTTCTAAAAACGCATTTTCACACATTTCTTGGATATAATCATCTAAATGGTAAAGAGTAGTATGGTAGTTAAATAATCTTTCTCCAATTCACAATTTCTAAGTGAAATAAGAATAGTACAGGGTTAGCATAAACGATTCATTCATTTTTGAAAAGGCTATTTTTTCAAAACTATTAAACGTACACACATGAAATACAGTGGTGCCCACCCCCCCTCATATCCATGACGCACCCCCCTCAATTGTTTATCCGTAGATGTTCTTCCATGAAAAAAAAATCTTTTCAATTAATTTTACACCCCCTCAAACATATTTATATAGATTTTTACCCCCCCCCCCAAACATTTCAATGACGCAGTTTGCGTCATAGTCCTCCTTTGTGGGCACCCTTGTGAAATATATATAAAAAAAATCCACAAACTCAAGTTTATACACCTACAAATGTTCAATACGTGCCCTTTTGGTGACACGACAGACGATAATCGACGTCGTTTTTCTTGTTTTCCCTCCATTTTTGACAGGTACTAAATTACCACACTGCCACACCCGATTGGAAAGATAATGGAATCGTGCTGCCACCTGGAATACACAATGTAAACTTGGTGACTTTATGGTTCTTTTCATATATCCCTGACGTGTGTACATTAGGGCGGAGCGAAAAATTACTTTTTTATATATCGAAGACGCAATACTGCGGAAAAGTTGCCAATTGATATTGATAAAATACTGTAAAAATTTCGTTTCTGAAATCAAATATCTTTGGGTGGCGAATCGCCAAAAAAGATTTTGTGTCTTTATAGGGTATGCAAACCCGCCGTACATATCACTTTTTTGTGTTTTTACAATAAATGAACAAATTATTACCTATATTTCTTAACGTTAGCAGTCTATAAAGTTGAAGAAATAATTTCTAGATTATTTAGGCAGATTTGGAACCATAAAATAGCCTATTTTAGCAAAACAAAGTATTGCATATCATATACTGTACTTGTGGTTTCTTATAAGGTTCTAGCATTAAATTAATATGCCAATAAATGTGTTCATTATTCATTATGATTTTTCCTTCAACACTCTTTTTCCTTTTAACAATTTTTGTACTGCTTTATAGAATTTAACTTCCTCCCCTGAATATGAGTTCAATTTGGACTAGTCCAATTGATAGTAGCAGTATTAAAAAGAAACGTTAGTATTCGATAACTTTGTTCAAATGTGGAAGACGATCTTTTCAAGGTAATTTTACGGTGTTAACATTGCGTTTCAGTGTTTACTTCGTTGTGCGTAGTTGGTACGTGTATAAACAGTTTGTTTTTGTACTGTAAATTAAACTTTATGTAATGTGTGTGAGATCTGTATTTTATATCAATATTGAAACTCGAACCATGTCGAAGATAAGTACAAGATTAAGAACGACTCACCCAGTGCTTGGACATTCAGCTGAACTTTCAGGTGTGTAGTTGCCCACAAAATTAGCTGTAACGAAGCATTGTTTTCAATTGGTAGAGCTGGAAAAGTGTGAGAAAGAGTATGATCGATCTGTAAAGAAGTTGGCGGGAGACGTTCTTCAATGTGTGAAATCTGTTTAGGGCAAAGCTTCCATCCCTACTTTGTCGTTAGAACGTCTAGTTCAGTTTCTACTTGCTTTGCACGGAAAGTATATAAGAAGTTTATTAAATCTGAGAAGAAAACGAAAGTTTCTGCTAGCTTCCAGAAAAACTGGATATACTTAAACAAGATTACACGAACTCTTTTCATATATGTTCCTGAACTTTTCATGTGCTCATGTGAATTAAGAAAGAAAATACCTAGGAAGGAGTGGACATTTCTGCAAGATCAGACAAAAACACGAGTAGGAAGAATAGAGAGAGTTGACTACGAGGAGACTTTAAAACTAATCATACTCACTAAAAGTAAATCACGAAAGACCACCTGCCAACAGTCTTCTTACACATCACAAACGAGTTCTTCTAATGAACTCCAGACATCATCTTCTGACGGCGATGAGTCACGTGTTGATGATTACTTTGCAAAACAACAGAATATTAGAGAGAAAAGAAGCAAGCAGCAGCGACATGTCCTTAGACTTCTTGGTATGCTGACAGACCGATTTCGAACATCTGATCGTGCAACTGCTTTGATAGCAACAGCTACATTGCAATCTTTTGGAATAATTGATCCACAACATGCTGGCTAGATGATAGACTGTCCAAAAGTCCGGCGAGAAAGGGAAAATATAGGACAAAAGGAAGTGCTAATGGTCAAAGGAAAGGATCTTAAAGGCTTGTACTTTGCTGGTCTTAAAGATCAAACTCTATGCAGGAAAGAGATTGGAGATCGCTGATTTTCAGTAAAGAGATACGCTACTTGTAAAGATGGATCTAAACACGTGTGGCTAATGAGAACTTCTTCAAGGTACATATCATAAAAGGAGCGGCAATTGGTTCAAGAAGTGCGTAATCCAAAATAACTGCTATTTCGCACACCCGGAGAATATATTGCCTTCTATGGTTGACGATGAAATTCTTCACGTCAGAAAAGAGCCATAGAGAAAGATAGTCAACGTAATGGGAAAAGCTAGGAATGAGAAGAGTAGATATTATGACAGAGTATCAGTAGGAAGACGAAACGAAGAAGACCAGCTAAAGAAGACAATGAGTCACATGTAAAAAAAAAATGTATGCTACTAAAGCTTAATTTCAATGCAAACAATTACACAGACCTTATTAATTGGGAATCAGTTAAAATGAGGCATCCTCCAGCGGTCTTGTTTTCCAACAAAGAACTTTTAATCTACAACAATAACCGTGAACATCCAGTCATAAAAAGAGCTTTAAAATATTCCTGTCACATTACGAGTACAGAACGCTGCGTGAAACTTGTAACAGAAGCATCTTCAGCAGTTTGTGGCAGAGATGGTTTTATCAGACTTAAACTAAAAATACCGATTTGTAAACACAAAAGTAGAAACAATGGCAAACACTGCTTTGCAAATAATCAAAGATCTAAATTTGAACATACGTGTATGAATGGTAGGGTGGATATGGCAGAAAAAATATGCATTTTGTATTAAGTAGATTGTTATTTTGATCAAATTGATTAGTGTGTGATCCAAAATGTGCCTGAATCATGCAGAAAACATTTCTTAAATTTTGTATATTACTTAAGAAATGTAGGTTGTACTTTTGTTCATTTACCGTAGAAGCGCAAAAGAGTGATGTGTACGGCGGGTTTGCATACCCTATAAAGACACAAAATCTTTTTTGGCGATTCGCCACCCGAAGATATTGGATTTCAGCGACGAAATTTTTACATTATTTTATCAACATTAATTGACAACTTTTCCGCACTATTGGGTTTTTGATATATAAAAAAGTGATTTTTCGCTCCGCCCTAGTGTACATGCTTGTAACACTTTATAAAATATAGCCTTTTTAAAGCGAATGAATCATTATTGCTAACCCTGTACAGTATTGGACACCAGACTTTCCTTGTAGAACTTAGAGAAAGTAAACATTATAATACTGTTTGATGAGAAATGAATTGTGGAAATAAACTCAAAAGGTTGATAAGGAAAATACCTAGATAAATAGTCCAATTACGCTGTTAAAACGCTGAACTTATTGTAACATATTCAGTAAATAGAATTTCATTGAGGGAGCATCTCTAGCATCGCATACAGCGTCCTCGTACCTTTTATGTGAATCGTTTGTTACTAAATTTTTCATATATTATTAATTTTTAATATTATTAGAGAGAATTAGGGTAAAGGCTATAATGAGAATTACTGTTACTACGAATGCAAGATAGTAGTAATTGTTGATGTGTAGGCGCTTAAAATTTTATTGGCATGTACTCCCTTAACATATTTATGGCTAATCTCCTAAACTTATATGGCTACCTGCTGGGCTGGACGCGAATCCCCTCGTATTGCTCAGTATCGCCCAACACAATAATAAAATTTTATATTAATATTCTGTGATCTGTAATTTAGCATAAGCGACTTGCTTTAGACTAATCTATTTCCATCCCTTTTAACAGGTAGAGCTGGGTAAATTTCTGACTTGTTCTAAAATCCGAGATTATCAAAGACAAAATGGGACAATTTCTAAGTACGAAGACGAAAGAATAGCAAAATATCTTGATAACATGTGTGGGTAAGTTGCTAGTCAAGTCCATTCTATGTATAACGCTTCAAACTGATTGTTTAGTGGCAAGTTGTAAGGTAAATTTGAATTACAGTGCACTCCCGCTAATCCGAACTAATTGGGACCGAACCCTGTTTGGGTTAGCTGGAATCGCAGTTTGAAGCGGGTTAACGGGTCTATTGTGTTGTAACACATAGCGTATAGTATTTCAAAACACGTTTTCTGACTACAGTATATGTAGAGTACTGAAAAAATGTGTAAAATGTTGCAAAAGTTTGATTCCTGTATTTTTTCACGTACAGTAGATACAAATCTTTCAGTTAGAGGTAATGTTATGATTGTGCACTTCCACTCTGCAGCGGTCGGCAGTTTCTCAGCTGTGGTCCCAGTGCAAACATGTTATGTTATAGTACAGTACTTATTCTAATACATTACTGTATTTCGCTCATACTAAACTATTGTTCAGTACGTACTCTATTCTATTTCAAACTCTGTGTAACTGCCGTAATGTACAGGTATTAAAGAAAAAAAACTTATTTAACGAAAGTTTACTTTGTTTCCCATGAAAACATGCTCCCATTTTTATCCTTTTGGTTATTAACCCCTTACCGCATGCCGTGCCATATATGACACATACCATTTTTTCACTTTAGTTTTTTTTTTTTTTTGTGATTTATCAAAGGCATCAAATGACTGTTTTGTCTGCTGTGTGAGATATTGACGTGTATGAATAAGAGATTTTGGTGTCATCTAGCATGTTCTTTGTGAGTTGTAAGTGTGTCATATAGGCCTATGGCACTTACTTATTTATCGTCGGAATTAAGGGAAAAATCTAAAATTGAAGTTTTAATACATTTTTCAATTTCTTATATGAGGATTTCCAATACAGATTATTATTTTTTCACTAAAAGAAAAATAATCATGCAGAAAGGGGTTAATTTCCTAAAACTGCATATTTTCGCTACAAAATAATAATAATAATAATAATAATAATAATAATAATAATAATAATAATAATAATAATAATAATAATAATAATAATAATAATAATAATAATAATAATATAGGCCTAATAATAAAATTTCCTCTTGGACCTGTTCGGATTAACGTGACTCCACTGTATAAGCTTTCTTGCTTCATTCGTTTATCAGAGCAAGTGAAACACTTTATTTACATTGGAAAATTAGTATATATGTGTCCAAAATTTTTAACAATACGAAAGTTTTCAAAGCACATGAGAAGAAAATAATGCGAATTTTCCACTCATTTAACTTATTAATTTAATCTGAAGGAATAATGTCACAGTAGGGCAAAGCAAGAATAGTATCTTACCATCAGTTGTAAAATCAAACTTATGAATACTGGAATACAGTATGCCGTATGCAAGGGCACCGATTTCTGTGTAAATTTGGTGGTGGTGGGGGCATTCAGATGCAGAAGGTATATGAAGACTTAAAGGCAAATTGCACTCAAATTATGCCAAATATTGTATATTCATAAATATACCAGTAATAGGTGAGCACATGAGCTTTGGGGGAGCCGGGCCCCCTCAGCCCCGCAAGGATCGGTGCCCTTGGCCGTATGCAACTGAAACAGCTATGTATGCCTTTCTTTATGTTTTCTTCGAGCAAAAATGCTGACGAAGACAATTTCTTGAAATCTTATTTCGATCAGCCTGGCAAATATGACAGTAAATTAGTAGTAATCTATCTGGACGGAAATAGGAAGATAATTGATGTTTCATCGAACCAGGGATGTACTGTCTTTTCAAGCAATTGGTCAAATGTCCAGTATGTTCTCCCTTTTCATGGCGTTTTTTCTGAAATCTATTTACGGACGATAATAAAATAAGCAGTTTTAAAAATTTACATTATTATCCAGCAAAAGTACACAAGATATATTTTCCGTATATTATGAATCTTTATTGGTGGTAACTTTCCAAGACAAGGGTAGGGTAGTCTGACCTGAGGATATACTGTAAATTTATTGCAGGGGCGCAACGGCTGTCTTCAGTAATCAACATTCAAACTGAAACAACATTTTAGTTTGAAATTCCTTTATTTCTATACTACGTGGACCAGTCAGACAGATAGTTGCACTTCTTCGTAAATATTTTCGGTCAAAGGCTACTTTGATGAAACTGTGGGGCAACACTAGACATGCAGCTGTATCTTGTCACGTAGCGGCTTTCACGGTAAGTGGTGGCAGAGGCGGAGTTTGGGGGGTGGCAACTGGGGTAACCGCCCTAGGCCCCGTGCTTAGGGGAACCCCGCGTTCCGAGTTGATATATTTCTTATTCAATGATATAAAAGTTGATTTGCAAAAAAAAGAAAAAAAAAAGAAAAAAAAGTTTACAAATAAACTAGTATGCATGGTTTCCATGCGAAATGTAATGTAAAATGGAAGTGAATAAAGAAGCAAGGGGAAAAGATGCAGTACAATTACGTAAACAACTACACACTACCTTTGATAATTAGGATCATTATTCATCATTCTGCGTGGTGGTCAACAAGTAATCATGGGCCTTATGCAGAGTCGTTCTGACGCTTGATTAGTGCTATACTAATGAGTTCGACTAACACATGTTTCCTGCTGTAGTCAGGCCTTTAGTATGATACTAATCATTTGTCAAAACGATTCTGCATAAGGCGGCATATTAATAATTGAAACGGAAACGCAGCAACGATTTCTGTGGCTGTTACAGTAATGTGCAGTCGTGCAGTCAGTCACAGAGGTTTCAACTGCAGTTGTACTCTTTTTTTTTTTTTTTTCTATGTGATTCGTGGACCACTGATACACGCTGTTATTTACTTTCATCTTTATTACTTATTGGAATTACCTGTCTAAATTGTGCAATGGTGATGGCTTTACCAGCCGCGCATTTATATTATGTATGTATTGTCAAACTTTTGTTTGTTTGTTTGTTTATTGATACACACAATTTCAGGCGTCAAGATTGTTAAATTGGCCACGTTTTGCCAATTCAGAACAGATAATTTTACCAGTACCGTATCAGAAATTTAGACAACATTCGGCAACCTTTATTATTGTAACAAAGAATGTGAACAAACGCGGTTGCGTGCTTTAAGCAAAAAACAGCGCAGCAGTTTGATTTCAACTGCAGTGTTGCCAACAAGTTGATACAAAAAGTCGCTAAGTAGGAGACGAAATGACTCCAAGTTTGGGTGAAAAGTCGCTAAAAAAATTTTTGTGGAATTTTGCCTCTTTTATATATATACAAGATACGTGATCAATTCAAGCCATAGCAATATCTACGCTACAAAATCGTATAGGAAGTATTCAAAGACTCTTTGTGTAACTAACAATAATTTCACTTTTATATATTTTTAACTGTATGATCAATTTTGCTTCAACGAAATCAAAAGTGAGTTTAAAAAAACGAACAAAATTAAAGATCAAGAAAAAATCTTACTTCACTTCCACTCACGCTCCTACAGACGATCTGTTTGCTATCGTTAATGCATTATTTGTGCCTCTAAACGAAAGCTCTGTAAACTAAAGGCCATTAACCCTTAAAGGATCCTGGCTTTTTGGGCTATTTTTTAGACTTTCAGTCAAGCAGCTACTGTATCGTCACTATTTATCCTAGGATCATGGTTCATACCTCATTCTCTTCAGAATAGAGCTGGCTTTCAAATAGTACCTGCATGCTCATACCATATACCAGAAGCGGAAAAAAAATGTCAAAGTGAACATTTCGGAGGGAAAATTTTTTTCTTGAACTTTGACCCCCCTGGACTCCCCCTGTGTGATTGTAGTCATCTTTAAAAAATCTGATAAATAGTACTTGGTATATTGAATGTGTGTGCCAAATTTCAAGTTTCTATCTTGAATAGTAAGGGCGGGAGAATTTTTATAAAAAATTCCCACAATGCCCCAAATTACCATAAAACACTATGATCTCAGGGAAAAAATCCGGAGACATCCCTAATTACCCTAGGACTATAATCCGCCAATCATTCTCTTCAGAATAGAACTGTCTTTCAGGCGGTACCATTCACATGTCTCCATCATGTATCTAAGGCGGGAAATTCCTGAAAAAAGGGATTTTTGGGGGCAAAATTTCCCTTTTTTCAACTTTTGTCCGTCTGGACCCCCCCCCTGTTTTTACGCAGAAATCGGAAAAAACCTTCTGGTAAATACTACTCGGTGGACTGAATGTTTGTGCAAAATTTCAATCTTTTACGTGAAAAAATAGGCCCGCCAGAAACAATTCCCTACCATGCCCCACTTTTACCCTATACAGAAGTATATTTGGATAAAAATTCACTGAAACGGCCCTAATTATCCTAGAATAATAATTCGACCGTCGTTCTCTTCAGAATGGAACTGCCTTTCCGACGGCATGACACACGAGGTCCTATCATGTATGTAAGGGGGGAAAATGACGAAAAACGGGATTTTGGGGGTAAAAATCCCTTTTTTTACTCCTTTACCCCTCTGGTTCCCTCCCTGTTTTAGCACTGACATCGGAACAAAAAATTTGGTAAATACTACTCGGTTTACTGAATGTTTGTGCAAAATTTCAATCTTCTACGTAGAAAATAAGCCCGCCAAAAATATTGAACATAGGCTTAGAATATGAGAAAAGAAATTTTTGACTTATGACGTCATCACCTCCTATGTCTGGACGCAGGACGGTCTGAAACCATACGTAATGTTCTCTACAAGGCCTCTGGACTTGAAAAAAAAACCGGACGAAAAAGCTCAAATAGAAGAGAAATAACGCAATGTACCATGAAAATCGCGTATGGTACAAATTGTACCATAGGATCCCCAAAGGGTTAAAAGCTGGAGTTGGTCCCCGGCGGAAGGTAAGAGATAACAATCAAAGCCGGAATATAGAGATACATGTTGCGTACTTTCCCAGCTTGTCAACATCTGAACTGATTAAAATAAGCAAAAGAAAAATAAACATATATCTGAACTGATTCGAATTAATAGTACTTATTTTAGGACAAGTTGTTCGCACCGCAAAAGGCGCTAGGTTTGTAAGTAAGTCGCCAAATCGTCATTCCAAAATCACCAAAAAAGTTGCTAATCGGAAAAATTATTTTTTGTCGCTATCCTGGAAGGCGAATCCCCTAGACTTAACGACTTTACACCAAATTTGCAACACTGTTCGACTGCCAACAAAGGTAGCTTATAATACGTGACTCATGCACAACACTATAGCAAAAATATCAACACATTTTTATTCAACATGCAACACAAAACATTGTGTTCGTATATGCGTGATTCTTAGATCCTAGCAGTTAAGAATTTTTTGTCCGCTTTTTTTTCGCAACCCAGATTAAAGTACGCTTTTGAATACAGTTTGCGTCTGTAGTGTAGCAGAGTTTCGGTAATGGTTCGTTTGCGTTCTACGTATTACGTAGTAGTGACTATAGAGTGTTAAAAGTGGTTTTCCAGTTAATTAATCTATCGACATGCCCTAACAGCACAATTACACAGCAAGCATATGCCTATCATGTTCCCTCAGGTACAGTCTGTCAGGAAAGTAAATGTATACCTATTTTTTGAGTCTGCATTCCTGCGCTTCAGCCATGGAGAATAAGAGAATTAAATCAATCAAATGTTTACTGAGGGGTAAGAAGAAAAGTTTCATCTGAATAAGACATTGCATAGGGGTACAAGCTACGAATGCGAATAATGCATAGTGTAAACAAAGCTCGACACCGAAAGAGGAAGCCAGAAACAGCTGCTAAACGGAGAAAAAAGAGTAAAAAATTGTCGAAGTGGGAACATAAGATACAAATACAAGCAAATACGCCGACAAGTAAACGCTTATCAAGCAATGGTCTTGGTGTAGTGGTTAAGGTGCTGGCTTACAAATACAAAGCACTTCAGTCCGAATCCGCTGCAAGGAGATTTTTTAAATTTTTTGTTAATAATGCATACAGCTCATGCTAGATTTTAAAAGAGGCCGTATTTAGTCTTTCTTAGCAATTATTATTGGTAATGTTTAGTACTGATAATACTTCTTGTCTTTGCTTTTTGCTTTTATTCTTCTCTTCATTTCGAAAGAGAAGAATACCCGAACAAATGCCACCACAATTCGTCTTATTTTGAATGTAAACGCCATTTGCACTTAGTAAAAATTAAAAATTGAACATTCCGACGTAACTGCAAAAAGTAAAAAATGGAGGTTGAGGGGTTCGAACCCATACTCATAGTTATTAAAAATACAATCACTAAATCCCTTAAACTTCGCGACTACGATTTCTATGTTGGGTACTGGGATGCTTGTTTTTAGGATAGGCTGGTCAATACGTTTTGCAAAGAGACATGGTTTAGCTCTGACGCAGCACGGGTGCGATCGAGCACTTTTGCCGATCATCACTCTCAGAGCCAACTCTGTTAAAAAGTTTCTCTCTCTGTGTGTGTCTATCTATCTGTGTGTGTATATATAACACTTTTTGTAAATGCCATAACCACCGTAATTTTCAGCGGATTGAGGCCAAACTTCACTCAAACATTAATTGTGGAAGTATCCTGAATGAGTTCGTTAGCCAGAATAATCAGATAAAAATGTTCAAAATGGCTCTTCAAACTCTTAAAAAGTTTCAAAGTTTCGCCCATAAGTGGGTATTCACAATGCTTGAGCGACTTTTCTACTTTTACTGAAATGTTTGTGTGCAGGGACTTATTCTCTTTCATTGAAATATTGCACCCGATTAATCGCCTAAAGAAGGTTCACGCCCTTTCGATACGGTCAGTCTTTCTTTTAGGGGGAGGGGATATTTTCTTATCGGAACAAGACGATTGTTAGTGATGATATGAAGTTACAGATTGAAAGTTAAATAACTTGTGAAACGTGTTATTTGAAAGAATAATATAATAAATGTGCTTTCCCCTAACACAGACAACTGTAAATCATGTATTTCGAGTTCGGCAGAATGGCGAGAGGTGTTATTTGATATGCTTTTTAGTAACACATTGCATTCAAATAGTGGTAGGCAACATTAATGGTAAGTAAAATAACAATAATCATTATCATATATATATTACGAAAAGGCGTTTGGAGCAACGCAATATCTTCCTCAATTCTTCATCAAACGTAATGATTGAAACGCCATATCTCTCTTACAGGCAAAATATTAACAATTTATATCGAGAGAACGGGAAATGGTAGAGTGATGGGAGCAACGTCGGACAGTATGCACTCATAGTACTCAGGAAAATAAGCGATTTCAATGCAAAATGAACGAAGAGGCATTGTCATGGGGAGTCATGGGGCACGGCAGAGTCCTCTTTAGACAAAATGTCGATAACTTATATCGAGAGAACAGGAGGTGGTAGTGGGTTATAACCAACGTTAAACACCGTGGACCCATAAGGCGCATCGAAAAAAAATTGAGGAAGCACCACCTACCCTTACTTCTTTCCACACGATAATATAAAATTATATTGTGCGAAATATACGCACGAGTTAGCTAGTAATATTTAATATTATCATTGTTATTATCAACAGCGTCTTTTTATTACGTGCATATTTGACATGAAACCAATGAGAAGATCCATCATTCGTAGTAAGAATAAGAATAGACAGTTACTTTAACTGTGAAGGATGACGCAAAATACGAAAAATGTGACTATCTGTAGCAATAAGAAACAATACCTTCAAATGGATAAAAAAAATCAAGCCAAGATAGATTTGAACTCGGGTGGCCGGGGCGAAAACCAGTGCTTTGTCCACTCCGCCACTGCGTCGTTAGGTATTACAACCACTGAATTAACAGCTATCACTTCCGTGGGTTGTATACTATGATCACGTGTTCCTTCGCTGGAAGTCGACAATGTTCTTATATGTAATAGTTAAAACTACATGCTATGTAATACATGAGGTATTTAGACCTACGTGCTCTCGATATAAAGTAACAAAAGGGTCGTGCTGGGAATAAGAAACAGAACATTGCTTGGACAAAACGGAAACTATTGGCATTAGAGGAAATATTTATCTACGAGGCATTCGCAGTAACTTAATTCAGAATAGTTACTGTTTAGTTCACTAAACGAAGCAAGGGGTATAAAAAGCAAACATGTCGCGTCAACGAGATCGACCATAGTTGACAGAGGCGAAAGCAGATGTGTAGTAATCCAACAACTTTGGTGAAATCGATAATTCGTTCTGTAATCTGTAATAGATCTATCACAACTTTACGGGAGAATACAGAAAGACTTACTAACCCTATCGTATTGAAAGCTTAACTAACCCGATCATACAGACACAAATGGATGTAACTGTGTGTACTACAACTTGGATTTAGCGAAAGCCGTTTAGACATTCAGTGGTTTGCAGCGTTGTATATTCACTAAAAGATGATACACAATACAATTCTTTATACCTGAGCTTCCAGTAGCTAGATACATGCCATTTCTGGTTACATAATCAAACTGATGTCGGATTTGGTATACGGACAAAATCTCGCGGCCGAAACATCGCCGCCCAAAATCTCGCCGGCCAAAACCTCGCGGGTCAAAATCTCGCCGGGCCAAAACCTCGCGTGGCCAAATCTCGCGTGGCCAAAACCTCGCCGCCCAAAACCTCGCGGGACAAAATCTCGCCGGGCCAAAACCTCGCGTAGCCAAAACCTCGCCGCCCAAAACCTCGCCGCCCAAAACCTCGCGGGACAAAATCTCGCCGGGCCAAAATCTCGCCGCGAATGAAACTTTTCTTTAAAATTTACCCAATGTGTTTCCTAATATGCAATTCCACATTACAAATAATAATAATAATAATAATAATAATAATAATAATAATAATAATAAGAAGAAGAAGAAGAAGAAGAAGAAGAAGAAGAAGATGAAGAAGAAGATACAAAACATCGTGTGCGTGGGCTTTCTCGGGTTATTCCCGTTTCCTCCCACTTTCTCTATTCGATCATTTCCTTCATCCTGGTCATCTACGTCTCCTTTAACCTATAGGACATAATCAAGGGACGTCGTAAAAACTCATATATTATTTCATACTTTCATAAATATTATTAGATTTTTGTTAATATTTTAAGTTTTTGGATGTTCCAAAGTTCACGGAACTAACATCGTTAGTTGTCATTACTTTCCTTATCCAGACTTTCATTCCCTGTAACCAGTTTAAAAACATCCTGTCGCCCTACCTTCCATTGAAATCCTCTAATACAGAAATAGAATTTTCGCATGGTATCGCGGAATTTGGTCAAACACCCGTGATACTTCTTCTGAAACAGCGTCTTTTATACCGTCATCCTTATCATCTGTTGGAACATTTACATTTTGGTCAGGCGAGATTTTGGGTATGGCGATATTTTGGGGGCGAGGTTTTGGCCCGGCGAGGTTTAGGCCCGCGAGGTTTTGGCCAGGCGAGGTTTTGGCCCCGCGAGATTTTGGCCCGCGACATTTTGGGCGGCGAGGTTTTGACCAGGCGGGGTTCTGGCCCGGCGAGATTTTGTCCCGCGAGGTTTTGGGCGGCGAGGTTTTGGCCAGGCGAGGTTTCGGCCTGGCGAGATTTTGGGCCGCGAGGTTTTGGGAGGCGAGGTTTTGGCCAGGCGAGGTTTTGGTCCGCGAGGTTGTCGCCGCGAGGTTCTGGCCGCGAGATTTTGTACCCAAACCGTCGGATTTTAATACACGACGTATTGCAGCATATAAAATGCTTTGCATTACTTGTTTGTTTTTAAACAGCTATTAGTTTAGTGTTCTGAAAAGTTGTGTGTAAACTAGGGATGGTAAATTCCGGAATTTTTACTTTCCGGACTCCCGAAAGTAAAACCGGACAAATTACGGAATTCGCAAAATTCCGGAAGTCGGAAAATATCCAATTTTGGAAAAAATCCGAAATTTGAAAAAATCCGGAATTTAGAAATTTTTGATTCCGTAAACCTTCCGAAATTCCAAAATATTCAGAAATCTTTTCCGAATTCCGGAACTTCTTAAATTCCGGATTATTTCCGAATTCCGGAATTATACTAACTAACTAACTCCGGAATTATACTAATACAAAAGCTCTCCACTGACTTCTATCATTAGCTAATTGGATCCACTTTCTACTTTGTATTCCTATCTCTGCGAGATCCATCTTAATATTGTTCTCCCATCTATGCCTAGGTCTCCCTAATGGTCGTTTTCCGATTGGTCTTCCAGTCAAGACTTTGAAAGCGTTTCTACTTTCTTCCATTCTAGCTACATGACCCGCCCACCTAAGCCTCCTAGACTTGACAACCCTAACAATGCTGGGTAAACCGTATAAATCGTGTAGCTCCTCGTTATGAAGTTTCCGCCATTCCCCATTCTCGTTCCTCTGAGGTCCGGAATTATACAGAATTCCATAATTTTCCGAAATCAGGAAGCTGAAATTTCCGCTTCCGGAAAATGAATTTCTCTAGGTTAATATGTATCGTGGCGGACATAAGTCTTTGACCAGGTATTGGCGACTGCTATGAAACAAATATAGAGTATGAGTATTAAATTTGTCATATCTGTAGTTTCGTGTGAAGAAACAAATTTGTGAAAGGTTAAAGAACAACTGAAGTTATTAATATAAACTTTGCCGAAGATCATTCACTTATGTCATCATAAAAGAAATACGATAAACGTTTTAAATAAAGAAATACATCTTTGTGTTCTTGCGTGTTTGTAAGTCTTTTTTAATTTAAATTTGAATTATCTGGACTATAGTATTTTATCACTACCGAAATGAGTGTTTCATCGTTAATAAAATATTGGAATGTAAACATGTGCAATTTGTTACATAGATTAGTGTTTCTTGACTATTACTTAACACAGCAGCATTAAGGTAGTGGATTGGGCATTCGTTTCGTAACTTAGAGGTTCACGGATCGATTTCCAGTTAGGAAATTAAGAAAAAGATTTATCATTTATAATTTGTGATACTTCCGACGTATAATAACATGAAAAATAGTCAATTTCTCTCGTTCTTACAAACTAGAGTTGAAACAACTTCCTTCACAGGTGAAATACTGATAACATGACGTCACAATCTACAATCTCGATTCGTACTCTCTGAAAATTTAGAGTCTTTAGCAAACAATTCACGAATACACAAAGTATGATTCATAAATGTGTGTAAAATGTTATTGTTTGATTGTGGAGTTGTTTCTAAGTTCTTCCACTCTTACTAGAAATAATAATATTTTCATTTGCCTTTTAAAACACGTTTCATATATCTGTTCAACCAAACTTTGTAAATAGGAACAATTGTTTTTTTTATATTTGTATGCATATTTTGTTAAAATATCAAGAGAACGCATACATAATCAAAAGTCTTTCACCCAAAGAAAGGACGTTACAATGTATCGTGATGAAGATAAATTCTACGTAGTTTTTGTTAAGGCATTTGAAGGTTCGATTGTCGTATTGTTCAGGAGCTGACAATTTTCCCCTTCTTTTCCTTCCAAAGTACCTCCAAAGACAATTCATCCTTAAAGAGAGTCTAAAAAATTTGTTTTAATTTTTCTTAACTTGGATTTTAATAGGATGTAATATTGAGGTCTCAAATATTCAGTAATAATAATAATAATAATAATAATAATAATATAGAAGATAAATTCCTTATGACAGATTGTATTAAAATCTATAAAATCGCCCCTAGCGTCGATTCTCATCTCCAAAGCGAGACGATAATTTGAGTTAGCCTTTTCCCGCCTAAAATGTAAAATGTTAATTCTCATGTTATTTTTTTAGAAACGACATGAGAAATTAATCTTCTCGCGGGTAACATTAATCAAAACCGAAATTGTATTTCCAAATGTCATGTTTCTGCTTGTATTAGTATGACCTGAGCGATAATTAGTTGCTAGCTTTTAACCATCTACGAGATAATAATAATTAATATTACTATTATTCTTCCTGAAGAATTGATAGCTCAAGTATTGAAACATCTAAGTATTCAAATATCTGAATATATTAAAACGTATGTCATCGCCGATCAATCGCCATCAAAAATCCTAAATTAAAAAAATATCCAACGTGGATTCGAACCAAGAACCCGCAGATTACTGGTCAAGTGCCTTGGGCATTAAACCGCTATCACTGCTCGGTAAACTATTCTTCTTTAGTTTGGTTACGTTAAGTTTCTTTGCCTCCGCTTGTAAAGTTGTATGTTATATTAATTCGATTCAAAACGTCTTTCGTATTTATTTTATGATAAGTGAATAATCTTCGGCAAAGTTTATATTAATAACTTGAGTTGTTCTTAAACCTTTGGTTCACAAGTTCGTTTCTTCTCCACTCGAAACTACAGATATGACAGATTTAATTCTCATACTCTGCATTTGTTTCAAAGGAGTCGCCATTACATGCTCAAAGACTTATGCGCGCCACGATACATATTAACCGACAGAAGTTCATTTTCCGCAAGCGGAAATTTCACTTTCCGAATTACGGAAAATTAAGCAATTCGGTAAAATTCCGGAATTCAGAAAAATTCCGGAACTCGGAAAGAATCTGGAATTTAGGAAAAAACTGAATTCGGATAAATTCAGGATTTTGCGAATTCCGGAATGTTTACGAAATCAGAAATTTCTAAATTCCGGAATGTTTACGAAATCAGAAATTTCTAAATTCCGGATTTTTTCGAATTCCGGATTTTTTCCAAAAGCAGATTTTTTCCGAATTTCTGAAGTTTGCGACTTCCGGAATTTGTGCGGTTTTACTTTCGGGAGTCCGGAAAGTAAAAATTCCGGAATTGTCTATCCCTAGTTTACACACAACCTTTCAGAACACTAAACTACTAGTTTTCTATAAACAAACAAGTAATGCAAACCACTTTGTATTTTGTGATACGTCGTGTATTAAAATCCGACAGCAGTTTCATTATCTAACCGGAAATTGCATATATCTAGCTACTGGTAGGGATGCGCACGAGAGCAATCAAGACAGGATTTTCATGACAAAGTTCGAGTTGAGTCACGGCTCTTCCAATAGAGAAATATACATTTTTCGAGTCGAGACATCACCTTTACAGCACATTTTCGAGACAAGACTAACACAAATCTTGTCTCGTGCGCATCCCTAGCTACTGGAAGCTGACGTATTAAGAATAGTATTGTGACTTATCTTTCAGTGAATATACAACGTGCAAACCACTGAATGTCTAAAAGCCTTTCGTTAAATCCAATTTCTACTACTCACAGTAACATCCATTTGTGTCTATATGATCGAGTCAGTAAAACTTTCTATATGATAGGGTTAGTAATTCTTTGTCTCCTCTCCCGTAAGTTATGCTACGATCTACTACAGGATACAGAACGAATTACCAATTTAACCAAAGTTGTATTACTAAACATCTGCTTCCGCCTCTGTCAACTCTGGTAGATCTCGTTGACGCGACATATTTGCTTTATATACCCCTTTCATCGTTTACTCAACTAAACAGTAACTATTCTAAATTATGTTACTGCGCATGCCTCGTAGATAAATATTTCTTCAAATGCCAATAGTTTCCGTTTTGTCCAAGCAATGTTCTTGTTCTTATTCCTAGCATGACCCTTTTATTACATTATATGGAGAGCATGTAGGTTTAAATATCTCATGTATTAAATAACATGTAGGTTTAACTACTACATGTAAGAACATTATCGACTTCCAGGAAAGAAGGAACATGTGATCATAGTATACAACCCACGGAAGTGATAGCTGTCAATTAAGTTTTTTTTTTAATTCTAACGGCACAGTTGGTGAGTGGAAAAAGCACTGGCATTTTGCACCGGCCGCCCGAGTTCGAATCTATTTTGGTTTGTTTTTTACCCATTTGAGAGAAAGTATTGTATGTTATTGCTACAGGTAGTCACATTTTTCGTATTTTTCGTCGTCCTTCACAGTTAAAGTAACTGTCTATTCTTATTCTTACTACGAATGATGGATCTTCTCTTTGGTTTCATGTCAAACATGCACACGTAATGAAAAGACGCTGTTGATATTAATACTATTAAATATTACTAACTAAGTCGTGCGTATATTCCGCACAATATAATTTTATATTATCATGTGGAAATAAATAAGGTTTGGTAGCGCCCCCTCATATTTTTTTCGATGCGCCTTATGGGTCCACGGTGTCCAACGTTGGTCCCATCCCACTATCACCCCTTGTTCTCTCGATATAAGTTATCGACATTTTGCGTAAAGAAGGCTCTGCCGTGGCCCCATGACTCCCCATGCCTCTTCAATTATTTTGCACTGAAATCGCTTATTTTTCTCAGTACTATGAGTGCATACTGTCCAACGTTGCTCTCATCACTCTACCATTTCCCGTTCACTTGATATAAATTGTTAATATTTTGCCTCTAAGAGAAATGGTGTTTCAAACATTACGATTGATGAAGAATTGAGGAAGATATTGCGTTACCACGAACACCTTTTCGTAATATATATATGATAATAATTATTCTTATTTTAGTTACCACTAATGTTGCATATCACTGATTGCAATGCAATGTGTTACTGAAAAGCATATCAAATAACACTCCTCGCCATTTACGTTCCTCAGCTCGAAATACATGAATTACAGTTCTCTGTTTTAAGGGAAAGCACACTCTTATTCTATCACAATATTATTCTTTCAAATAACATGTTTCACAAGTTACTTCACTTTCAATGCGTAACTTCATATCATAACTAACAATCGTCTTGTTTGAATGGAAAATATACCCTCCCTCTGCCAAAAAAAAAAAAAAAAAACCTGACCGTAGCGAAAGGGCGTGAACTTTCTTTAGGTGTTTAACTCGTATATATACACAGATAGATAGATATACTCAGAGAGGGAGAGAGTAACTTTCGAACTGAAAATGTTTTTGTGATGATCGTCAAAAGTGCCTCGCACCCTTCTCCTATCTCGCAGCCGTGTTGCATCAGAGCTAAATCGGGCCTCTTCGCAAAACATATTGGCAAGCCTCATCTAAACACAAGCCTCCAGTACTCAACGTCGTAATCCTAGTCGAGAGCTTTAAAGCAGTAGTGATTGTATTTTTAATGAACATGAGTAAGGGTTCGAACCCCTTCACTTCTACTTTTTTAGTTTTTACAGCTAGTTGGAACGTTCAATTTTTATTCTTTGCTAATTGCAAATGGCGTTTACATTCAAAATATGAGGAATTTTGGTGGCATGTGTTCGGATATTCTTCTTTTTCCAAATGAATACAAGAATAAAAGCAATACGCAAAGACTAAAAGTATTACTGATACTAAACATTACCAATAATAATTGCTACGAAAGAATATGTAGACCTCTTTTACCATGTCTCATGAGCTGTATGCATTATTAAAATGTCCCTGTAGGGGATTCGAACTGACGTCCTTTGCATTTGTAAACCAGCAACTTAACCACTACAGCAAGATCATTGCTTGGTAAATGTTTTGTTGTCTGCGTATTTGCTGGTATTTATGTTTTATGTTCCCACTTAGACAATTTTTACTCATTTTTTTCTCCGTTTTGCAGCTGTTTCTGGCTTTTTCAGACTTCAGACTTCAGACTTGTCTTGGCGTAGTTTTCCTTGTTAGAAGTTTCGGGCTTAAGCCCATGCCTTCCATTTCTGTTTTTTGCTTGGTGAGGTTGTTGTTTGTAGCATCTGTGTTGCCAGGGTCGCAACTGTCGCGCTCCCTCGGTGTCGTCCTTTATATACACTATGCACTATTTGTGTTCACAGCATGTGCCCCTCTGCAATGTGTTATTGAGATTACTTTTCTTTTTGCCCCTCAGTAAACATTTGATTGATTTAATTCTCATATTCTGCATGGATGGAGCGCAGGAATGTCAAACTCAAAAAACAGGTGTACATTTACTTTCCTGACAGACTGTAACTTAAGTACATACTTAGCACATGAATATCATATATGCGAAGTATCGGGTACCTAAAAAATAGCTGGGACACCTGAACGGCACATGCCTAGCACATCTTTTGCTTTTAGGGGGCCTGGAAGAGATAAATTTCGCAAATGTGTTTCAGGTGCAGAGAGAGCTAAACGACGCAAGTTACAAGAGGAATTCGATAAAAGGAAAATTTTGGCATTGGATAGGTACTTTCCAAAACAAGCTGATAAGCGAAATCTTGCTTCACCTGGAATTGCTGCTGTTGACCCTACCATCAAATCTGATAACTATAATGGTGATAGTGCTGATAATGAAATAGAATCTAACACCGCGCCATCGCCGTTATCCGATGGGAGTAAATCAGTAATCTGTGACGGTGACGTTACGGACAGTGGGAGTTTCTTTCGAGAAAATATTTCTTCTGGGCTAATTCATATCCAGAAATCGCAACAGACATTAACGATCTGGGTAATTGCGAACATGTGCTTTACGTGATTTGCTACTTGATAAAAGGCCCTATTAGGTTGCCTAACGACTACTACTATCCAATAAACGAAGACAACAGACGCTTTTTAAATAAGTATTACACTCGAAAGATGTCAAACAGAGAACGTGTGCAGAGATGGTTGAGTTATTCTCAATTAAAAGACGCAGCATTTTGTTTCTGTTGCAAACTGTATGGGGCATCTTCTGATGGACAATTGGCAAACGAAGGTTGTAAAGATTGGAAGCATCTTGGTGAAAAACTGAAAACACACGAGATATCTAAAAGGCGCATTGAGAGCATACAGAAATGGTTTGAAGCTGTGAAACGGATGTCCAGGGCCGATGGAATAGACATTATCATGTTAGAGCACATAAAGAAAGAGAAGCATCATTGGTGTTGAGTCTAGTGGCTCTCTGGTCTAGTGGCTAGCACGTGCGACTTTGGTGTCTGGTGTCCCGGGTTCGATTCCCGGCGGGAGAGCATCTATGATTATTAACTGTTCCTTATGTTTCTGTGTTCGTGTCTCTGTCGTTATAAGTTATTAGAAAAAGCAAGTTAAACGAGTGAAGTAAGTAAAATTAGCAATAAGTAAGTTACTGAAACACGTTCGGTGAGTCAGTTAAAAAAAACAAGTGGACAAAGCACTGACTTTTCACGCCGTCCATGCGAGTTCGAATCTATCTCGCCTTGGCTTTTTAGCCATTTGAGAGAAAGTATTGTTTCTTTTCGCTACAGCTAATCACTCTATATTTTATATTAGGTACTAGATAATATTTTTCGCTGTCGTTCACAGTTAAAGTAACTGACTATTCTTATTCTTTCTACGAATGATGGATCTTCTCTTTGGCTTCATGTCAAACATGCACACGCAATGAAAAAACGCTGTCGATATTAATAATAATAATAATAATAATAAAAATAATAATAATAATAATAATAATAATAATAATAATAATAATGTCAAATATTACTAGCTAACTCGTGTGTGTATTTCGACAATATAATTTTATATTATTATGTGGAAATAAGTAAGGCTGGCTGGCGCCCCCCCCCACTAAACCTCGATGTGCCTTATGGGTCCACAGTGTCCAACGTTGGTCCCATCTCACTATCAACTCCTGTTCTCTCGATATAAGTTATCGACATTTTGCCTAAAGAGGGCTCTGCCGTGGCTCCATGACTACCCATGACAATGACTCTTCGTTCATTTTGCATTGAAATCTCTTATTTTTCTGATTACTATGAGTGCATACTGTCCAACGTTGCTCCCATCACTCTACAATTTCCCGTTCTCTCGATATAAATTGCTAATATTTTGTTTGTAAGGGAGATATGGCGTTACAATTATTACGTTTGAAGAAGAATTGAGGAAGATATTGCCTTGCCACAAACAACACCAATTATTATTATTATTATTATTATTATTATTATTATTATTATTATTATTATTATTATTATTTTACTTACCACTAATGTTGTCTACCTTTATTTGCAATGCAATGTGTTACTAAAAAGCAAATCAAATAACACTCCTCGCCATTCACGCCCCCGAACTCGAAATACATGAGTTACAGTTCTCTGTGTTAGGGGAAAGCACATTTATTATATTATTCTTTCAAATAACACGTTTCACAAGTTACTTCACTTTCAATGTGTAATTTCATATCATCACTAACAATCATCTTGTTCCGATACGAAAATAACCCCCTCCTGCAAAAAAAAAAGCCTGACCGTAGCGAAAGGGCGTGAACTTTCTTTATGCGATTAATCGGGTCCAATATTTCAATAAGTCTCTGCACACATATATTTCAGTAAAAGAGGAAAAGTTATTCAAACTTTCTGAATACCCATTTATGGGCGAAATTTGGTTCCCTTGGAACTTTTTAAGAGTTTCAAGGGCCGCCATTTTGAACATTTTCGTCTGATTATTCTGGTTAACGAACTGAAGATATTTCAACAATTAATGTTTGTGCCAAGTTTAATCTCAATCCGCTGAAAATTAGGGTGGTTATGGCATTCACAAATAGCGTTATATATATATATACACAGATAGATAGATAAATAGACACACAGAGGGAGAGAGAAAAGGTGTTTAGCTCCCTGCTCGCACCTGCGGTGCGTCAGAGCTAAACCGGGCCCCTTTGCAAAACGTATTGACCAGCCTAACTTAAACACAAACCTCTTAATTGCTAACGTGGAAACATGGTCGGGAGGTATAAAGCACGTAGAAATTGTATTTTTAATAACCATGAGTATGGATTCGAACACTCCACTTCCATGTTTTTCTTTTTACTTTTTGCAGCTACATCGGAACGTTCAATTTTTAACTAATTGCAAATGGCGTTTACATTCAAAATATGAGGAATTTTGGTGGCATTTGTTCGGATATTCTTCTCTTTCAAAATTAAGAAGAGAATAAAAGCAATACGCAAAGACAAAAAGTATTATCAGTACTAAACATTACTAATAATAATTGCTACGAAAGACTAAATACGACCTCTTTTACCATCTCGTATGAGCTGTATGTATTATTAACAAAATTTTTAAAAAACGTCCTTGACGGGGATTCGAACTCGTGTTCTTTTCATTCGTAAGCCAGCACCTTAACCAATACACCAAGATCATGGCGTGGTGAACGTTTAGTTGTCGGCGTATTTGTTGTATTTAAGTTTTATGTTCCCACTTCGACAATTTTTACTCTTTTTTCTAAGTTTAACAGCTGTTTCTGGCTATCACTTTCGGTGTCATCCTTTATTTACACTATGCACTATTCGTATTCACAGCTTGTGCTCCTCTGCAATGTCTTATTCAGATTAAACTTTTCTTTTTGCCCCTCAGTAAACATTTGATTGATTTAATTCTCATACTTTCCACGGATGGAGCGCAGGAATGCCAGACTCGAAAAATAGGTGTACATTTACTTTCCTGACAGATAATACAGTTTAGAAGTTATTAATTTTCAAAGGTGGGAAATTACCTTGATACTGACCCAGTTCACTCTTTGTTCCAGGTGATCTAAAATGGGTCTGACACGCGAACAGAAGATCGAAATCATCTTTATATCAGGAGAACGCAGCTACCGAACAATAGCAGCTGACTACAACAGACGGCACCCAGACCGAGAACCGGTATCGCACCGTACAGTGGCTCACGTGATCACCAAATTCCGGGAGACGGGCTTTTTTTCAAGATAGGGCACGTAATGGGCGACCTAAGACTGCCACCAATTAGGAAACTGCAACGGCGGTTGTTGCGTCGTTTGTGAAAAGTCCTAAACGAAGTATCCGTCGTGTGTCCCTAGTATGTGCAATAAGCCAAACCTTCGTTGTCCGGATATTGCACGCCAAAGTAGCATCCTTACAAGTTGCACATGCAACATAAACTGAACGAGGATGACCCTGATCGCCGGTTGGAGTTCTGCATGTGGGCTACTGAACAACACGAACTGGATCCTGCGTTTGCCAAGGGCATACTGTTCAGCGACGAGGCTTATTTCACTTTGAACGGGGAGGTTAATCGACATAATTGTCGATACTGGTGTGACGCAAATCCGAACTGGGTTGACCCGAGTCGAGAACATAGTCCAGCGAAGGTGATGGTGTGGTGTGGCATATAGGACACCCGCATCATTGGGCCGTTTTTCATTTACAACACCTTAACTGCGCCACAGTATCTGATGCTGCTGCAGGACCTTGTGTTCTCTGCCGCACTGAAAGCTCACGGCATTTTCCCATCTTATTTTCAGCACGTTGGAGCCCCTCCACACTATGGATTTGGTTTCCGTGAATGGTTGGATGAACAACTGCCAGGGAAGTGGATTGGTCGCCGTGGTCCCGTGGAGTGGCCGCCCAGATCCCCTGACTTAACGTCCCCTGGTTTTTATCTATGGGGACATCTTAAGCAGATAGTGTATGCTCAGACAATCCGTGATTTGAGACACGTATAGGAATGCATCTAACAAGCCTGTGACCAAATTTCAGGAGAGATTCTCCTCCGTGTGCAGTCAGAGTGGTTTCGGCGACTACAGTTGTGCATTGCACGGGATGGGCAACACGTAGAACATTTGTTGTAGCATTCAGTATCAAGGAAATTTCCCACCTTTGAACATTAATAACTTCTAAACTGTACAAGACAGAAAAAAATTACACCACTAAATGCCTGATCTCAAGCTAGTGTTATTTGATGTGTCATACACCCTCCTTCTCATTTAAAAAAATGACTTGAATCCAAAATGGCGGATTTCAAGATGGTGGCCATGAATGACATACACTCCATAAGTTACGGCCCCTCATCAAACCTCTGTTCCCATCATCACTTTTTACTTTTCCCGTCGATTTTCAAACTTATGCAGGTGTCCATTAACTTTTGACTCACCCTGTATATACCTTCTGCATCTAAATGCCCCCCCCCCAAATTTAGAGAGAAATCGGCGCCCTTGTCTCTACCCATGCAGCGCTGCACTTCAGTGGACCATCAGTGAATCTCCTCACTGAAAACGTGTATTTTGGCTCACTTCCCCTTTCCCCTGTCCAAAAGAATCCGTTGTTTCGGAAGCGGCGAAATTGTTTTTTCCTTTATGTCAGCGGGAGGGCGATAGCAGGTAGCAAGCAAGACGTTCCAGAAAGTTGCACATAGTTCAACTCCTTGCAACATGGAAAAAAATGTTGTGTGTCCCTTTCAAGACAATGTTTACATGGTGAAATATGGTAGGATTTCAAGATTTTTTTTTTATGGCAGCTACAAGTTTCATGTAATGAGCCAATGCAGTCTTAAACAGTGTATACATTTCTCTAGTGGACTCCGTATGTGAACCACAACAAAGTTCTTTAACTATTGGATGAACTATTATGTTAGTAACTTAGTTATAGAACCAGTTTCATTTTTCGTTTTATTATTTTAAAACAGGTCTCAAAATCTTAATATAAATTAATTAAGAGAACTAAAAATGTTGGCACGTTTAAATCTTTATGTAATGGAATAACTATTATTTATCAATTTACATAAACCGTATGCCTTCTCTTAATCTCTCATTTTAACTCTTTTTTTTCTGCTTTCCTTTTTAAGAAATAGAACAAAGACAATATCTATTTTTCGTGTCATTTGGTAGAATTGAACCACATGATACAAGAACTGTCAGCAATAAAAAGTAGTTTTTTGTGATACTTGAGTAATAGTTGTTCTTTGTTTATTTTTTACAGGAAACCAGCTGAGTTTCTTAGTTGCACAAATCACTTGGTTATGGCAATAGGGTTATGTCAGGATCCAGGCCATCGTGATATGGCAACACACAAGAAGGTTCAGAAAGTAACATTTGATTATATATGCGATAATCAAAAAAGTAATTATAATAACTTTTCATTTATTACTATTGTATGTATTAGTGTTATTGTTATAGAAAATACTAGTTAATGTAATGTTTCTACTGGGGAAAGGTAAACCATCTTATTTTAAAACTCGCCAAAACCAATGCCAAGTCAGACAATATGGCCTAATACGTGTTGAAAGTATTTACTGTGTAGTAAACATCGAATATCCGCCAGTCCTTGATTCGAATATCCTACGAAAACGACATAATTGTCTTATTTAATGCACAAGGAAATTAAGTATATCTTTGGACATTTTGGACGTATTTCATACTTCTGAAACTCCTTTCAGAACTCGAAATTAATGTCCAGAAATGTAAATTAATCTATTTTGCCCATGTATTTAAGAGTAGAGTATAAGCTCCATATTTCGTGTTCTTTCATTTTTGGTGACTGGAGTTGATTTCCTTGTGCTCTGAACTCCCTAAATATCCACCGATGACAGGAGGTGACCAATGAAGTAAGAGGATTTCATTTTCTATAGCCTTTAGACGCCTTAAATAGAAGAATATTACAGCCAAAAAATAATAAAGTTGTCTCTGTGTTGCTACAAATAGTATCCTAGAGGCCTCATCATTGCGAAATTAAAATACCGCTAATTTTGCAGTAACTATTTGATATCTTCAAATAGATAAAAGATAATCGTAAAGTGGAACAAGGCCTCCCTAGACAATGTTATTTTGCGTGAGATACCGTTATCATGGCTCATTTATCTGCTTTCGATTTCCAGCCATATTGAAAATCGGCATTTATTTTCGCGTTTCTAAATAACTGCAAACGGAAAGCTACTAGGTGAGTCGTAATAACGGTACCTCATGCAAAATAGCATCGTCTAGGGAGGTCTTGATCCACTTTTCCATCATCGATTTATCTGTTTGAAGATATCGTGTAATTAATGTAAAATTAGCGGTATTTTAATTTCGCAGTGATAGGGTCTCTTAAACCTTTTTGGAGTGACCTACAATTGAGGCATTAGTTTCAAGCCAGTTACGCCTCACTGGTAAATTTCTCTTATTAAAACTTTGTATTGCTCTTGATTAGTAAACAACAACTCAAGTTAAAGGAAATTTGTGTCGTACAATTTCAGTGTAGACCCACTAACTTTATTTTTAATGAAATTGAAATGTAAACACCAATTGATCATTACACATTTAATAAAGAAGAGTGTAAAGGCAACAGGAACATATAATGACAGAGGAACTTGTTCTAGGGTCTTTGTTGCGAGATTCTCAGATGGGCTAAGTGGACATCTGAGCTTAAAACACAATTGAATAAGACTGGACAAGACGAAGTGAATGATCAAACTATGTTCGCATACAACACGTTGTTAAGAAAAAATCAGGGGTGTAGCCAAGGGGGGCCCATCGGGGCCGGGCCCCCCCAAATGACCAGCTTTTAAAACATCATAGTAAAATTATTTCGCTTCATTCATTTAAAAGTAAAAAAGTTTATTGACAATTAATAATTTATGGTAAAATAGTATGGAGAAATACTGTTTTTCCATACCGATCGAAAAATAGGATACTTTTTTCTGACAGCAGATTACACAATTTACTGCGATTTATATTTGACAGTTTGAAGACAAACGTTTTAACAAGGTACTACAAATACAGCCATAAAACAAAGGTACTAAACTGATTTGTAAATACAGTATATTTTATATGCTTTAACAAGTGTTTTAAAAGACATAGATGATGAAAAATTTGGTGTCGCTCTCTTTATTTCTACTCAGTGTAATAAAATAATTATGTTTTTTTTAGTCATGAAGAATAAATAAATACTTTTGTCAGGAAACCATAAAGAAATTTCAAAGAAAATCAATCTTGTGTAGATAGGTTCTGTATACAAGGTCTTAAATTTAAATATAAAGGTAACCAAGAAAAGTTTTGTTGCTTTTTCTCCCACCACCTTCGAACATCGATATGTCATCTAACCTGGAAGATCTAAAATAGTCCCCATCAGCATCGACGACCTTCTGAAAACGTTCTGGAAGGCCAGGCCATGCAATCCATCACGGTAGAACTTGGTGGGCCGTGAAACGAAGAAAGTATCAGGTGCATTTTGGACTTTTACTGGGGATTTGAACTGGCGTCCTCTAAGGTGATTGTCCAAAGAATGAAACAGGTGATAATCGGATGGTGCAATACCCGGGGAATATAGTGGTTGCAATATTGTTTCCCATCCAAGGCGGAAAATGGTGTCCTGAGTCATCCTATCCACGTGGGACTTAGCGTTGTCCCGTAAACGAGGACCCTTTTGCAATCCAGAAGTGATGGCTCCAGAGTTTTGAGTTTTTGTTGAGCACAGCTCAACTGCTGACAGTACACAGTTGCATTGATACTCTGACCAGCTTGTAGCAGTTCCTGATGCACGATGCACCAAACACACAGAAGGATCTTCTTCTGGTATAGTGCTGGTTTCTGCTGTTTCGAAATCGGTTTATGGGATGCTAACCAATGATGACGGCGCCGTGGAGCTTCGTATAGGACACACTTTTTATCACATGTCAACGCCCTGTCCAGAAAAGACTCCGAAACAGTAAATAAAGACAGGCGACTGCTGCGTTGCCTTCTGGCCCGGAGTCAAAATATGAGAGACCCATCGACCCAACTTGTAGTGCTTCACAAGTTGATGGATGTGCTGCCGAATGGTTTCACCACATACTGAATTGTAGTCCCAGTTCCTCTTTATACATGTGTTGGTCTTCTGGCACGTGGTGTTTTCGGGTGTTTCGTCATCGTTCTTAAACTTGTTAAACCATCGCTGCAATGTTCGCGTCGTCACGACACCGTCGTCTGTCCCGCTACTGCGGCGTTTGACCTCCATTTGAACTCGTTCTGCATACATGCTCTTATGACGCTCTGTGGATGCTCCATGTTCCCTCTGTCTTTACGCAAGTTCATGGTGTGTCTGAATTGCCACAACCAGGTAGTATGTTGGATATACCCACACCAACAACTGACGTTCGCCTTATCTCCACTCGCATTCAACTCACAGTGTGAGGTCCAATTGAACACAGACCTCCACGAAAAGGGACATAACTTTCTTGGTTACCTTTATAATTATGCACAAAAGTATAGCGTTTGGTCCCGGACAGTAGTTCTTGATTAAGCATAATAAAAACTATATTGAATATAATTTATGGATAATAATAATAATAACAATAATAATAATAATAATAATAATAATAATAATAATAATAATAATAATAATAATAATAATAATAATAATAGACGAAGAAGAAGAAGAAGCTAAAATAGGAAACCAAAATTTTCCTTTCTTTCAGGCCTCAAAAACAGTAGCAGCAAAACTTTTTTTTTTTTTTTTTGGGCTTTGTACATTGTAGCTGCCCCCCCTCAAAAACGACGGGCCCCCCTACACAAACCTGCTGGCTACACCCCTGGAAAAAGTACACAATATGTCACCTAATGATCACTGATTAAAGGTACGTAATAATGCAGAAGTTCTAAACATCATATGAACGAATATTCACATCTGCCGAAGATTCATGCATGAAAAAACTGTCTACAACATAGGTGACGTTGCAGACACTACACAAAAAAAAAAAAAAAAACCCAATAATCAGAGCCCAAACTTCGATTGACAACTTTGTCTACTTTCAGGATAAAACAAACTAATATTATTTCACTTCATAAATATTGGTTTGTGTAACAAAAAATGTCGGGTCTAGAAGAGTAATACGAAAATGCTTTGTCACAAAAAAATGTTTATTCAATGTAGTCATCAACACGGCTTTCTGGATCATTAAGAAAAAAATCCTTACATGATTAATCCTTGAAAATGAAATGAAATGAAATCTTTGAGTTTTACGTCCCGCGGTTATGCCGGTTAGGCTAAAGGATACGGTGATGATGAGTAATGGATGAAATGGTGGAATGAAGAGTGGGAGGAAACGGGAGAACCCCGAGAAAACCCACGCACACGGTGTTTGTCCACCACATGATTAATCTTTGAGTCTGGAATGAAAGGAACACCGAGACTCGTTTTCTGAGAGTGCTCTGGTTGGTAGAATATTTTCGAGACAAATAGGAAAATTCTGAAAATGATTAAACATAATCTTAATTTAGGTAACACTTGGCATAAAGGAAAGCCTCATATCCAATCAGGTTATGCTTTGCGATTCCCCCTACATAGGAGTGTGTTGAAAACCACGTTTGACATTATTCTCTCACTTAAATGTTCCTTCTTTCGCATGATGTCAATTGCGTGACTCAACGAATGATTGGAGATAGATCATGGTAGCAGGATATTGTACTAAATTACATCTATCATAGTCAATCTCACTAAGATGAAATTTCATTTTTTATGAATGTAGGTGAGGTTATGGCATCTTTTCAGATTTTTCTTTGTTATCATTTCTATATATTTATATAATATATAACTCTTCCTGATATCTTCTCCCTTTTGATATAACTTATATCTCTAGTCACGGTCTTATAGGCGCTCAAAGACACCTACCACCTACATTCTGGCACCATATATGACCATGAGTCTTGTGCGACTATCTTTAACCTAAAGATTGACCAAGCTCAACGGTCACTTACGATTCTACGGTGACAAGCGTCCTGGGCACTGAAGTTAAATTTGCATACCCGGCATATACACTGTTTCTGTACAGTCAATTTCGTTTGAAAGTGATTATGTATGTGTGTTGAAATTATTTAAAATTTTGTAATCAGTATGATCTTCCTCTTGTCTATTTTCATTCCCGGCGAACCTTATACACCCGTTAACCACAACATTTTGTTTGTTCGTTTGTTTGTTATTCAAAAGAGATTGATTACGGTATATCATATATGTGGTAAATAAATATTCGTTGAAGAAACGAAGAAAATTGTTAGATGTCTTGTTCACGAAAATGGTCGGAACGAATTTCGTTTACCTGATACACGTAATTCAGAGATGCCCACATCGATGGTCGTAATGTTAGTCGTTAAGGTTTATATATTGGTTAAAACCTATTCGAAGAAAATATTTACTAAACTTTACTGTAGCAATATTGATATATATTTTTTTTTAATATAGCTATTTCTTCTTCAACTTTTATTTATCGACATACGTGTTATAGCTAAGACAAAATATAAGAACGACATTGAGCAGCCTACACCATCACTAAATAGAAAATTTATGTTTGTCTGTTCCAAACTCCTATGTAGCACGGAAAAAAGCTTCAGACCTGACAATATTGTTTGATTTCTGCCCAATCTTTTGTTTATTTAAGTTCATTACCATATTATTAATACTAACTTGCAATTACCACTCTTCAGAACGATAGTTTGGGAATATTGTTGATTCTCAACAATATTCTAGAAATCAAGTCAGATTCTCAGCTTTATTACAATACACTTGAGGGTGATTTCTTAACGTAGAAGTACCATGAACTTAATCAACAGAAACCAGCACTTCCACTTTGTTACTTTTAGTGAATGGAACAATATCCAAGGATCAATTCAGATAGCGGAACCAATGGTAATCCTTACAAACAGTATCCATTTATCCTATTCTGAGATTTCCATTATTACCCTCTACTATACATTTGCAGAGATCGCAGCACATATAAAACAAATAGGGCCTACCGTACTCTAACAAGGGAAAATTAAGGGAAAAAAATTAACTGGGGATTAAATCTCTAAGACAAACTTGTTAGAATTAAGTAAACTAGAACGCCATTTTATCAATTATAAAATGGACAATGTACCATTCAATACTTCATTCTGCTAAACATCCGTTTTTGTCTAAATATATTTTAATGTTTGGGTTTCTTTTTCACATTTAGTATTTACTATTTACCCTTGGTCACAAAGTGTGTATGTTAATGTATTGTAAATAACTCATTCTTTTTTTTTTTTTTCAGAATTTTCAGCCGCCGTAGGTTGTATGGCAAATCACGCAATGACAGCTTTTTATCATGCAACGGGAAACATAGGACGCCATGAATATTACGAAAGCGAATGCAGGTTTGATTTTAATTTTATTTAGTAATACACACAGTAAGTATTTAGTATATATATGGATAATCATTATCAAAAGACTGAGAAAAATTATAATCGTTCAAAACGTTCTAAACAAAATACTCTGTGTCCATACAAACAGCTGTTTCTTGGACTTGCTTTTCAAAATAACCATTATTGTTCACATAAAGAATCAAAATGGACTGTTGTTTCCAATGACACATATTTATTGAGGAAGTTTACGTTTATCAAAGAGCTGATTCTTAACCTTGAAAACATTTTACATATTCCAACAGCTTGATTGATCAACTTAACCAAATTTTGCGTAGCTATGCGATTCCAACAACTTTGGTCTTCGACAGATCTTCTGTATTCGTTGTCATGTATCCACTGACTGTTAAGTGAAGTTCATTTCACAGGAATGTGATAGATGATAAATCTTGAGACTAGAGCGGCTATTCCATTTTTACGAAGTGAGTCTCTTCTTTACTTTCCAGAAGTAAAGTGCAAAGCTACGCTCCAAAATACGCCAATCCAGTTGCATGCTTCACTTAAATGTTGTGGTGTACGTTTTTTGTACATTATTCCGTTGATTTAAAAGTCATCATCTTAATTACCTGTAGAATATCCCCACAATGACACTCTTTTCCGTGTTTTATTATACGCATTATATAGTCCTCCTAGATAAACACCACCTTTACTAAGACACTTATACGTCGGGTGGGAAGGATTAAGTACTACAGTCAAATTTAGAGCTACGTCGGCGGTAGTTCACTACGAGAAGGGTCACCCCTACCGAATTGGTATAAATGGAGTAGCCAGACGAAGAATGTTCTGGGAGAAGGTGTCGAAGTTGATGGAAATCATACTGATTGGTATGGTAGCTTAGACATTAGTCCCAGGCGTGGTCAAAGAAACTTTAACGACCGGGATATTGCCGGATGGAAGGCAATGGGAAACAGCCACTGTAATCTTCCTAGTTTGCTGACGGCAAAAGAAGGACATATGTAAATTGGTCTTTAGCAGGTCAAAATATAGTTTCGGAAGTAAAATACCCCTTCACTTGCATCTCCGGGAGGAGGATAGCTTGGAAGAACTATTGGAGGAGAAAGTGACAATGTGTGGAAGATAGATAGGAAAAGAAAAAAACAGGTAAACGAAAAGGTTTAGGACGTACGTGCCATGTTACAGGGAACGAAATAGAAAATTTTTAAGAGTAAATGAAACAAAATGAGTGAAGATATATAGGTAGGTAATGAGATGCTGAGCAGCGAAGGATAGAGAATATTATATTTAAGACATCGAAATAGGAATAATTCTTAACGATGTAGGAATAATCCTTGGCAAGCGTTTAAGAGAAAAACTAATAAAAGTAGAATTTGTTGATGATAGAGTTACGACGTTAAGACTTAAAGGGAAAAAAGAAGAATCTCGTAGTGATACAGACATACGCACCGGCTACTTCGCATACAACTGAATAAGTAGAAGAATAAGTATGACAAAATAGAAGAAATTATATACAGGAAAAAGTGGAGTGCATGTGTAAACACAATGGGAGATTTTAATGCAGTTGCAGGCAAATATGGTTTAGCCGAAAGAAACAAAAAGAAGAAAGTGAGCGGTCAATTTCTGTAGACAGAATTGGCAAGTAATATTGGGAACACGTTGATTCAATCAGCACAAAGGAAGAAGATATACATGAAAATTGTCAATAGATGGATGAATATATCAGAGAGAATACATAATGAAGACGACATTTCGGTAGGAGATTGAATGTTTAGGTGTAATCAGTTTGCAGATGATGTGGCGCTTGTTGCAGTATCTGAAAAGAAAATCCATAAAATGTTACAAAACTCGAGGAAGGGCTATGAAGTATATGGGATGAAAATAAATGTTAGAAAGACAAAAGTTGGAACAAAGCGGTTAGTGTCAAATGTAGAAGTAGGAAGGGAGAAAATAGAACAGCTGACTAGTTTCCTATACCGGGATAGTATTATTAATTAAGATATGAAGTGCAAACGTGAAATAAAAGCAAGGATAGGAATGACAAAAAAAAAAGCCTTTAGGAGGACGAAAAGACTATTTTCTGGGGTCTTGAACAAATAGTTGAAAAATTGACTCATAAAATGCTTCGTGTGGGGTATTGCCAGAAGCATGGACGTTACGCAAATTGATGAAAAACGACTCAAACTTTCGAAGTGTGTGTATGGAGAAGAATGGAGAGAATTACTTACATCGAGAAGAAAACGAATGATGGGGTGTTAGAAATGAAAAACAAATTAAATGAAATCTGTGAGTTTTACGTCTCACGTTTATGCCGGCTAGGCTAAAGGAGACGGTGATGATAAGAAATGAATGAATATGGTGGAATGAAGAAAGTGAGAGGAAACAGGAGAACCCCGAGAAAATCCACGCACACGGTGTTTGTCCATCATAAAGCTCACTTGGCGCGAGCTGGGATCGAACCAAGGACCCGATGCACCAGATATGAACGCTCTAGTACTGAGCCACCTCGGCCCCGGGGTGTTAGATATGTTGAGGGAGGAAAAGCAATTTAAGATATTATTAAGAAGATAAAGACAAACTTTGGGACATTTTCTAAGAAGCAACTGCTTCATGAAGAACGTGCTCGAAGGTATGGCGGCAGGAAAGGTTCAAAGAAGACTACAATTAATGGACTATATGAAGACAGAAAAATCGTACAAGAAGCCGGAAAGGTTATCGGAAGATCGTGGAGCATGGAAGATGCTCAGTTGGCAAATGACCTGCCAATCATTGCAGAATACCTATGGTGAAGATGATGCTGATGATTACATAGTTGGGATAAAAGCGCTTTACCGGAATGGTGATGTACAGAGAAATCTGTGCATTTGGAAACTGAAAAGTTGAAATTAAGATTTATTCGTCTAAAATATTATCTTCCGTTGTTCATTAGTCCAGTCTTTAAATTGTTTCCATGGAGTACTTTATTCGCAATATTTTCTGCTTGAAGAAGTGGTTTCTTTACTACAACCGTACCTCCAAAAGTTATAAATCTGAAGACTTCAGACTGAAGATACCGATACCTATCTAATACCAATTTAGAGCTGATTTTCCATAGTTCTGTTGCTACAGCCGGAGTGGTTAAATGTCTATTCCGTTTGCTTGTATTTCTAATGTACTTGTCTTTATAAGAACTTATTTCTGGACGACTAATTTGTTTCGGGGGAATAATTATACCAGTTTCTGATGGTCTTTAAAGAGTATGAAGCACAGTCATGGCATATTTGCAACCCTTTTCCACAGAGAATAGCTCTCTTCTCTGAAAATGATCACTTCAGTTCGAGATTCGACACTAAGCTCAGAATTTTTCTTTCGTGTTCTTCTGTGCGTTCTTCACACTATTGAGCTGGTTCACGCGAATGAAAACAGCACGCTTGTACCCTGCAGATTTTCTCAATATACGACGCGATTGAATAGCAGTCGTAGCTGTCAACAGATAATTATTGATAGGGTTTCGTATAAAGAGTATTAGATGTCCTCGAAACGAAGTATCACCAGACAAAACATGATGTTCATAGTCCACTCGTTAGTTATTCGTATCCCAAAGCAGTTTTCCATAACAAATGTATCTCAATGTAAACCGGACTGTTTATTTTCGTATTCTCATATGAACAATGTTGTTTATTTTACAGAACAAGTTCGATAAATACAGTTTTGTATAAATATAATGTCATTTGTTTGAAAAAATCTTGAAAACCAGTAGTATGCTCAGACTTTGGACAGTGATTATATAATTATATAAACTGAAAGACCATTCCTAATTCTAAAATAAGATAAATGCCCTTCAATCTCATCTCTGGGTGACTTATTTTTAGAACCTATCCAATGATTTATCCTAACCATTACTACTAGAATGGATGTAATCTCTTTTCGTCAACCAGACACTTACTGATATATTCAAAATTGCATTATACATATATTTATGTACCCTTCGCGAAAATCCTAAAAGTGTAGAATTATTGGTTATCAGTATCTTTACTCCTTGTAAAGGTATTAATCATTAATAGTAACAAAGAGGTAAGAATTGAACTGAAATTCCCTATATTAAACATTATCTATATATAGTTCGTACGCGCAGTACTGGTCGGAGGGCAGCAGTTTTAGCAGTTGTTTGTTTCTTGAACAAACTTCAACGTGTCTTTCAAAAGTAACGAATTGCTTATTCCCGCCCTGTAACAAAGAAAGAGCGAGAGAAGAGAAATCTCTGATATCAGGGCGCTGATAAGAACAAAGATAGACCTAAAAGCCCAGCGTTGCTAATTCAGCACTAGTAGTAATTCTAGCTTGATTCTTTTCACTTCTAGCCATTTTATAGTCAATTATCATATTCATTCTTACCTCTCTAAAAACTATAGTCATTATAAGTAAATTGTACGTAGGTAGAGGCAATTTAAACGCGAACGTTTTTACGGGCATGCCCTACTATGTTGCAAGTGAAATGCTGTTTATATTTTACAACTTTTATATATATATATTGTCTTATATTACATTATAAATGTATTAGATATTGCTACTGTAAACAGGAACTAATTTACGCACTGACCTGTTTCTCACTTTCTGATGGTTTTTGAAAACCCGGTACCTGTCCCGTTTTCAGCTGAAAATTTCATGGTCATCCTAGCCAGAAGGCAATGCGAGCAGACACCTTTGTTTCTTTGCTGTCTCGTCTGAGGAAGAATCTATTTCTGGACAGGTTGTTGACATCTGCCGATGTAAAGATGACTTCAAAGTAGGAAATACGTGTTTTGTGGTTTTTGCGAGAAAAGGGTTGCAGGGGCAATGGTCCCCTTCGAAATAACAAAGGATAGCGAACAACCCTTACGGAAATTGGATTTCGGTGGAATTGGTCCAAACCATGGATATGTTGTACATATCGTGTTCCTAAGAAAAATCTCAAGGGGCACAACCACAAATCACTGACCGTTTGGCTACTACAGGAGTACTTTTTTGAAAACAGCAGAAGATAGTGATATTCTGGATTTTGATGGAAAAGACTGAAACTATGATAAGTTGTAGATATTGTGATCCTGAGAAAAGGTCTTAGTGGGCATAACCACCAATCCCTGATATTTGGCCAATGTACGGTTTTAATCATTTTTTACTGAAATCCAGAATTTTATTATCTTCGGCTGTTAAAAAAGTGCCCCTGTATGGCCAAACGGTCAGTGATTTGTGGTTGTGTCCCTTAAGACTTTTTCTTAGGAACACAATATCTACAACATATCAGGGTTTCGAGAAATTCAAATGAAATCCAATTTCCGTAAGGATTGTGCGCTGTCCTTTCTTATTTCGAAGGGGGGTCATTGCCCCTGCAACCCTTTACTCGCAAAAACGACAAAACACGTATTTCCTACTTTGCAGTCATCTTTGCATCGGCAGAGTTTCGTTTCTTTAATGTGGCCCTTTTAATCAAGGGAGCCCTTTTTTGAAAAGACGTTCTTTGCCCCCTTTGATCTATTTCCCGAAAGAAACAAAAAAATAAGTTTCGATTTATTTTCGGTCTAGTATATATTTGCCAAGTTTGAAGAAAATCGGATGAAGAGAAACCATTGTGAAGCTATTCCCTTTAGATTTTCACTTTTTGGACTTGACGAGTTTTTACCCCAAAGTCTCCAAATGTTTTGTAGTCGAATTTACTCACAAACACGGCTTTTACAAAGATGCATCCAACGTACTCTACCAAGTCATGGTAGGTATTTTAGAAGTGTTGCTAGCTGCCGTTGGCCAACATGAGATCCCATCCCTGAATAGAGTGAATTTGATATTCTCATGCTCTCTTCTCCCAATAATAATAATAATAATAATAATAATAATAATAATAATAATAATAATAATAATAATAATAATAATATTAATAATAATAATATTATTAATAATAATAATAATAATAATAATAATAAAAGATTAATCTATTAGCCTTATCTTAATTTGAAATGTCATTGAAAGCACAAATTCAAACGTTTTATTTTTCTACTATTTTCCAGACACCTCCTTAGGACCGTCGACTTATTTTTTAACTATTTGGAAGGATACTTCCTTTGCAAGCAGAACCTGCTAGTACTAAAAGAGTGGCATTCAAAAATACAGAGTGAGTGTATTTGTGGAGAACCATGTCCATATAGATCGCATGGCAGTTCTTTCATTCTACATCCATATTTACGGCTCATAATGCAAATTACACCTCTGATCATATTTTCTTAAAAAACAAAGTAAAAAATATGTCTTGTCTGTTCATGGAAAATTAAAAAGTATTTAATTCGAATATCTAAAGTATTTATTCATTTATGCTTTCACTATGACCAGGGGTAAAAGTGAAGGGGAACGCGAGAAGACGCCGTCCACTCGCTCCCAGTAAATAGACGTCCCTCCACTTTCTAAGAAGATTACAATGGGTAAAGATAGGCAAGGACGACGGCGTGACGTCATTCGTCCATCTACGTTTTCAGATCCACTTTTACCTCTGATTATGGCTGTAGAACAGATTTTAACATGCTGGAGTTTTCGCTGTGTGTGATATTTTTTTAAGCTAAGGATAGAAGTCAGTGGAGAGCTCTTGTGAACGCGGCACTGAACCTCCGAGTTCCATAGGCCATAGAGTTAGTTAGTTAGTGACATTTTTTTTATAAATCCATTGATTAGCCTGAGTTCAGTATCATAAGTAGGGAACGGAACTTTATGTGCTAAACAACTCAGAAATATTTATTTATTTATGTGCTATAAATTTTGAAAATATGTGATAAAACCAGAAAAATATGTGACAAAAATAAAAATATTTCGTAACAGAAACTTAAACATTATGTGTATTTTAAATATCTCAAATTCAGTGTTAAAATGCTTACCTTCTAGCGAGCTATTCTTTAGAAGCGTTGCAGTGGACCACCATAATTTTCTCCAAGTTCTGCATTGTAAATTTGTGACGATTATATCTAAACAGCATCTTATATTACGAGAAAGATCGCTTCACGTCACAAGAAACAATTCTCGCATATTTGAAACACGAAATTTCACTAACACTGAAATTAACCACATTTTCCTCCACTTCGCCTTCCAAAACGCGATAATTAATTTTACACAATGTTTGAAAACCTTGGTATTAAAAAAAAAAAATGTCTGTAAATTTAGACATTAGCACTTGTCCAGGGAGTTCTTTCAGTTTCGTTTCTGCTATGCGAATTTCACCCACTGAAGCTCATAGTGTATTCGATGACGATTCAAGCTTTTCTATAGAACAAGAAAGAAAGGACAGGTTTGTTGAAATGAATGCTAATTCGAGTTTTACGGAGGGATCTTTTAACAGTTCTTGTAGAATTTCTATGAACGATGCTTCATCTTTGTCGAGATCATTTAAGACTCAAAGTTCCAGGCACAATACTCAAAGTTCTGGGCACAATACTCAACGGCATCCAACTAAGTGCCCCATCACGTAACTACAGGATCGGTTGGAAGAGGAATCCCAAGACATTTTTGATTAAAAATATCTATTGTTTTAGGTGACGTGATAAAAATTTCCTTACCACTGAAGTCTGTATTTTTGTCCATACATACCCAAATATTTTGATGCGTACATTCCGAGTGAATATGTTGTAAAGTTCGCTCGTAACACCTGTCCAGGTAAGTTTTTCGCAATGTTGATTCGTCAGGCGGTTCGAATTTCGTATATTTCACGAGAAACTTTCGTAATTCAGGGTTCTTTAATTTGAACAATGGATTATCTGTGGGAAAAAAAAGCTCTGCACAATTCCATTAAAAAAGCGGACAATTTTGACGGTTCACCCGAACTAGACGCAATTGGTTGACCAATAAATGCTTGTCTCTTGCCCAAACGTGACGCAGCAGCAATATATCCTTATAAATGCATATAATATGCTTCTTGCTCTCCCAATGCTGCGTAATTTGTGAACTTTGGTCAGCCGTGGCAGATTTACCACACGGTTGGCAAAATAGCACTTTGCCATCAGTAGAAAATACATGTTTATATTCATCACAGAACTTCTGTAAACGAGATGAAACACTTGGTTTTATTTTAGGCATTTTATAGTAAGGAAATACATACTGTGCTGAAGCACCCTCAGAACAATAAACGAAAAGACACGTAGTGGATTCGAAATGCTGCAATGTTGTAACTGCCTTGTGGCTGGATAGAATTTTCCACAACAGGGCATTACATGTAGATTAAAGTAAGGTGTCAGAAGTCTGCCAGTCAACGTGCTCAAAGACAAAACAAACCTAACACACTCGAGATGAAAGAGGTGTGGGAAAAGCGTTTTACCTTTCGAAGATTTCGGTGTAGCAAGCCTCAATGAGGGATTTTATGTTTTTAAAACGAAAATTCTTAAAATATGTATTTACATACAGAAAACTGAAAAATGTGTGCTTTTATGTTTTTTTTTTTGGTGACAAAAGGATATCATCAACGTTTTGCTAAAAGAAAGAGCGTCTATCTCACTGCAGAAAAAAACATAAAAGTTCCGTTCCCTAGTCATAAGATAGAATAGTTATTATTTGTAATGCGTTAGTTCGTGTTTGTAGTGTTAAGGTTTGTAATACAATAGAGTCCTTCAAACTCGGCATTCGATAACCCGGCAGTCCGGATAACTCGGCACTCAATACCCCGACAGTCCGGATAACTCGGCACTCGATAACCCGGCAGGCGTTTAACTCGGCACTCGATAACTCGACAGTCTGGATAATTTGGCACTCGATAACCCGACAGTCCAGAAAACTCGGCACTCGATAACCCGACAGTCCAGAAAACTCGGCACTCGATAACCCGGCAATCCGGATAACTCGGCACTCGATAACCCGGCAGTCCGGATAACTCAGCACTCGACAACCCGGCAGTCCGGATAACTCGGCCACACCCTGGCAGGGCGAAATAAAAATCGCACGCAGAATCGTTGATGGTCATTGCCCGCATGCGTATGTCCCCCAGTGTTCGAAGTGGAAAAAGAGCAGAGGCGGAATGTTTTATTACGATTTTGACTTAACATACCGGCTATTTAAATATTCTCTTGATCATTGAAAAACCAGAGACGGTATGTCCTCATTACTGGAAAACCAGAGACGGTATGGCATACCACTGCATACCGCCTCACTTCGACCACTGGTGTCCCATCTTCCAGCATTACTTTTTCTCGCGTCACACTTTCACTCCTACACCAACGCATCACGCGCGCTCAGCCGTTCATTTTCATGTATAGTAAAGGCTCTATGCCTTCATAAAGTACGTACATTTCCTTTGTTTAAGTACGACCCGCTCGGGAGAGTAATACTCCCGGAAGTACGTTTTTTCGCGCGCTACTCTAGCCAGCTGTTTTACGCGCTATCCTAGTCAGTTGTTTGAAGTTGGTCACAAAATCTATATCATTTAGTACAAGGGGAACAAAACGAGCCTTATATCATGGAGTACAAGGGCAACAAAGCGAGCCCTGCGGGGCTTCTAACCCGTTCCTACTACTACTACTACTTATCTGCAGAAAAATAAGTAAATCACATTTTTTAGTATTATTTTAATTTAAAAAGTGTTATAAAAATGTAAAAAAAATGGAAAAAAACTTTCCTGGGCCGGGTTTGAACTAACGCCAAAAGAGATTTTCGTTACTAGCATATAGCGCTAGCCCATTCGGCCACGAGGACCGACAACAACTGTCTGAATTCTGCTATTTGAATGCAACGTGGCAAGACATAGATAACGCCAACCAATCAGAACTGTGTTTTTCGTTCCTACTTCCGGGAGCATTACTCTGCTGAGCTAGTTCTGTTTAAGTGGATTTGGGCAGTTTATTCTCAGTTGTATTCTCAAGGGACCAATACCTACAAGTGCAGTACTATATTTTCTGAGGAAACATTCGTATTTATTCTTTTTTAACCCAATTCCCGATAAACCGGCATTTTCACAAAATCGGCCACTCTTCGGTCCAAATTAGGCCGAGTTATCGGGATTCTACTGTAGTCTTTAAATGCAATGATGAACTTGTTGACTGAGTGAAAACTAAGATGACAATTTATCTAATCACCCGCGCTCTCATGTAGACTATATACTGATCGAAACTATTAGAACTTAATGACTCAAATTATCTGTTTAACATGATATTTATACACGGGAGCATGGTTACTCAGTGGGAGTGCATTTACTCCTGTGCATGGACTCCCTGGTTCGATCCTCGACAAGATGGTGGACATCATTGTGCACGTGGGATTTCTCGTTGTAGTCTCGCTTCCCCACATATTCTCATTTCAGTAATTGTTCCATCACCATTTATTTGCCTTACTCATCCATCTCTCTTAACCTAAAATCCAAAATCATGGGATTTTAAGAATGGTGTAAAGGGACAAGTTTTGCCAATAGATGTCACTACAGTCTTCGTATCTCTCTCATGTATTTTTTACCTTTCAACAAAATTTACAATTTCTCTTACAAATGTGAACCTACAGACGTCAAATTTTTAGAGAAGGAAGTTCATAACCTATCGAAGGCAACAATCGGTGCCGATTTTTTTATTTAGAATTTTCTTAATTGTTGAAACAGTTATATTGTTAAAGGTTTGGATATTCATTTCAAAAATCAAGTCATTTCAACAATGAAGAAAATTCTAAATAAAAAAATCGGCACGGATTGTTGCTTTCGATAAGTTATGAACTTCCTTCTCTAAAAATTTGACGTCTGTATTTTCAAATTTGTAAGAGAAATCTTGAATTTTCTTGAAAGGTAAAAAAATATATGAGAAAGATACGAAGACTGCAGTGACACCTATCGGCAAAACTTGTCCTTTTAAACTAACCTTAAACTAAAACACATCAGTTCATGATACCGGTATGTAAGCATCTGAAACCAAACCTACTTTTATCGGATCATCCTACTAGCGTAATAGCTACCGCACTCACATTTGTAGCATGGGGACCCGAGGTTCGATTCCGGTAGAAGACCATTGAATTTGAACACATTACATGAAAATTTGAACGTAGATTCATCTCTTATATAGGATGCTGAATGCTAAACCCAAATGCAACCATAAACTTTGTATGGATTAACTACCTGCCGCGTTCATTACATAAGAGAAACAAATCTACTTTTCGTCATTTTGCACATATTTCACCTTCAAAATCTCTATCTCAGGTTCGTTTCACAATTTAGAACATTCATGCTCATAACTTGGAATATTGCAAATAACACTCATAATGTATAGTTTGAAGATGTGACTTGATTGCCTTATGCACTGAAAGCCCCATTTATGAAAGAACTGAATTAAAGAAACCACTGAAAAACAAAAACCAGGGGCTACATTATAGCATAATTAAATTAATATTTTTATTTCGAGTTTTTGATATTAGGTCAATGCATAAGTTCGTGTCGTTCTTATATTTTATATTTTATTTTTACTCTGTTGTTCTGTTAATTCAAATACAAATACAACATAGATATAACATCAACATATTCCACGAGTGTAGGAATACATTGCATACATTTTACTGTCACTCAGATTTACTCACATCGAGTCAGTGATGTATTCACCTCCACTATGACCTTCTGTCGACGTTCAGGTAGCAGTTCAATGCCTCGCCTGTAAATTTAACTATCATCATTATGAAATCTGTTTCCAACAAGGAATATTTATTTTAAATAATATGATAGTGACAGATTTTGCCGCCTCGTGCAAATGCACATGTTGCATATATGATAGAGCCAGCCCTAGATGAATATACATACATACATACATACATACACATGAGGAGTGATCAGAAAGTAAGGTTACAAAGCCTGTAGTAGAACGGGTCAGGTAGTACATACATAAGGTTATTTTTCGACATAGTCCCAAATCGGTTGAGACAGTTTTCGCATCGTGGGATGAGTTTGAAAATTCCTTTCTGGTAAAAATTCTGTTCTTGCGTGTTCAGCCACATTGTCACAAAGTGTTTCACCTCCTCGTCTGAAGCGAAGCAACATGCATCATAGGTGCTACTTCAAGTGCGGGAACAGATAAAAGTCGCGTGGTCGAGGCTGTAGGAGGGCGATCGATGATGTCCCAGCGAAACTGCTTTAACAGCGTGTTGGTCTTCTGGGCTGTATGCGAGCGATTTCTCTGCCAGCCGCAAATTTTCGACGACATTCTGCAATATGCTGACGAGACATTACTCGTCTCTGCGTAAACCCCTACCAGCTGCCGGTGAATTTTATCCACAGTTACATTTTTCGTCCACAGAAATCGAATAACAGAGCGAACTTCTTCGCGTGATCAGTTTTCCAAACGAGTCGCCGTTTGTGTTTACCTACAACTAAGGACGTAGCTAGTGGATGGCTGATATATGCACACTTGACAACTCCATATATGAAAATTACTGCACACTTCTCATTCTTGTATAACAGACGAAACTCTAGAAATATGGGCCTTGTAACCTTAGTTTTTGATCCTCCCTCGTACGTTCATACCTAGGTACATACATAAATAGATGGATAGATATAGATGAAGGTCATATAGACATAATGGTAATCGCCACTTCCAGTGAAATTCAATTATTAGGTGGAATGGGTGGTGGTCGAATCACAGAAGAGTATGTAGGTAGCTTAATTTCGAAAATGTACCTGCAGATGGAAGGACAAGCTTGTCTAGTGTGAGTTATTGTATTGAATTACAAACGAGTAATCAATATTCTCTTCCAGTTTACTCGAGAGTTAGTAAACACATGTGATATACATGTGATATATTTTTGCTTGAGCAACTCATGCATATATATAAATTTCTATGTAAAAATATTTGACGGCTAACTCCTAGTAGACCGCTAAATCGATTTTAATGATGTTTGGTACAGATTGCGACACAGAAATTGATACAATACTTTGTTATTGAAATTGATATAGCACATTCCTTTGTAGGTGTATATGCAACTCAACATTACGTCTTCGAGTGATTAGCTACATCTGATTTCCAATTCCTTCCACTCTCCTTATCCCTTCTCTAAAGCAGTCTTCGCCAATACGTTACTCTTCTGAAATTATATAATCTTTGCATTCAGATAGAAATTCGCCTTGAGCGAGTTTTGAATGAAATGTTAGTAAGTTTTCCTTAGACTTACATGTTGACTAAGAGTAATGTGATTTTGTCACGTTTGTCTCCGAACAAAGCAGGTTTGTTATCAAAAAGACACAGAGTTTTACATAGAGTATAAACTCAAGAATAAACGTAAGTTTCCGTCTATAATTATAATTACTAAAAGTTTCTCTCTAATCAAAGTTCCTACCTGACGAGTTAAGCCCCAACAGCATGGTTAACTTGAAGGGATGGAAAATGAAATAAAATGACCGAGAGTAGTGCAGAGATGGAGTGGGTCGGTAAGTAAGTGGGTCAAGTTTTCTGAGTGGGTCAGTGGGTAATGGGTTAACAGCATGTGACCCACCACCCACCGTGATACACCATGACCCACTGACCCACAACCACCATGACACACTGTGACCCACTGCAACCCACTATGACCCACTGTGACCCACTGCAACCCACCAACCACCTTGACCCACTGCGACCCACAGACTCTGACTTACAGACTCACTCTGCTCACTGCATTGTAGACAGTAGGGATGGTACCGAGAGCGAGACGGACTTTTATATACCGAGACGAGACCGAGACGGGCTTTTATATACCGAGACGAGACTGAGACCGAGACGAAATATTACATACCGAGACGGGACCGAGACGAAATATTACATACCGAGACGGGACCGAGACCGAGACAGACCGCTATAAATCGAGACGAGATCGAGACGAGACCTTGCTTAGTCTCGAAAGTCTCGGTCTCGTCTCGAATATTGATAGCTATTTTGCCTTCACTCAAAATTTGTTTCGTTGCTGTGTGAGATAATATGGAAACGGTTGACTGATGTACAGTGGAGTATTTAGATGGCAGGTATCGCGCTCAAGCCCCTCCAGAAATAAATTTGGTGATAATTTTTTCGCATTGCACGTACAACACAAATGTTTCTTAAACGTTCCTCAAGCCTCTCCGGAAACAAAATCCACTTCTGTTGCATATAATGTTCTCTCTCTCTCTCTGTCTCTCTCTCATATATATATATATATATATATATATATATATATATATATATATATATATATATATATATATACAGTGGCGGATCTAGGATATGATCAAGGGAGGGGCTAAACCCGTAGTTTGCATCTTTACACAGTGTAAAGCAGGATTGAAGCCTATTTTATCCAGTGTATACCTGAGCGTTAAGGGGGGGCTATAGCCCCTATAGCCCGCTTGGATCCGCCCATGTATATATATTTAAAATGCTGAAATTTTGTATCATGTTTTGTGAAATATTGAAGGGAAAATTCCTCTAGATTCTCTACAATCCTACTAGATAAAGATACAGTGTTGCCAACACAAAATAAAATTGCATTTTCTCAAATTGCACTAGGTAAGGTATTACCTATTTCTAATTTAGATATTAAATAAAACCACAATACCACATACTTTATTCAGTGTAACAAAGGACAATACAGGATCAGTAACATCAACATTTTGGAGATCTCTAATAACTCAAGTGGCATAGACGGTGTAATGCACATCATTTGTATCTTAGCGTCAAATACTATGATAGTGGTATAATGTATTTCGAATGAATGAAGGAACAAAGTTACCAGAAATGGAACATTTAACTTTTTCTAAAGACTACTTCGACAACATGCTGACATATCACGTCTCATCATGTAGATGCTTCCAAAACACTTAAGTGATAATAATGCCATTTACAACAATTGTTATTTCTAACAGTTTCAGAGATACCAAATACTTGGGTAGTGATTGTTATACTGCTTAAAATAACGCATTTGTGTTAATTATGTATAATGATTGTTGCTTTCGTTTGCTTCTATAACATTACAACAATAGTTTTTGGTGGTTTTAATTACAAGTCGTAGTTCCATTATTTTAAGCAGTGTTGCCAATTTAAATAAATTGCTAAATATTATTCTAAATATACTGCAAATAACGTAGCTAAATTGCAAAATATTTAAAAATTACTCGTAATTTGTTTTATGGTGCAAGAATATTTTCAAAAGATTATGTTTTTTAGTCTTTATAATATTAATGTCAAAGTTTTGGTTCCAGCAATATATGTAAATGCAAATTGTAACTGAAATTACATTTAACTGATAACTTTCCAGTAACACTAGTTGCTCCCTTAAGCCCTATGCCTGATGTACACAAATCCATGCTTATTAAAAAGTTCTAATTACACCTTAGTTACATTTCACTTGTTTTAGTTTGACCACCGACAACCTCAAACTCGATCCATACTATACAGCTATATGCAATTATTCAAGGACTTACAATTAGTAATACACATTGTGTTGATGTTTAGTTTGGTTTGTTTTAGTTTAACGCCCCTCGATTATGCTAGGGAGTCTAAAGGAGACGTGGAGCTAATGATTATAATGGAATCCGAACCACTTCGGTCGTTCAACTGTACCCCCGCCGGAAATCGAATTCGGGACCACGCGAACCGAAACCAAGCGTGCTAGTTGCGAGACCAAGCGGAGATCTTCACATTGTGTTGATTTAAATCATTGCGTTAGTGTTGTCAGATTTAAAGATCAAAAACTAGCGTGTCTGTACTCCAAAAGTAGCGGATTTGAACTATTTGTAGGCCAAATATATAGCCTACAGTAGAAATGAATTATTTGGCAACTAATGACTGGTACTAATGAAATAATTTTTAACATGGGCTGGAAAATGTGCTGGATATATTGCAAGAAATTATGATCGATGGACAAAGACAATTCTAGACAGGATACCACGAGATAAAAACAGTCTGGGAAACGTCCTTATACAAGAAGGTTTGACGAATTCAAGAACAGCTGGGGAGTAATCTGGAAAAGAATTGCTCAAGCAAAACAGTTGTAGAGAAGACTTGGAAAGACCTTCATCCAGCAGAGGACTGATAATGGTTGATTATGATTATGAATTTATTATATCTGGACCTCAGAGATAAACTAAACAAAGGCATAATTTCGTAATTTTACAGGAGAAGCGAAAAACCGGTTCCTTAAGTAAGACTTATAGTACTGTTTTCGAACTATACTAAGTAGTTACAAAGTAATAGGATACTTTTAGATACATTATTATTTATTTTATTTATTCATTTATTTATGACTTCTTTTACGTGGCGAAGTTAAGGCTCTGCAGCCTTCTCCGAGCACTTAACCACGTGCATACATTTTTTTTTTAAAAAAAAAGCACCAATATATAGAAAATATTAACAATTACAAAAGAAAAGTATTGAAGCACATAATATACTACTTAAGTAAAAAAAATGGTTAAACACTTCAAAAACAAAAAATGAAAATAATATACAATATAGGAAACAAAATAACATGGAGAAACTTAAAATGCATATTGCATATAGCGGTACCAGAAGTATGAAAATATAAGCTGTACAAATTAACATAGGTTACCTATTGGTTGTGTTCATATGTGGGTTATTAATAATCTCGTAAAACGAAGATGCCTCATGTGCTACCAGTATCCTTATCTTTGCTTAAGAAAAGGGAATTTACAGATTTTTTTAAATTTGGCAACTGTGGGAAACGTTGTGTATTAATTGAGGTAGACTGTTCCAGAGGCGTGTAGTACTTACTGTGAAGGATTTTGAGTATGAATCAGAATTGTGACTGGGTATGGAGAGCAAGAAATTATCTTGTGATCTTGTTCTTCTTGTATGAAAGTCTGATAAATATAAAAATCTACGGGCTAGATACGATGGTTCTGACGTAGTAAGTATTTTGTACAATAGGGTAAGATTATGTAAATTTCTTCTTCCAACTAACGTCAGCCATGACAGTTTATATATATATATATATATATATATATATATATATATATATATATATATATATATATATATATATATATATATATAAATATAAAAGGATGTGAGATGTTCCCTGTAAGTTATATTGAAAATAAATCTAACGCATGCATTTTGCACTCTTTGCAAGCGCTTTGATTGATTTTCTGTTAGATCAGAATAGACTGAGTCGCAATAGTCAAGATGTGGAAACACCAGTACCTTGACAAGTTTCATCTTCAGAGATATTGGTAAGAAATTTCTTAGTCGATTTAACGTATGCAGGGCACCAAATGCTCTCTTACAAACTCCATTTATTTGATCTGACCAGGAGAGATTTTGATTTAGTATGACTCCCAAATTTTTGACAGTTGTGGAGAATGGAATAACAGTATTGGAGAATTTTATATTTGGGAGCTGATAGATATTAATAGAAGAGAGAATTCTTGGAGAGCCAATTAAGATGCACTTCGATTTTGTTGCATTTAATTTTAACCCATGAGCCGTAGACCAGTCGCTGATTTTGTTTAACTCAGTATTTATTTTCTCAATCGCATTATTAATATCTTGTCGGGGAAAAGAAGCATATAACTGAAAATCATGAGCGTAAATATGGTATTTACAATAGGTGAGAATTTTAGGGAGATCATTAATGTAAAGGGCAAAGAGAAGGGGACCTAGTACGCTACCCTGCGGCACTCCACTGTCGATACAATGCCATGTCGATATATGATCCTCATTGATCACTACTTTTTGTTTACGTTCGTGAAGGTAAGAATGAAACCATTTAACCACTGGTTCAGAAAAATTAAACAATAATGATAATTTCTGAAGTAATATGTCAAAATCAATCGTTTGAAATGCTTTACTATAGTCAAGTAGAGTCAGGAGCGTTAGTTTTCTATTATCAATAGCCCATCTTATATCCTCCGTTACGTTTACTAGTGCAGTGCATGTGCTATGATTACTTCGAAAACCAGAGAACATAGTCTATTAAAAAAGTATTGTTAACTCAATTTCGACCAAAAAGTGACTTAGCATAGTCTACCTCTAAAGTTCATATACGTTCATATAAGTTCATATAAGTTCATATAACTTTTACTAGGTAAGGTAGGGTAAAAATGGATCCAAAATTTAACGAAATTCGTACAGCGAAAAAAAATTTTTTTGGTCATTCATATTGCAGCAAAACTACGAAAATTAATTCAAAAGAAAACTAGAAAGTTAAGAATCACTTGTTTTGACTGGATAGAGAAAATATATACATATAGCTCGAATTACCTATATACTTATATAATATGTACATGTATGTCCATGTTTCGCAAGTAATTTTCAATCAATATAAAATTTCAACGTAATGAACGCACGATTAGTTTTCTCAAATAAACATCACATGCACCGCTGAGAGCTCAGGAATAAGCTTAATCTATGTTACGGCACTGGATATATGCTTATGCAATACATTACGATCTGATGAACTTGTATAAGAAACATAATGTACTTAAAGTGAGACGCGAACTATATGAAACATCGGACTTTGAATCTAACTTGTTTGTTGATCCAACCCGAAACCACAGATAGCAAAGATGAGTGCCGCAGCTTCCACCACAAGGTTAAAGAAGTTCCTGTTTTAAAGTGTCAATTAAAGACTGATATGTGAAACGATAATAAAGCATTTGGTCAATTTGAAACAAAACATATTGTAGTAATAATTTACTCTATTTGTTAAGATAATGAACGTTATATTCTGTTTTTAAAATAACAATCAAGGCAGAATGTATTGCATAATAACTGAGAAATTGTAAAATTTAAATTTCGGTACGATTAAATACATTCGTGCTGCTATGTGTTGCCTTATCTGTTAGGAGGTATTGAACAATTCTGATTCAAAGGAAGGAAATAAACTACTGTATAATGCTGGAGTTAGTTTAATAGAGTTTAATTGTATAGGCAGTACTGAGACTATTTGAAACAAAGACTTGCTGAAAGTGAAATATGGGTTACTATTAGGGTTTTATCCCAGGTATGTTATACCCACTGATGATTTAAACTGAACACACGCATGGAAAGCATTAGCGCTAGCAAATTAGCTACAAGAGGCAGGGGCGAATCCAGGACCGACTTGTGGGGGGGGGGCGGTGGGTTGTCATACTGCTACTTTTAAGGGCACCAAACTTTGGAATGGATTTTATTTATATATATAGAATAAGAAAGTTTTCCTTTTCTGGGATCGCCCCCCCCCCCCCTGGATCCGTCTCTGACAAGAGGTACATCATATCATAATTCTAAGTCAAGAATGAAGGCAAAAAAATAAGAAGCGGAAAGACAGACTGTATGATAATAATACTTTCACAATTTTAATTTCACACTATTTATTTCGAGACTTTCGAGACGAGACCCGAGATGAGACCGAGATTTGACCTGCGAGACCGAGACCGAGACGGAGATCGAGACAAGCATCTGTTGACCGAGACGAGACCGAGACCGAGACGGCGATTTTTGACTCGAGACGAGATCGAGACCGAGACCGCTACTTATCAACTGAGACGAGACCGAGACTGTACAAAGTCTCGTCTCGTCTCGTCTCCATACCATCCCTAGTAGACAGTATCTTTTAAAGACTAGTATTTGTCTGCGTTTTACTTTCAAGACTCCATTTCCCTTCCTTTTCAATTGTTTCTGTCTACTTACCTGATGTGAGTATATCTAAGTGAAAAAAAAAGAACTTCAGGCACTTTTGCATATTTGCAATTGTAATAATAAGAATAAGACTTTTTACTACTACCTGGGTTTCGAGGCCTGTGAATTTTAGAAGAGCAAACTACTGTACTGGAAAAAAATACATTTTTGAATCACTGTAATATATAAAGTATTATATAAAAGATTGAATGTAACTATGTGTGCCTGATCATCACGGCCAAATTGTAAAGTCAAATGAAATGACTTTTGGTATATAGTTAGGCCTTAATCCAAATTGGGATGTTATATCGCTTTCATTATAATAGCTACGTATCCCAAGAAGATAGTGAGGATCCGAATTTTTGCGAAAAAAAAAAAATGAATATCTCGCAAGCCGTTAAACTTACTGAGCTAAAATTCAGTGCATTAACACTTCATTGAAAATAAACAGAATTTGTCCTAGCATTTTTTTAAATTTTCCTTTATGAAGGGGGGGGGGACTTTCAATACATGGAAAATTAGTAGTGAGTTGGTTTGTAAAAATGATCGAAAACGATCGATATTAGTTAAGAAAAAATTCAGAAACAAATAATACAGTTACTGAAGCTTATGTTTATTATATGGAGCGCTCACAGCACAGGGCAATCAACCCATAAAGTTGTGAGAAAAATAGGCATAAAATTGTAAACTTAATTACACGGAAATTTTAAGTTTTGATTGTACGCAGAATTATATGGTTTTTACACTATTTTTCACTTTACGTTGGTTTACTTACCTTGATTTGGGATTTTCAAATTTCATCCTTTTTTCCACTGAAAAATATCGATAATTCAACAAGGAAATAATTATACTATGATAATTTAATTGAAATTCATCGTAATTTGGCCCATTACAAACAGCAGTGTGGTAATTGAAGGGGAAGGAGGGAAATTCACATTCACCTCAGAACACTTCCCCGGAACCTCGTTCCCTTTTGCTTTCTAGGGGGGAGGGAACTTGGCAATGACATCAAACTTTCTTATGTAATTACAAAAATTAATTTGTAAACAAATAAGAAATCATCAGTTTATCAGGCTTAAATTTATAATTTATGCACAAGATTCCCCATCGAAGGCGTGGTAGATGAAGTTTCTGTTCTCCATGAGTCGACATTGCCAACTGACATGGTCGATATGGAAAAGATGTATGGTGATAGAGAGGTGATATTTCTTGCTGAGTATTTCAAAACTGACCGAGAAAAATCATTATCAGACTTAAGCCTAACAAGCAAATTCTCGATGCGGAGTTGCAGAAATCGGGAAGAAGTATTATCAAATTCCACGACAGTGCGAACGGGGATTTCCCCTTATGAATTTATAGATGACTGATATTAGAAATAGACTAAGTGCTCAAACATTGTCTAACTTGTTCATCAATGTTAATGGCCCACCGCTAGACAAGCTCAAAGTAGGCGAGCTAGTTATTTCTCGGCTGGAGGATGGACATCATTCTGCTGCGGATGATTTACCACGAAAAAGCTCTGGAGGCTAACAGAAAATAAACCCGATTTCAGATTTGTTTTAAGGTGGCAAATTAGCGTTATGGAAAATGTATACTTCTATTACTAATGGCTTATCTGTGTTATTCAACTTTGTACCTAATTTTTTAATAAGTCTCTTCCTTGCTTTAGGTAAACTACTTTTAAAAAATATTCATAATAATTGCAGTTATGCTTATTTGTAACTTAAATTTAATGTGGTGTTTTATGATTACACAAATTACAATTATGAGCATACTTTATGAGATGCTCTCACATAGGATACCCGCGCACCTTTATACACTATGAAAACTGATTTTTCAAGTCTTTTGTGAGAAAAATACTGTAAACTGAGAAACCATAACTTTTTACATATTGTACACGGGTATTTTCCTGTGAATGGAAGTTTCTTTGGAATGCGTTGAGAAATTAACACTTGCAAGAATACTCTTCTTGTACAAGTATATTTTAGGCACACACTAATTTCCCCCCACCTCGAAGTGCTTCAATTTCCTCACTGACATGCACGTTACCATTTTATATCGTAAAGGTCAGATCCATTGTTATTGTAACAGAGTGGTGCTGGAGCGATTGACCGTAGAAATTCAAACTCTGATTAGTGACAATTTCACAGTCTTGTTTCATTACAAGTGTAAACTCTTTATTCAGTAGAGAAGAGGCCGTGGATGATGTGTCAGAGTTGATGACGATGGATTTTGGTGAATCAGAGTAGGTCACAGTGACCTACTCTACACTGTTTGAAATGAGTATTCGAATATTGTTAGTACGAGCCTCGAGTTGGGTTTACATAATGTCATTTTCCTGTAAGAACTTTATTCTAGGGAAATAAAGTGTATCAAAATGTATGCCAAAGATAGAGTATATTACAGATTTTTATTATCATACTTCCATTGAAATGAGTAATGAGGGAAAAGGGGATTTTAATATTTTCTATAAATCTTATTTCCCCGTGTGACAACAGGCATTTCAACTACCTAATCTACAAAAATTGAATTTCACTTACCTCTATTTAAATTGGAGTTGGAAGGTTTGAACAGCATCATGTATAAATCCACCGCAAAAAAGTAATCTGACAATTGAATGATAAAACACAAAAGAACGTTCCTTCGTGTTACTTATTACATAACAAATATTTTACTATAAAAGTATCACTAAGTATACATATTGTTATAATAAAATGCATTAGTTAGTGAATCATTATACTAAAAATATATTTTAAAATTATGTTGGTTGTATGATATAGAGACTACTCTCAAGCGGCTAGGTGGTGATCCTGTGTAGTTAAAGCTTTAGCAACCACATCTTGTAGCTTTTAGAAACTTCTTTTTGGAGACTTATTGATAACGTATGTTGCTCATAAGGCTTAAAATGTGTGTATAGATACATTAAGTCTCCATAATATAAAAGTAACCAGGAAAGTTACAGTATGTCGCATTTTGTAGAGGTCTGTGTTCCATTGGCCCTCACAACTTGAGTTGAATGCGAATGGAGATAAGGCGAAGGTTAGGTGTTGGTGTGGGTATATCCAACATACTACTTGGTTGTGGCAGTTCAGTTACACCACGAACTTGCGTAATGACAGAATGAACTCGGGAAAAATGAAATGAAATCTTTGCGTTTTACGTCCCACGGTTATGCCGGTTAGGCTAAAGGAGACGCTGATGGTGCGAGATGAGTGAAATGGTGGAATGAAGAAAGTGGGAGGAAACGGGAGAACCCCGAGAAAACCCACGAGCACGGTGTTTGTCCACCACAAAGTGGGGCTGGGATCGAACCCGGGACCCCAAGCACCAGAGGTGAACGCTCTACCACTGAGCCACCGCGCCCCCACAGAATGAACTTGGGATCTCCATAGAGCGTCATAAGGGCGTGTATGCTGTACGAGTTCAAACTGGGGTCAAACGCCGCTGCAGTGAGGCGGAAGATATGCCAGGCCTTTAGTGAGGGTGGTGTGACTACGCCGACAGTGCAGCGGTGGTTTAATAAGTTTATGGACGATGACGAAACACTCGAAACGCACCAAGTGTCAGAAGACCAACACATGTACAAAATGAATATCTTCAGGCAGCAATTGAGGCGAACAGTGGCCAGACATGCGAAGAACTGGAACCGCAATTCAGTGTGAATGGAGAAACAATTCTGCAGACCCTCTATCAACTTGGGAACCACTACAAGTTGAGTCGATGATTTCACTCCGGGCCAGAAGGCAATGCGAGTAGACACCTGTGTTTCTTTGCTGTCTCGTCTGAAGAAGGAAATATTTCTGGACAGGGTGTTGACATGTGGTGAGAAGTGGGTCCTGCACGAAGATCCGCGGTGTTGTCATCACTGGTTAGCATCCCATGAACCATTCCAAAACGGCCAAAACCAGCACTACACCAGAAGGAGGTCCTCCTGGGTGTTTGGTGGACTGCTGGCGGAATCGTCCATCAGGAACTGCTACCAGCTGGTCAGAGTAACAATGCAACTGTGTACTGTCAGCAGTTGAACCCTGTTCAAGAAAAACTCAAACCTCTGGAGCCAGCACTTCTGTATCGCAAAGGGGTGCTCCTTATACAGGACAACGTTTAGCCACACATTCCTAGGGTGACCTGAGACAGCATTCTACGTCTTGGATGGGAAACACTACTGCATCCGGCTTACTCCCTGGACATTGCACAGTCCGATTATCACTTGTTCCATTCCTTGGACAATCACCTTAGAGAACACCAGTTCAAATCTCTAGTAGAGGCGCAAAATGCATTTGACACCTTCTTCGCTTTACGGCCCACCAAGTTCTACCCCGATGGAATCCATGGCCTTCCAGAACGTTGGCAGAAGGTCGTCGATGCTGATGAGGACTATTTTTTATCTTCCTTGTGCGTCTTAGGTGACATATCAATATTCGAAGGTGGTGGGTAAAAAAAACAACAAAACTTTCTTGGTTACCTTTATAGGGACATTTCGTCACGTTAAGAAACAAGTCGATAATACTCTAAAAGTTATGATAATTGTATTCTGCAAAAGAGATAAAACTTGACAGTAATCCTTGCCCTAGCTAGAAAACATCATACCTTCCCCTGAAGTGTAGTATTTCCAAGTACAAGAACACATAAACGGACTGCTGTAAATGAGTAGGTATTGGAAATCTTGCGGGAGAACACTATATAAAGAATGAAATCCTTCAGATCTTTGGACTATAGAAACATAAAATGCAATGAAATACTAGATTTAAGGTTGCTGCTTTCTACGTATGGCTTATTTGCGAACTTTGCTGCCATTTATTACGGTACAACCTGAGTTGAAATAATTACAAGATGAACACGGAAATAGTATAAGCTCGTTAACAACTAACTTTATTTTACACCTGTTTTCTAACATATTGTTTTCAGTATTTACTACCCATAGTAATCAATAATCGAAAGTCACATTTTAATACAATCATCTTTTGATTCCATATGCGAAGAATCCAACTGAGGCTGATTTCTTCCAATTGAAACTGGCTGTCTCATAGTCTTTCACAACATTTTGCCAGGGTTGTTCCTACTAGCAACGTTCTCATGAGATAAGTTGAAATTGTTTTTCTAACTGCGGAAGAAAGATATATATATTAAAGATTGACAATTTTGAGTACTGTGTAGTGGAGGACAACATTTCTATACCAGCATTAGAGGCTTTATTTAATACATCAGGATCTTTGACACGTGTACTGAGTTAATCTAAAACCAAAAGTAATTTAACATTAGGCTTATACCAGACTAAATGACCCAGAAACCGAGAAAGCGTGTTTGTTAGTAAGCTAAACCTCTGATGAATACACTAAGATGAACCAGACGGTAGTCCGTTTGTCTGATGACTTTCCTTACAACAAAGGAACTACATGTCGAAATCTCCCTAAAATCACTGTCGATTTATTTCTTAAATGGGTTGATTTAACAAAAGCTGGCACGAGTTGTCACTGTAACAAGCAATGTGTGTTAGCCTGACACACATGCATACAAAGGGTATACTTTATCATAACATCAATCCTTTGCCTCTTTCATCAACATATATTACCGCTATACCTTATTTTTGACTTACTGAAACATAACATAACGGATATTTTTTTGTTAAATAAAGTTTTATGTACCTATTTTAGAGGCTTCCGTTGCAGCAGGCAAAATTAACTTCTCTGCATATGCACCTTGTTACTGAGAACGGACACTAACCTTCCACGTACTTGATGTTTCTTCTCGCGTGCATGTAAGATCACTAGGTTTGTCAGATCTTAAAAGTGTCGAAATCTCCTGAGTGTCGATATCTCTCTAAATGATAGTATATGCGTCTTTAACACTGAAAGTTGAAATGAATAGTTTGCATTCTCAAGCACGTACGCCGGAGTTTTTTTCAGTATTAGTCTGGAACTTTTGAAAGAGTTCAAATTTGATATGGGGATAAAGCATATTAAATTTTCTAGAATTACCTCTAAAATAAAACTATATTTACAGAAAGTCATAATTTCCGGGGGAGGAAGTTCTGGATCAACAGGACCCACGTACGTCCTTGTGTATCCCTGTATAATTATTAAGGCGGATCACCACCCGGAAGTCAATACATATTTTAGCTCATTCCCTTAATTACAGCGCAATGAAACGTTACATATTATAAATATTGTACTATAAGATAGAGTTATGTTTCAGCTACAGCACAAGACACTGATTCATTTGGTTGTGTCTCCTGATATCGAAAAACGAAACAAATAAAAGAAAATATTTGATTCGTTTTAAATGAGCACACAAGATGGCACTTGCTGTAAGATCTTACTAGAAGTGCTCATTTTTATGAAATGTTTTATTTGTATGCGTAAAGTACTTTAAAGTAACGATCTTATTATGAAATAGATATATTGTTTGACCGTTTTTCGTGTTATGCTTCACATTTTATTTAAATATTAATTTACATGTAACGAAGTAGATTTGAGAAGAAACTTGCACAGAGTACCAGAATAATGCGTTGTTGCCAAATTTGAACGTTTACTGTAGTAGTCACAATAAGAAAAGTCCTGGATTCTAGCGTTGCAATTTAAGAAGCGGAACTTAGCTGTCAATTGCGGCAAAGGTCGAAAACTAATTTCTCCAGTAAGTATCCAAGCAGAATTCCATCATTACTTCCTTTATTATCTGGCATCAGTAACACTCGACACTTTCTGGCAACGATGCACTATTCAAGCTGCGCCTTTAGCATAGGACTGAGAACACCTAGTGATCCACCTTAAATGCGTAAGATAAAGAATATCAATTCCTCAACGGAGTTTGAAATCTTAAACATTCAATTGTATCAGAATTAACTTCGACATCCTCCCGACTCGCTCAGCTTCCCAATTTGAACATCACTCAAAATCTTTGGCTGCTGATCCAACTGAATGTTGCATTTTGAGCGGAACTGTCTATCTCTATGGAAACTGTTCCAAAGTAAATTTCAATTCTGCGAGCATTAAAATCCTTGCTACACGCTCAAGGTGGTTCTACACTCTAGTATTCGAGTAAGTTGTACGTACTGTGTATAATGTTACGAAGTTCCTATTGCATTGTAATGCTAAACCAGTTTTGATATTTTTGGTTTCAGAACTATATTTACTGTGCTTTTAAACTTTGCTATAAAGAATTTGTACTTTACTCTGAATTAATATCTAAGAGGGATAATCTCTTTAACCTCCGATAAGCCATTAGTAGAGTAACAGGTAAGATGACGAAGTGGAGATAAGGAGCTATTTTCTGGAAGTCGCTCACCCCGATGCAAACCCTTAGACCAGCGTTTCCCAACCTTTTTCAACTTGCGGCACACTACAGGTGTAATTTGAATTCTCGCGGCACACCCATATTATATATATATATATATATATATATATATATATATATATATATATATATATATATATATATATATATATATTATTGTTATTATTATTATTATTTGTAAATATAAAATACCTTGGTATTTTTCTGTGATTACTGATCTCCTTCTTAGAGAGAAGAAAGCTCGATCACTGGTTTTCTCCCGTGGTAAATCATTATGCTTATTTTTCATTCTAATTTTAAAATAGAAAACAATTGCAATGAAATATAGGACTCGGGTTTTTAAAAATCTACTTTCTCTTTCGAAAACTGTATCTAATCTTTCACTAAAAAGGAAGATCACTAAATAACGAACAAATAAACAAGTCTCCTGTACCTTTAAAACACAAATGTAGGTAATTTGTATGCAAGTTTGCTTTGTTGAATTTAGTGAATGATATGTTAAAATTTCAAGTTACGAAATAGTCTGCAACAATAAAGAAGCAATAATGGTCATGACAATGATAAATACGTTTTCCAGCATTAAAAATGTTCAGAAAAGTAACACAGTATGAAACTTAAAATTGTAGTTTTATAGTAGAGGTTCATAGTAATGTGAAATACAAATATACATTTTCCCCTATGTCTTGCAATTTGGTTCCTATAGAATTAATAATTTGTTTCGATTTCCTCGCGGCACACCAGCGACCCATTCGCGGCACACCAGTGTGCCGCGGCACACCGGTTGGGAAACGCTGCCTTAGACAGACACTGTCATTCAATTATTGTAGAGTTTTGAGCTTGAGAATGTATTTAGTGATTTGAACTGCTGCCATGTGTAAACTATGTGATGTGACTTAATTTCTCCAGTCAGTGTTGCCAGATCCGAAGATCAAAAAGTAACGAGGTTGTGCTCTAAAAATAGCGTAGTGGATTTGAACCCTACTTGTAGCCCAAACATAAAAATGAATTATTTTGTAGCTATAGACTCTTATAATCCTCTACATCGATTTAATAGAAACACCTGGAGTTGGAAATCCGTCAGATGTCTGGGTTGGCAACGGTTAGGAGGCAACCGCAGTTCACACTGTTGATGATGGTGTCTTAGGTGTATACTACATCTTGAACGGTAGAACTGTAGTGTGGAATGAACTCGGTAGACGGCGTCCATTTGTAACACGACACTAACAGCCTTGAGGCAAATAGAAATAAAACAACATAGAAAAGTAAGGAAGTGATTATAAGTTGGTTACATATTTTAAGGCAGCGTTTCCCAACCTTTTTCAACTTGCGGCACACTATGGGTGTAACTTGAATTCTCGCGGCACACTCACAGTTATTATTATTTGTAAATATATATAATACCGTGGTATTTTTTTCTGTGATTACTGATCTCCTTCTCACAGAGAAGAAAGCTCAATCACTGGTTCTTCCCCGTGGTAAATCATTATGCTTATTTTTAATTCTAATTTAAAAATAAAAAAAACAATTGCAATGAAATATTGGACTCAGGTTTTAAAAACTAAGCTTTCTTTTTCGAAAACTGTATCCAACCTTTCACTAAGAAGAAAGATCATTAAATAACGAACGAACAAACAAATTTCTTTTAGTTTTAAAACACAAATGTAGGTAATTTGTATGCATGTTTGCTTTGTCGAAAGGGTTGAATGATATTTTAAAATTTCAAGTTACGAAATAGTCTGCAGCAATAAAGAAGCAATAATAGTTATAACAATGATAACAAATACTTTTTTCAACATTAAAAATGTACAGAAAAGTAACACGGTATGAAACTTAAAGTTAAAGATTCATAGTAGAGGTTCATAGTAATGTGAAATACAAATATGCATTTTTCCTTTGTCTTGCAATTTGCTTGCTATAGAATTAATAATTTGTTTCGATTTCCTCGCGGCACACCAGCGGCCCATTCACGGCACACCAGTGTGCCGCGGCACACCGGTTGGGAAACGCTGCTTTAAGGGGTAGCGCTACTAATTTTCTCCCCCTCTACTGCGCATGCCTATGAATATTACTATGTCTTAGTTTGCTGAAATCATATTTAACGCTAAACCTAAATCTTCTGGAAGGTATTTTTTTAAATGTCACTATGTAAAACGTGTTCTTGTGATAAATTATATGTATGAATTTTAGTTACAAACAGTGCGCTCCATTTGTGATGGTCGAAGTTAGGGTTTATATATATATATGCAGGGCCGTAGCGTGAGTCGTAAGCGCCCGGGGCGAGAATTTCAAGACCATCACAAATGGAGCGTCATTTCAGCTCGCTTGGTAGGGGAGAGGAGCAAGAGCACCACTGACATAAGACCTCTCACGTTTTGTACTGGTATATTAGTCGACAATCTTTTTAAATATAGGTATTCCTCAAACTCTTTGCGAGGTAATGGCTGCATGGTTGGGAAGAGGTGGAATGAAGATGGTGTGCGGTCAAGAGAAAACGCGAACTATGATGAATTTCATATCAGGGTCGTGCATCTATCTGGCCAACGTTCGAGCAGTGAGCGGGTTCGCTGTTTTCCAGGAGGCGAACACCTTTATTCAGCATGTCACACTCTGGAATATCACAGAATCCCGCAGCGCACGCAGCAGTGAGGCATGGTATATCCTGGTAATTGTGGTACCCTTTGCCTGGAAAGTAAGTATTAATACTCCGTGTTGATCGCAAATAAAATTATCACCACTTTGGTCGCTCAGAATAGAACACAGACTTCCTTTGAACTAGAAATTCACCATAGTTCGCTTTTTCCCTTGACCACACACCATCTTCTTTCCACCTCTTCCCAACCATGCAGTCATTTCCTAGTGGCAACTACTTCTGAGATGTTGCCACGCTGTTTTCTTAGGTGTAGTAAAGGATTTTGGACCACTACAACTTACTTCACGTTTGGACCTATAACACAGCAGCGATACAGAGTTTTGAGCTGTACATTACCACATGACCTACATATGTATGCAGGATTAAACATGCGAAATTAAAGCTTCCTACAATATGTGAAAGTGGGTCAAGGTAAAACTTTCTCGCGCCCCTCTCATTAGCCGGCAAATTTCAAAGAAATCGCACATGTGCTAATTACTCAGAAACTATTGATTTGTGACCTTCGGTTCATATAGGTGAAAATGTTCCAAAGTACTTGTAGAATATTCCCTTGCAAGGAATGCATGGAATTACCAGTCACTATATATATATATATATATATATATATATATATATATATATATATATATATATATATATATATATATATATATATGTACAGTGGCGTATTTAGGGGGTGGCTTCCGGGCTTAAGCCCCCCCCCCGAAATCACTTAGTATAGTAAAGTAAGTGAAATATCCTGCAGAATTTTCACATTTACAGGCATAGCCCCCCCCCGAAAGTTAGCAAAGCCCCTCCCGAAACAAAATTGTAAATACGCCACTGTATATATATATATATCACTCTCCATATATATCCCTCTCATAAGTTGCGCTGTCAAATTGAAAATGATAAAGAACTTTGCAATCCCGAACCTAATCTATTTTGAAAATTTGATCGAAATCGGTCGGATGGTTCAACAGTTATTAAGTCATAAACATAGTCACTTTCAATTTTAAATATTTAGATGCAGGTAATAACAATTAAATAATTGGATATACTTTGCAAATAACGTCAGAAATGTTTTGTGGTGAAATGCAACTCCAACTTGTACGTCAGATGCTAATTGCTATTAAAAAAAAAAAAAAAAAAAAAGGACCTGAATCCAAGATGGCGAACTCTAAGATAGCCACCAACATGGTACTAACGTAATAAATGCGGTTCTGTCTCCATTACCCCTAGTCAAGGTATAGTATCACTCCTAGCCGTTCGAAACTTACCAAGTACCTTTGTCTCGTATTGTATAGCGCCACAAATGTATTCAAAACTTGAGATAGTTTGGGGTACGATTTAATACTATATAATTGAGCTAATTTCTCTCGCGAGGTACTTTGGTGTGATATAGATCCATTCTAGCGGCTGTGATTCAAAAAACTCAAATGTCAAAAAAATAAAAAGCACAATATTCGGAATCACAAACGAAACATACTGCGTATAAGCTAAATTCATTTTCGATATCAAGAGGGGATTTTAGATTTGATTTGGAGTTGAAGTGAGTCGATTTTGAATTTAATGTCCCGTTGAGCAGCGAGGCTATATGAGACGTGGGTCTACTGATTAACGTGGAATCCGAACCACATGAGCTCCCGCCGGGAATAGAACACGGTTCTCTCAGGCCAAAAGCGCGTGCGCTAACCACTTAACCACGAAGGAGCTCAAGGGTGGACTTTAGTACGGACAGTCCTCCTCATAGCTACGCCACTGATGTACGTACCGCTTTCAGACTATTTCAATGCTGGATACACAGAAAACAGTAAGGCAATGCCCTTATAACTAAATGGGTAGGATTCGCGCATTTGAAAGGGAAGATTGAGCTCAAATTCTTTTTGGAGCTTCGGATTCCATAGATCCATTTTTCCTTGTTAGTTTATTTTTTATGTGAATAATGTTAGCAGTGCTCTTGGATATTGCAAATGAAAGAATACATAGGAAAATGCTATCTTTTCTTAAGAAAATCATAAACTTAATAAAATTAATGGAGTTTTCTCTGACTTCCTTGTAAACATGTTTATCTTCTTTGACTTGAACATTTGGAGATTTCTTTCTGATAACATTTAAAGAGATTACCAGGTCTTCAAACCTTTGCTTTCCTGGTTGGACTGGAACAAAACAACATCAACAACAATACGTACTCTATTTGCTTCCTTCAGGGTTGTCGATAATAGAAAATTTGTTGTTTTGAAATGGAATTCTGATGACTCAATGAATACAACTGTACTTCCGATCAGTGAAGCGATAGACAATTAGAACTTCAGATTGGGAACCAAACTTACGTCACTAAGAAGTGTTTATTTTTCCTCACAGAAGTAACGTTGGTATATTTTCTATAACACTGAAAGCTGGTGACGTCATATTTTATTTGTTGTAGTTGGAGAATCATTCATAGCATTCTCATGAATAGCATTCTCTATAAGGAACGAAGATATTAATTATCGCCTGCCTTACATGCTCCAGTCTGGAATAGTTAAAGAACAAGTGAGTATGATACCTTTTATTATTCTCGTTTTAGTGTCTTTACATTATTTTCCTTTGTTGTAAGGTGCTTCCCCGTGGCTAAGCGGTTATAGGGATTTAGGATTTAGATTTCTGGGTTTTCTTTTCTGCATCTAAGGCCATTTAGCCTTTCACGTTATGAGAGATGACGTCCCTCGGCGAGCACACAATCCGTGGAAAAGGAAGGAAGAAAGGATTGGGAAAGGAAGGAAGCGGCCTGGGACCTATAAGTTTGGTACCACCCCGGCATTTGCCTGATGTGAATGAGGAAAACCCAGGAAAACCTCATTCAGGGTGGCTGGCCTGAAAACGCGTTTCACACTTTTTCGACCGAGTGCCCCCACCGGGAATCGAACCCGGAACCGCTCGCGCCGAAGGCGAGAGCGTTAGCGACTACTAAGCGGGTCCACATTAAGCGGTTATCGTACGCGGCTGTGGCATGTGAGACCGGGTTCGATTCCCGGCGGAAGTTCATGTGGTTCGGATCCCACATTAAGCTGTAGTTCCACATCTCATATAGCCTCGCCGCTGAACGGGACATTAAACTGAAATCAAACCAAAAACGCTTTTGTTTTAAGAGTAGGTTGTCTTGTAATCAATTGAAAGGTTTTATTTATGTGGAAATATTTTTCTGTTGTGAAGTTTGTTCTTTCTAATTTATGCCCTTTAGGCCAGAGAAAAGAAATAATTAATGAAACTTAGTGATTATAAGATAATTTGTGGAATCAGGATGTAAGTGGAAACGGGACAACGCTGAGATAACCCATGACAGTGGCGTAAATAAGGGCCCCCCGCAGACCCCGCATTGCAGGGGGGGCAAGCCATCAAGGGGCCCACAAATCGTGAAGTAGGACGTAGAGAAGGTATCCCACTCCACGCTGTCTGCGAGGAGGCCCCCAAGCCTTTAGTTACGCCACTGACCCATGGATGAGATGTTGTGCACCATAAATTTTCTTGGGTTGTGATTGAACAAGGAACAGTACGCACTAGAGGTAAGGCGCTGTACCACTGTTCCCTCCGTATCTTAGTGAAGTCGGTTAAGCGAGGTGACAAGCACTGAAATTGTTGATGAAATGGAAATAAAATTATTTTTAAAGATACCCTGGTTATGTCTTTTAGATTAATCAAAGTGAATCATTGTGAAAGTAAATATTTATCTCCCTGATCAAGAATCGAACCAGGGATCACGTAACCACTAGACCAACAATATGGCTAATTAGAGTATCGTGAAAGGTCATTTAAACCATTATTTATTATTGAAGTATATTGTGCAATGACTTGTGTATATTTAAACATTGATAAATTCTCTTTATTGTGTTTGTATAATCTAACTAACTAACTTTATGACCAAGAAAACCCGGAGATTCAATGCCGCACTCACAAAAGCTCTTCACTGATTTCTGTCCTTAGCCAACTAGATCTAGTTTCTACTTTGTATTTCGATCTCTGCGAGATCTATCTTAATATTCTCCTGACTTCTCCACCAAGGTCTTCATAATGTGCTTTTTTTTCTTTCTTTCTTTCTTTTCTTTTTTTTTTTTTTTTTTTTATCAATTGCTTTTCTAGTTAAAATTTTGAAAGCGTTCCTATTTTCTTCCATTCTGGTTACATGACCTGCTCACCTGAGCCTTCAATTCAAGACTATCACCCTAACCATAGGCACCAACTACAAAGATTTTTAAGGGTTGCTCAGCACTCATTGGATTTTTCTCTCTTCTTTGACCAATATCGTTAAGACACATTTGCACACAAAATCAACATTTCAATGTTAAAGTTTTGTTGAATACAAAGCAGGCCAGTATCAAGGGGGTCTAGGGAGATCGGCCCCCCCTAAATTTTTGCTGCCCTCCTAAAATTTTCACTTTAGGTTTGCAAATGAACTATAATAAGGTGATGTACTATAATATGGTTGCATCGGCCCCCCTAATTTCAGCCGGGCCCGCTACATTTTTGGGCTGGCTATTGGTCTGATACAAACTTTAAGTGGTCATGGTGAAAATTAATTAATTAATTAAAATAAAAACCTTACGCTTTTCATTTCATTACAGTGGCTTGTGCCCCTTTCATGTTCATCTCTATCAGAACCCCCCCCCCCCCTTCTAGTAGTTTGAAAAGCAGTGGTCTATTGGATCTGTTAAGAAAATAGAATATGAGACGCGAGATGTGATTTATCTTACTACTAGAAGTGCCAGATTATGAGCACCCGTTGAAAAATTAAAATATCGGCGCCTATGCCTCTAACAATGTTAGATTAACGGTATAAATTACGCAGTTCTTCGTTATAAAATTTCCACCATTCCCCATTTGGGTTGCTTTTTGGGTTCGTACAATTTTGTTAGTTTATAATTGCGAATTTCTTAGTATTCTGAATTTGGTACGATTTCGTAGTAGCTATATTGTGAGTCATGTCTAACACTAAAATAATGTTTGAGATCTAAAACTTGAACGAACTAGCGTTATACATCGAACTCGTGAAGTTTATCATCTCGTCTGAAAAACGAGACTAGACTTGTTATATTCGTCGTCTAATATCAAATTTAAAATGATACATCTCGTCTCGTGGGTAATACTAAATCTGGGTAAAGATTATGACTCATTCCATCTCTATCGTGGACACCGATTGTATTTTAAAGAATAAAATTTCAAATATGAGAATCGAATTTTAAATATTGTTCATTTATCTAGTTCTACAAATCTAATGTTGCCCGGGAGAAATTACGATTTCCCGTCACGTCTCGTAAATTTTTGAAGAAGTCTCGTCTCGTCTCTTTCGTTTAGTAAATTTATGTTAAAAATTTATATAGTGATTTTGCTCTTAATTCCATCTAGATTTTTTGTCAGAATTCTCCCACGTCACCAAAGGTCCACGAAGGTGTGTTATAACTAGGGATGGCCAATTCCGGAATATTTGCTTTCCGGAATCCGCAAAGTAAAATCGAAAAAATTCTGGATTTCGGAAAATTCCGATCTTGGAAAAATTTCGAATTCGGAAAAATTCCGGATTTCGATCAAATTCCGCGGTCTGAAAAATTCCGGAATTCGAAAAAAGTCCGGAATTTAAAACATTTCGATTTCGGAAAAAATCCGGAAATCGGAAAAATTCCGGCTTTATCCGAATTCCGGAATGTTTTCGACATCGTAATTTTTCCTAAATTCGGAAAGTGTAATTACTGATTCCGGAAAATATATTTTCCGGATTCTGGATCCCGAAAACTTTTAGACATCGCTACTTATCACAATATTTAAACCAGATTTCTTGTATATTTCAGTATATTGTGTAATGATTTTCTAATTTATAAACGATGATAAATGCTCTTGGTTGTATTTTTATACAATGAACTAGCAGAATGCCCGTTCTTCGCACGGGGAAAATAGTTTCATTTTGGACATAAATGTGTGAATTTGGATTTAAACGGCATCGAGAGTCTCTCTTTTGATTTCAGCAACCCCGAAATGTATAGATTCGGCACTAATATCGGTCATTTTCGATCATTTTTATATATATATATATATATATATATATATATCCTCCCTTCCCTCCCTTAAGTTACACCGTCAAAGTGAAATGATAAAAACTATCCTAGATCCGAACCTCATCTATGTGCAAAAAATTTGATAGAGATCGGTCTCTTTGTTCAAGAATTATTGGGCCTTATGCAGAGTCATTCTGACGCGTGATTATTGCCATACTAAAGAGTTCGACTAACATATGTTTCCTGCAGTAGTCAGGCCTTTAGTGTGACGCTAATCAGACTTCAAAACTACTCTGCATAAGGCAGATTAAGTTTTATTTATTTTTATATAGCTCCCTCCTCCCCAACGTAGTACCGTCAAAGCGAAATAATAATAATAATAATAATAATAAAATAATAATAATAATAATAATAATAATAATAATAATAATAATAATAATAATAATAATAATAATAATAATAATAATAATAAAAAGAAAACTTCCCAGGCCTGAACCTCATGTATGCTGAAAATTTGACAGAGCTCGATCGGATGCTTCGAGCAGTACGAAGTCACAAACATAGTGAGTTTCATTTTTATGTAATTATATAGATCATATGGCACTAGAATAGTGTTTGAGATCTATGAGTTGGGTGAGCTAGTGTATCTAACAAGCCTTGAGATATTTCTCGTCTCGTCTAGATTCTTGTCTTGACTCGAATTAAAAAATTTACTTCTTGTCTTGGTTTCAAGACGACAATTCGACAACACGATTCGAATCCGATTTAGGAGCAGTACATAGGATGAGCCTTGGGACCGAGCTTTTGCATATGAACCACAACGTCGCAGTTCCTACTTCCACAACGATGACGTTTTGAACTTCTGGCAAGGATATGCACATAAAATCAAATTATGTGTTGTTCGTTTAACATAATTCCTTGAATACATTCTTTTAATCACACATCATACAAAGTTTAATGTTTTATAGGTGAAAATAGATCAATATATGGCATGTTAAGCTTCCTGTTAAAATGTTAAAAAACCTAAATATTATGACAAAATTACAAGAGAATAATAACAAGGAAAGGGGTCATTTCTATTTGTGTTTCTGGGCTTTCCATACAGAAAGAGCACAGCATCCTTATTTGAGTTTCTGATCTATTTCAGCAAATCTTTATAAAAATAAATGTATGCATGTATGCATGTGTGTGTGGTGTCTATGTCTTCCTGCATAACTCTGGAACACCTGAAGGAATTTTAACCAAACTTAGCACAAATATTACTTTCAGTCTATGAAAGAGTACTGTTAAGGTAACACGACCTAAAACATGTAGGGGAGAGGGAGGGGGAACAGGCCCGTATCCAGGGGGTTTAGGGGCCTCCCCTCTAAATTTTTACGGGCCCCCGTAAAATTTTCACGGTAGCCTTGCAAATGAATTATAGTATGGTGATGAACTATAATATTTTTGGATCGGGCCCCCCTAACTTCAGCTGGGCCCCCCTACATTTTTGGGCTGGCTACCGGCCTGAGGAGGAAATATAGAAATGGACGAAAATGACCGATATTAGCGTCGAATCTACAGTTCGGGGTCCATAGCCTAACTGCTGACAGTTCAAATGCCCTTTAAGTCTAATTTCAGCCTCTCAGTGACGGTAATATCTAATAGCACACCTAGGGGGAGTAGGAGGGGTGACATAAAAATGATCGAAAACGGTCGATATGAGTGTCGAATCCGTACTTTTCAGTGTTGCTGTGATTAACAATGCTGTGTTCTTTCCGTAACACGAATTTAGTTTTGTATCAGACTCTTAGTAGAAAAATGAAATGTGAAATGAATTCTTTCAGCTTAACGTCCCACGATTATGCCCTTTAGGCAAGTAAATGATGATGGAAGAATTGGTGGAATGAGAAAGTGGGAGGAAAGGGAAAACCCGGAGAAAAGCCACGGACACGGTGTTATTCATCACAAACTTACTTAGCCGGAGATAGAACCAGGGACCCCACACACCTGGCGTAAGCGCTGTACCATTGGGCCACCGTGCCTCCGAGACTATTAGTAGGGTGAAGAGGTGAAGATGGCACTCCTTGTTCAAACGTTCAATAGATTACTATAATAATAATAATAATAATAATAATAATAATAATAATAATAATAATAATAATAATAATAATAATAATAATAATAATAATAATAATAAGTACCCTTGTCGCTGTTCATGACCGCTTTTGGTTTAATCGCGATCAACGCTGGAACCGGAAACGGTTAATTTATGCCAAATTTGGTTTTAATATAGGTTAATGAATGAGATGAAATCAATTTTTAGTGCGTTGAATTGATCCCAAGTAACCACTGTCAATATCCCTCACCTTTTTTCTTTTCACTATGATGATAAAGATGCAAGTGATGCTTCAAATCACTTGGTGAAATTTTTTATGTTCAGTGATATATATATATATAATATTATGAATAATTAATTATTAAATACTTATGCTAATCTTGTGTATGCGAATATACTACTGTATATATGTTGGGGATAAAACCAGATCTGGTATAATTATTTAAGGTTTATTAATGTATTTTCATCTCTAGTTGTTAAGAACATATTTTGTTATATTTGTTAATTTAACCTAGTATCTATATTTTATAGTCAACTCTCTTACTTATAAAAAAAAATCTTGCCTCTTAAATTGCTAGCCAGATAGTTAGCAACATTGTTTTTGGAAAAATGAAATGAAATCTTTAAGTTTAACGTCCCACGATTATGCCGGTTAGGCTAAAGGAGACGGTGATGATGAGAGATGAGTGAAATGGTGGAATGAAGAAAGTGGGAGGGAACGGGAGAACCCCGAGAGAACCCACGAGCACGGTGTTTGTCCTCTACAAAGTCCACACGGCGCGAGCTGGGATCGAACCAGGGTCCCCAAGCACCGGAGGTGAACGCTCTACCACTGAGCCACCACACTCCCGAAACATTGTTTTCGGGTAACGGGTCCAATGCTTTCTTCATGGGAGGAATATTTCTGCCCATAGCTTTACATATATATATTGGGTGTAAAATGATCGTACACGCTCCTTGGGAGGACCTTTTTGCATGTTTTCTATGGCAGCTCAAATCGTTCTTTTCAACGTCACAGTTTCATACTTGATAACGCATCAAATATGAAATTTTACCTTTGTGATCTTGCCCTCTGATGATATTGCTGATCTCTTCGCTTCGCTAAAAAGGGCGTTCGGTAGATTCTTTATGCATATGCTTTTTAACATTATCTTTAACTGACTTAATTGTGTACAATAAGGAGTTGATACATGAGTTTTTAACGCAAAGGTTACGGGTGGCCTCTTAGAGGTCACCGGGTCACGATTGAACACATTTCTAGTTATCACAGTGTTTCGGATCAGAATATATGTCGATATACCAACTCTCGCTACCAGAGATGGATTTTTAAAAAAAAAAAAAAAAATGCCATGTGAGACTACTATGTAACATTGAAATCCCATAATGAAAAAAAATGCATTTTGACCTTTGACTCTGTAACTCCGCAGATATTAATACCCGTGGTCTCGTTTTGCTATCAACCAAAACTTTTGGCTTTCCTCTAAATTGCCTGCAAATTTCACAGCTTTTACGAGTACTATGAAACTAAATTTCACAGCTTTTACGAGTACTATGAGTACCATGAATCTAAATTTCACAGCTTTTACGAGTACTGTGAGTACTATGAAACTAAATTTACACACGAATTATGAAACAGTCTATATCAGGGTTGCCAACTTTTATTAAGAAAAAATCGGGACGGGACAATTGGTGTCGGAGTCCCTCTTTTTCCCCGGAGATGACTACACGCATGGCGACTCTTTGAAAACATTATAAATAATCAGCTGAATAACACGTACCTGAATGAGTGCGAATTATTTTTTTCATGAGTCAAAACACAAATTTGTAAAATTAATTCTATACATAAAACTGTACACGTAAAATAATAAGTTATTCCTTAGTAAAAATGGCCCAGTAAAATGTTAGTTAACTTTGCAAATCGATAAATTGGGACAATATGCGTCCCGACGAGTGTCCAATCGGGACGAGGGACAAACAAGTAAATAATCGGTACAATCCCGACAGAATCGGGACGGTTGGCAACACTTGTCTATATATATATAGCCGAAGCATAGGTGATGCTAGTAAGTGCTAGGGGTCCCCGGTTCGATCTCAGCCCCGCCAAGTGATCTTTGTGGTGGACAAACACCGTGTGCGTGGGTTTTCTCGGGGTTCTCCCGTTTCCTCCTACTTTCTTCATTAGACCATTTCATTCATTACTCATCACCACCGTCTCCTTTAGCCTAACCGGCATAATCGTGGGACGTAAAACTCAAAGATTTCATTTCATTTTTTCCGCCTCGAGTCTCCAAATCCTATTGAGAAAAGACAAACATGTCAGTTCATTACGCTAATAGATGTCTCTGTCTGACGCCAATAGATACCGCTAGCATGGAGTCAAATTTATAAATTTAAACTTTAAGCGATGATTTAATTGCAATTTAAATTCTGCATTGTTTCCATTTAAATGTTAATTATTTCCAAAGAGGACCAGGGATATAACCATATTTAGACTTGAGCATTAATATGTTTATGTGTAAGCGCGTATTAGTTGATGTGCAAACAAAAATAGGAAGAAAGATAAATATAAACAACTAGAGTTCTTAATTAAGAACAATTTTAACATTATGAGGGAGGATCACAGACTAAGATTAGAAGGTCGATATTTCTGGAGTTCAACTGTTATAGAGGATTGAGAAGTGTCTGCTAATTTTAATGCATAGAGTTAGCAACTGTGCAGAGTTTCAGCTAACCGTCACCTGCGGCGCTAGTTGTAGGTAAACACAAATGGCGACTCGTTTAGAAAACTGGTCTCGCGAAGAACTCCGCTCAGTTTTTCGATTTCTGTGGGCGAAACATGCAACCACGACTGAAATTCACAGGCCTCTGGTAGAGCCAGGACTTCGCACTCAGAGCATCATCTTCCTTCACGACAACACGCTGCCGCATACAGCCCAAAATACCACCACGCTGTTGAAGCAGTTTCGCTGCGACATGATCGACCCCCTCACCCTACAACCTGGATTTCGCTCCAAGCTACTTTCACCTGTTCCTGCACTTGAAGGAGCACCTTGGAGACCGTCGCTTCGCTTCAGACGAGGAGGTGAAACACTTCATGACAACGTGGCTGAACATGCAAGGACAGGATTTTTACCTGGAGGGAATATTCAACCTCATCCGTTGATACGAACAGTGCCTCAGCCAATATGGAGATTATATCGAAAAATAACCTAATGTATGTTCTATTTGTTATCTGTATTGGTTATATGAAATAATATATACACGTCTCAGTGCTTTGTACCAGAGCCATAACTTGTCGGGGGACAGAGACAATGGCGCCGATTTCTCTGTAATTTGAGGGGGGAGGGCATTCATAAAAAAATGCATACAACAATACATATAACAATAAAAATACATATTCATAAAAATACCTGGGGGCCCAATGAGCTTTGGGGGGCACGGGGCCCCGGCCCCCAAGGATCGGTGCCCTTGGACAGGGAGGCAACTGTTCCTTCAGGGAAGCTCCCCGCCGTTCGAGGGGGACCCACTTTAAGACAAATTTTTCTTATTCCATATACGATACGAACATGAAATTATAAATGACGCAACAAACAGGTTCACTACATTACATAAACAAAACAACTTACAAAATGTAAATAAAACAAAAACGAGTCGTGGGTCCATTTCAGTAAAAAATATCTAATATTAAGGGCCCTAGAAATAATATTTGTTCATATGACTTAGAGATTTGTCAATATTATTCCCTTAATTAATTTGTCATGTATGGAACGGAGCCAGGGACGTGCGAGAGGGCCCACAAGCCTCAGAGGCCCACAAAAAGTACCTAAGAGAAACATAGAAAGAAGGAGCCTATTTTCGAGTTTTGCGGGAGGGTCCAAAACAACTTTCTCTAGGGGACCCATATATTAATGCTTGGTCCCCCACCAGAAAAAATCGAAGTTACGGCGCTGCTTTGTGTCCATACTTGTTGATATAAATCCGTATCGTATAATGTACAACTCAGGGGGGGGGGAGCGATCGCCCCCCAGAAGAGGAAACCTTTTTTATTTTATATGTAAATAAAACCCATCCCCGAGTTTGACGCTCTTAAAAGTAGCTCTAAGTACCAGTATTACAACCCCACCGCTCCTCCCCCAGAAGTCCATCCTGGATCCGCCCCTGGTACAGCGGCTCAAGAACTAGTGTTTCATATAGCAAGTAATGAAATTCAAGACATGGATATTCAGAAATGTGTGTTTTAAGTTAATATTACTCACTAGAAATTGTGATTTAAATTGAATGTAATTAACATTTATTTTGTATATCTTTACAGATTCTTTTTATCATATAAAATCTCAATTAAAGTACCTGATGTCGGGAACAAAGGTCATACAAAACGTTTTTCTTGGTAAGTAATATAATAATAATAATAATAATAATAATAATAATAATAATAATAATAATAATGAAAAATTCATATACTTAACGAGGTCTATATATCGAATATCTACATAATAAGATGTTTCTTTATATTTTTACATCAAATCACTCACAAATTTACGTTAACTGCAATTCCGGGATGCTGCCCATATGCATAAGATACCCGAATAAATCAGCGTTTGGATTAATTAATAAGTATATCTCAAAATTTGTGCCTTTGAGTTAACAGTGAAACCTTATATAATGTTACGTGTCTACCGTTCGCTCCAGTCAGTGTTGCCAATCTGGAGGAAAAATCGTTAAGCTTAGGTGATTTGACTTCAAAGCTAGGAACAAAAAACAAACAAACAAACAAAAAGTTTTAATTGGCGACGTATTTTTTGGTGATTTTTAAATGACGATTTAGCTACTTTTACCCTGCGAATAACTTATTCTTCTGGAATCAAGAACTTTTTTTTTCTTAAAAATAACGTCTTTCAGTTAACGTCCTACGATTATGCCCTTTACGCTAAGGGAGACAATGATTAAAGCGAGTGAATGATGATGGAAGAATTGGTGGAATGAGAAAGTGGAAGAAAACGGGAGAGTTCCGAGAAAACCCACTGACACGATGTTGTCTATCACAAACTTAGTTCGCCCTGATCGAACCAGAGACCCCACGCGCTAGAGTTGAGTGTTCTAGCACTGAGCCATCGTGGCCCCCACCAAGCACTTCCTTCGAAGCACTTTTGATTTTTTTTGGGGGGGGGGTCTTTTTTTTTCATTTAACCAGTGGATGTGACGCAGAGTTGGTCAAGCAAACAACTTTACCACTTCTTCACAATGCTGGTTTGTTTTTGCCCTTTTGCCTTCTTATTGGTTCTTAGCAAGTGCCACACCCAGGATACAAAGCATGATACATATACACGTGTACGGATGATTCAGTGTCATGTATCATAGAATTTTCCAAACATCCGTAAATACTGATTAATGTTCCTCTCATTATTGCGTTGTTGATGATTGAGTATTGGGTATTCTGTTTGATTACCACTGAGAAAACTTCCTATAAAAATTGCGCCGTAATAGCAACATCAGTTATCTTCATCGGTTTACGTATTTCCCTTCTTTTGTTACTAACCCAAAAGCAACCAAGAGGAGAAAAATGTCTATTTATCCAAAATTTCAACTGCACGCAAGTAAGGGCAGAGATAACCATATTTAGAGTTTATTGCCACAATTTATTACAAAGTAAATACAACTATTATTTAAAAAAGTAGTTCACAGGATTCCAAGACAACACGATACATAATCCAATGCAGTTGAGTTCCTTCCTCTATTGCTGTCTTAACTTAGATTTTGGGGAAAATGTTATTCTGACAACACTAATTTCTATGGATGGCAACTGAAAATTTTTCACATTATCTGTTGTAGAATAACATTATCTATGATTGTCGTAAGTTACATTTCATTATCTCCTTTCACTTATGAAAAACAAGCAAAAGAAAAATGGTAAATTTTGTATTATTTTTAGTGTCAGGCTCTTAAGATGTGTTCTGGCTACGGATCTGGTGGCTATTCACCATTAGTGTTTCTTCTAGGCTTAATTCCGAACCCCTGGAGTCAGCCAAACGCTCCTTGGAAGCTAAAATAAATAATACTTCTGCCGCTGTCAGTTCCTGCCTTGTTCAACCCACTTGCCTACTAGGGTGGAGCGAAAAAATAAAATTTTCGAGTATCGGAATCTAATAGGGCTCAAAAGTTGCGTATTTGCATGATAATTAATGGAAAAATAACAAAAAAATCACACTTTGGATCTTCAGTTCACGCAAAGGGCCTAAAGTTTGAGAAAATGACGGAAAAGACCAAAATTTGTCTTTACGCGAAAAAATCAAATTTGTACGTATCGAATTCTAAAAGGACTCAAAAGTTGCGTATTTGCATGTTAGTTAATGGAAAAATAACGAAAATAATCACACTTTGGATCTTCAGTTTGCGCAAACGACCTATTTTTTTTAATGACAAAAAACACCAAAATTTACCTTTACGCAAGGAATGTAGAGATTACTTTAAAAAAACATATTTAGCGTTTAAGTACTTTATTTTAGTTGTGTGAGATCATGCTTGTTAATAATTCGTTAATGTGAGTGATTTCATACATTTTATTTTCATAATGATTTTGCAGCTCATCGCTAATTTTTTTGTCAATGTTTTCTTTTTTCGTCATGAAATGGCCCAGAACTCATCATGAGTAGGTGGTTACAATTCGAGTTACACCTGCATTCTACTCAACTCTCCGACCAATTAGGATGTGCTAAATTATGTTGATTTAATCATGAATGTTGTCTTTAATTCAGATTTTTTAATCTAATTTTGGCGTTATGAGTCTTGAGAGCGAATTTGCTCCAATGTAGCCATCTCTGGTTTCTTGTCCACACGCTTTTTCTGGAAACTCCGTAATAAGTTTGACACCTTTCGACTTCCTGAGTATGGCGTGGAAAATTTAAGAAGTCAAACTCATGAGCAGATTTGCCATGCATAAGTGATAAGAAACTGGAGGGGGTGATAGCTTACATTTTCTCCAATCTATCAGCTCACTGTAGTTCGTGGAATCAAAATTTATTGAAATTGCCATAAAAGTTCTAACAGAGCAATTCAGACAGGGCAATGTGCTCCAGATGTGGCTATAAGAGATCCTAGACCTCTCAGTTACTTCCGATGGCTGACATGTGCAAACCGGGTCTTAATGTTGTACGTTTCTCAAACAAATTCTACAAACGAACTCAAAGTGCTATGTAAACTACATTATAAAGACATGTTCCTATCTGGTTCGACATAAAGAGATATTAGTCAGTGAAATATGGACCTAAACATATTTTGAAGGTACTTCAAACAATTAGATATTTGCCAAACAATATTAAAAGAATTATCGATTCTGTAATTTAGAGAAACAAGTTTTTCTGTAATCCAAAGAACATATTGTTAGCTATGACAGTGTATGAGAGACAACGAGAATGGGTTTGAGAGTGCTAGAGGCAAGAAATCAATATCCGAAGTTGAAATCTGTTAGAACTTTTGTGGCAACTTCAATAAATTCTGATACCACGGACTACAGTGAGCTGATAGATTGGAGAAAATGTAAGCAGTCGCCTCCTCCAGGGCTCGAAAGCTTGACAACAGACACTCTCTTATCACTTATGCATGACAAATCTGCTCATGAGTTTGATGTCTTACATCTTACATGCCATACTCAGGAAGTTAAAAGATGTGTCAAATTTGTCACAGAGTGTGCAGGAAAAGTGTACGGACAAGAAAACAGAGATGGCTACGTTAAAGCAAATTTCCTCTCAAGACTCACAACGCCAAAATTTGATTAAAAATCTGAATTTAAGACAACGCCCTTGACTAAGTCAACATAATTCATCACACCCTAATTGGTAGAAGAGTTGAGTAGGATGTGGGTGGAACTCGAATTGCAGCCACCTCCTCCTGATGAGTTCTGGGCCATTTCATGAAAAAAGAATGTTGACAAATGGGCGAAGAGCTGCAAAATCATTATGAAAGTAAAATGTACAAAATCACTCACATTAACAAATTATTAACAAACATTCCCTCACACAACTAAAATAAAGTACTTAGACGCTATAGAAATATAAAAAAGTTACCTGTATATTCCTACCGTAAATGTAAATTTTCGTTTTTTTTTTTTTTGTCATTTTTTAAATATTTTAGGCCGTTTGCGTGAACTGAAGATCCAAAGTATGAATTTTTTCGTTATTTTTCCGTTAATTAACGTGCGAATACGCAACTTTTAAGCCCTATTAGAATTCGATATTCGAAAATTTGATTTTTTTTCGCTCCACTCTATTGCCTACCCTCGCTAACCTAGCGTACATCCCTTGAACTTCCCCAGCTGTACAGGCTTTGCTTATTTGGGTGACGTGGTGACAGTGTTTTCAAGGACATGAAATCATCATCAGCCAACAAAAAGCGCACTATTTGGTTCTGTTTATTGCTTTAGACGATAGTACTACTTGATGGGAGGATGATTTATACATCAACACAACTATAAATTGCAAGAACATGTCAGTCTTCTGTTGGACCCTCCTTTTGACAAATAGTGCGCAAGTGTAGCCCCATCACATTTTAATTTGGTCTTTCTCCCCTTCATGAACAAAATTTTCTGGAAAACCTGTCTATCATTGCATTTAATCTCTACGGAACTAACAAATAATGTAAAAAAGCTGAAAAAGAAGTGGAAGATTTGAGAAACTTGGTTTTATTATTTTAAAACCTTACATTACGTAGTGGATTCCACGAAATGGAGGTGAATCTATCATTTTGTGTATTTAGTTAGATCTCGGCTTCCAGAAAAGTCATTTAAAGCCAACTCTTGATGACTGGAACAGTCTTAAATAATTCAACTTTTGCGTAGATTATAATATTTACCTGAATCAGAAACTGTAAGGCTTTAATATTTTCCAGTAGTTATATCTGTTGCAGGTATATAACTGCAGCTAAATAAATACAAATAAATAAATAGTATTACCTGTTTATATCTATAATATCAACGCAATATTATTTTTCAGCTTTTCTTCTGCTGCTACTAACAACTTCAAATGGAAGTACAGCTCAAATGAACTCCAATGGAGACAAAACTAATTCTACTGCCTTCCTCGTGCGAGATGCAGTTAATTCCTTCGGTGTGCGCTTATTACAGGTAAGCGAAAATAATCACAGAATAATTTATTTATACAGCCACTATTTCAAGTGTTTGCCAATAGTTATTCATATAATGAATATATAAACAAAGTTTTTGAAATCTGTCAGCATGACCGACTTAAGTTTTAAGTTTTCATATCCAATGTAGACTTCTTTTTTTTTTGCCAGCTTCTGAAATGAAACGCATTCTTTAATTTAATTTAATGTCCCACGATTGTACCCTACAGGCTAAACAAAACAGATAACAAGATTATAAAAGAACTTGTGGAATGGAAATGTGAAAGGAAACGGGATAACCTTGAGAATACTTACGATTATGATTTTGTTCACAAGATAGTCGTATCATAAGATTAATATTTGTTAAACAAATCCCAGCTAGCATGACGTTGAAGATGAGAGTGAAGTTTGAAGGAAATCCTCTAAATTGTTCACGATTTTTTTTTTTAGTGCACCGATTATGCACGAGGGATAAGGAGCACGGTGATGTTGAGATAGATAATAATGACGAAAGTGGAAGAAACCAGAGAACCCCGAGAAAAACCACACACACAGTGTTTGTTCACCACAAAGTTCAATTTCAATTCTATTGGTCTTGATGAAAAAAATGAAATGAAATCTTGGAGTTTTACGTCCCACGATTATGCCGGTTAGGCTAAAGGAGACGGTGATGATGAGTAATGAATGAAATGGTGGAATGAAGAAAGTGGGAGGAAACAGGAGAACCCCGAGAAAACCCACGCACACGGTGTTTGTCCACCACAAAGTTCACTTGGCGGGGGCTGGGATCCCCGGGACCCCAAGCACCAGAGGTGAACGCTCTACCACTGAGCCACCGTGGCCCCAGGTCTTGATGAAGATTACATAAAAAGATTTATTCTGTTGTATTTCAACAAATATTAGAAGCATCTACTATTATAACTTCAATATTTAAGTTGTTGTTTCTGATAAATTTATTTTAATTCCAGAAGGTAGCTGCACAGAAGACAGGAAATGTACTGGTTGCACCGTTCAGTGTGACAACTGCCCTCTTAATGCTGAACGAGGGAGCCCAAGGCAATTCTTCTGCGGAGATTCAAAAGGCATTAAATGTTTCAGCAGTAAAGGCTAAGTCAATCTACAGGCAAATTATTACTCATGTGAAGGTAAATGACGATTAAACAAAGTATCAAGCGAAACTTATATTTATAAATGATTTTTTTGCTGGTAGTTTTTTTTTTTTTTTTTTTGCTAGCCGCGCACGACTAGCCCCGCCCAAAGGGTCATGCCCTTTATTAGGGAATGAGGAATAAAGGAAATCTCGGGAGAGGAGAAAGATAGATGGGACAAGTGAAGTTTAATTTATTTAGTATATCTTTATTTTATTTCAAAATCATAACATAATGAGGAGGGAAGCATCAATTTTCAGCTCTGGTATTGACTGGAGGAGCTGCAGGACATTATGGCCTTTAACCATGATCATACTGTTAGGTGATGATAAGATGAGTATGAAGTGCAGATGACGTCATAACACAAGGTATTTGGTTAGTTCGACAAATGCTTATTATCTTCTGATCCAGGGCTACTCTGGATCGTGATGAAGACAGTGGGAGGCCTGGTGAGACAGTAGGACTACTGTGCAGTAGATGGGAAAATGTAAGGTGAATCGAAATGAGTGATGAAATCGGCAACGAGAGGAAGATCAATGCTGTCAGGTGGCAATGAGTAATGATACAGTGAGAAAAGCAGAGACAACGGTGTATGGCGAAGGAGTTCTTGTTTCGGAAAAGTGGCGTCGGCGTGCATGGTGTCAAAAAATAATGGGTGGTGGTTCTGGAAGCGTTGAGAAATATAGCGTAGGCGGAGTGTTTCAAGGTGGTATAGAATATGTGGAAACGGAGTACGGTCATACAGATCTCGGGTAGGGCTGGGAAGACGGATACGAAAGGCAAGTCGGAGTGCGTGGCGTTCTAGAATTTGAAGGCGTTTATAGAAAGAAGAGGGAGCGTCGATCCAAGCTGTAAAGCCGTAGGCAAGGACTGGTCGGAGGAAGGATTTATACGTATTAAGAAGAGTGACAGCAGAAAGACCCCAAGTAGTGCCTGTAAGGCGGCGAAGAAGGTTAAGGCGTGAGTAAGCCTTGGTACAGATGTACTTGAGGTATGGAGTCCATTCGATGTTGGTCGAAAGTAATGCCTAAATACGTGACTGTTTTGCTGATAGTGACAGGAGTATGGGATATACGGAGATGGAGATTGGTAGGATTGCGATGAACACGGGAGCGCTTTCCAGGTGGTAAGAAGATAATCGCTTGCGTTTTAGCGGCATTGATGGTAAGACGCCACTTCTGACACCAAGAAAGAAATGAATCTATGGCAGGTTGGAGAGAAGAATTAATGCGTTGAATCGTATTCCCTGTGGCTAAAAAGGCAGTGTCGTCTGCATATTGAAAGAGGGCAACGTTCGGGGGAAGTGTGGGAAAGTCTGCGACATATAGAAGGTAGAGCAGGGGGGATAGGGCTGATCCTTGGGGAACTCCGGAATGAAGGAAGATAGGATAGGAAAAGTGATTATTAATTGATATATAGCTAAGTCTGCAGGAGAGAAATTGATAGATGAGGCGAATATAACAGTAGGGCAGGTGAAAGGAGAAAAGTTTATAGAGGAGGCTAAGATGCCAGACTTTATCAAAAGCTTTCTCGAGGTCAAATAAGATGAGGCAGGAAGGTTTGGATGTGTTAAACTGATTAGTGATGAAAGTAGTAAGGCGGAGGAGTTGATCGGAGATGCTAAAGGAAGGACGAAAACCTGCTTGATGGAGAGGGAGTAAATTATATGCTGAAAGATGGGTGCTGGTAGTTGAAGTGCTCAATAATAATTGTTATGAAGAATTCGATGAATTTATGAGTATTAGAAGTAATAATTTCTTTTCTTTTTTTTCTTTTCTTTTTTCTTTTTTCTTTTTTTTGTATTCTGGTATTATTGGCAAGTCACTTGCTACAACTGACAAGCTTCCATGCTCTACGGTCTTCCACTAACCCCAGGGGTTTTCAAACCACTTGTAGTTAAGACTCCCCTCAAAAACCAAAATATGAAAGCACCTCCCTTGTCAAAAATGAAAATGCGTCACCAACATAAATACATGTGTGCACAAAAGAAAGGCTATCACTATAGTAAACTATGTTTCATTTATCAATCACTAATGGAAATATCTCATTAACACAAGTGATCTACATTATACACACTGACTACATTTTTAAATTTTATTAGCCTATGTTAATAATTATACATTGTGGTAAGTCAGATATTTATGTTAAAATTGAAAAATACGAGCAGAGAGAGACGGTACACTTAAATGATGAGCAAAGTCAATGCGATGTATGAGCTTGTTTTGAGTCACACAATTTATTAAATTTCGGTACACATTTTGAAACTATTTGTGAATGGCGCTAGTACTTTAGAAAAGCTTAAAATTATGTCCCAAAAACAATAACAGAAAATTAAGAGAAAGTAAAATTACACTCTCATGGCGTCGCGCGAAATTCCAGAGACATTTAAGAAGACATACTATTCTACAGATGTAAAGTAGAAAATCGTTGGTGGCCGTCTAACAAGCATTATACACGTTTAAGCTAAAGGTGAGAGGGTCATCCCTGATCATATGTTGAACAGAGGCGATACAAAGGCTTAGTTCACTATGTATTGCTAAAGAAGAAGGACGCAGACTTAAGTATGAGTGTTGCATTATAAATATGTTACTTTGTAGGATGTTTTTATAAAAGTACTCGCGCCTCCCCTGACAACCTTTGGCGCCTCCTCAGGGAGGCGCGCCGCACAGTTTGAAAACCCCTGCACCAGGGGCGGATCCAGGGCGATCGCCCCTCCCCCAGAAGAGGAAACTTTTTTTTATTTTATATATAAATAAAACCCATCGCCGAGTTTGACGCTCTTAAAATTAGCTCTAAGTACCAGTATTGCAACCCACTGTCCCCCCAGAAGTCCGTCCTGGATCCGCCCCTGCCCTGCACTAACCCCTTAGTCTTCACATACGACTTTTTTATATCATCCATTATATTGCAGTCTTCTTCGACCTCTCCCTCTCTTTCCTGCCACCATACCCTGTATCACGTTCCTCATGATACAGTTCCTTCTCCTCCAATGTCCCAACCAGTTTCTCTCCCTCTTATTAACAGTAATCAAAGACCTCATAACATTTTTTGAGGTTTAACCCAAAAAATCCTATATTTGAGGTAAAACTGTTGTCAAAGAACAATATTCTACGCTTTATATACCCTTTCATACCCCACGTATGTGAAGTATATACCCTATCATACCCCACGTGTGTGTGAAGTATATATATACCCTCTCATATTCGAAGCATGTGAAGTATATACCCTCTCATATTCCAAGCATGTGAAGTATATACCCTCTCATACATCACGTATGTGAAATGCATACCCTCTCTTACTCCAAGCATGTGAAGTATATAACTTCTCATATCCCACATGTGTGAAGTATATATCCTCTCATGCCCAACGTATATGAAGTATATACCCTCTCATACTCCAAGTATGCGAAGTATATAACCTCTCATATCCCAAATGTGTGAAGTATATATACTCTCATGGCCTACGTATGTGAAGTATATACCCTCTCATACCTCACGTATGTGAAATACATACCCTCTCTTACTCCAAGTTTGTGAAGTATATACCCTATTATACCCCATAGATGTGAAAGAGCTCATTCGTGGCTAAGCGGTTAGCGTACGCGCCTTTGGCGTGGGAGACCCGGGTTTGATTCCCGACGGGAGATCATGTGGTTCGGATTCCAAGTTAACCAGTAGGTCCACGTCCCATATAACCTCGCTGCTGAACGGGACGTTAAATACAAAATCAACTCAATCCACATATGTGAAGTATATGACCTGTCATACCCCATGTATGTGAAGTTTATACTCTCTCATACTCCAAGTATGTGAAATATATAGATACCTCTCATACCCTATGAAAGTACTAAGTAAAGAAAATGAATGGGACAGTTGTTGTTCTAGTATTTCTGACCAAAATCCTGGAAGTCTATCATTGTGCATATTTTCTTCAATATTTTATTTTATTGTTAGGTTATTTGATTTGAGTATTACATCCATCTTGTCCTTGTCTCTCCTTCTAATGGTTTATTTTTATATGGACGGTTTATTTGATTTGTTTTACAGTTTAGCGTTTCTTTCAGCAGCGAGGCCATAAGACGCGGACCTACAGCTTAACGTGGGACCTAAGCTACATGAGCTCCTGCTGAGAATCGAACTCGGGTCTCCCACTCCAAAGGCGCGTGCGTTAACTGCTTAGGAATGAACAAACTAGATGGTTTGTAGTAAAATTGTACCGTGTCCTGCGAAAACGAACTAAGCGCCACTTTCATACTTTTAAGAAAATTACGTATAAAGGTTGATGTCCAACATTAATGTAGCCCTAATCAAAAGTGAAATTATGTTTCTTTCTTTCTTTTTCTTTTTCTTTTTTTTTTTTTTTTTTTTTGAAAGGTGTTGGTTTTCTTCTCTTTTCGATTGTGCAAAAAGCTCTAATGCGTATCAGGAACCAATCGTTGCATTTACGTAGATTTTCAAAGTTCGGCGCTTAGTTCATTTTTGCATAACACGGTACAATTGTACTTTTAGCAGTGAACATTGTGGTGTAAGAATAAACGCGTTAGTAACAAGAGAAAATTAGACTGGTTTAATAACGCGTATCTTTGTTTATAGTCATTTAGAAGTAAGATGGGACAGATAATAAGTTGGTTTAATTAATTTGAAGTAATTACTTGCTTTTCCGGATGTATACGGGGAAGAGCACTGAATTACAGAATTACCCAGCTTTGTGACGAATTTAGAAAGCTGAATTAACTTATAAACAATGTATGTATAGAAAACTAGAATAAATGTTTCAGATTTTACATGTTGACCCAAAGCTTAGTTGAAACTTGCGCTCTACGTTTAGTATTTGCTTCTTAGTTACTCTGGAAATATCAACAAACAGTACTTTCTGAACCCATAGTAATATAAGTAGGGAAACTAGCAGTAAGTCTTGTAAAGTTAACAAACAATAATTATTTTCTATAAAATCTATTTTCCAGGACAACGCCGTAAATATCTTGGATATGGCAAATGCCTTATTCCTTGCTGATGATTTTCGACCCTTGCCAGGATTTGTGAATACTACTGAAAATATATACAATGGTCAAGTGAAACAGGTGGACTACAGAATTCCTGTAAGAGCGACGTATACAATTAATCAATGGGCAAACAGAAATACTAGAGGCCACATAAGACAAATAATTTCACCAGGTAAGCTGTAGCTGATAGGTGCATAATACGTGAACTTTATCTAGTGTTTCAACATACAAAATCAAGTTTTAATTTTGTTGCATGTTTCATCACGTAAGTTTGAAGATTAGAGATGCAAGAATCAAAAGAAATTGGACGTTTTGGAATGTACAGCGGGGGACACTTCTAAATGGTACAGCCATATGGAGATTTACGGCTAAGGTGTACCATTTAGAAGTGTCCCCCGCTGTACAAGCTTAGTACAAACAGTAATAAACTTTTGAGTTCCATTCATAAACATTACAATACTTGTTTATAGTTTATATTTGTACTGCTCACATTTCATGGCGTTTTAGGTTTTTGGTGTTTAAAATAATATAATATATCAAAATAAGTGAAAATTGAATTTCAATTTCGAAAACTGAAATCGATTTTTTTAAAACCCATAATAGATTTTTGGTTTTGAAATCAAACAATTATTTTTAAAATCAAAATTATGTTTCCGTATCAAACACTAAAATGTTTTGAAAACGCAAAAGAAACTGGCAATTTTAACCGTCTCCATTACAAAACAATGCTTTGGCGCAAATACAAGTCCTCGAATCAAGAGAAACGGTATTTCGTTTCTTTTTTCATTCATAAAGATTTCAAATTTCCCTTCCTTTCGAAATATTTCCTATATAACCAGGGCTCAAAATTAAAAAAAAAAACAAAGCATACGTAATAGCTTCTTTTATATCGTTTTGATTTGTTTATCGATATATTTGTCTGCGCCTAACAATTGCACTAACACGTTCTGTATGTAGGCTATATACTTACAGAATTTAATTGTGGTACTTCTCATTTTTACAACACGTTTTCTTAGGTCGACCGTATATTGACCAGAGGACAGAACAATCGAGATAGGCTACATACTGTGAGTAATGCAATACAGCCTCGGTACCGCATATTCACTCGAGCACATGATAACGAAGGCCTCTTCATGGATGTTGTGATTGATATACAAGGTTCACGCGATCAGGGCACTTTTTCTGCATCCTCTCCTGTCTCTCGCGGCCGGCCTTGTTGTGTGTAGCTTTTAAGAGAAAGTGTGATTCTTCATGTCTTTTCTACTTTTTCCATTATGTATAGTGTTTTATTTAAGCGGTATCACAACGCAGTTTGCTACACAAAATAAGATAAGTGCGATTCGAAACGAAAACTTGAATTGCAAAATGTGAAACATCTATGACTATAATTCATTATCGAAGTGAGCTATATTTTCAACTCAAGACATTGTTATTGTCTTTCATTCATGACAACTGTTCGCTTTTGTTCTCACAAACAATATTAGAAATGAAAATGAAATGAAATCTTTCAGTTTTACGTACCACGGTTATGCCGCTTAGGTTAAAGGAGACGGTGATGGTGATGAAATGGTGGAATGAAGGAAGTGGGAGGAAACGGGATAACCCCGAGAAAACTCACGAGCACGGTGTCTGTCCACCACAAAGTCCACAAGACGCGAGCTGGGATCGAACCAGGGACCCCAAGCACCGGAGGTGAATGCTCTACCACTGAGCCACCGCGTCCCCAAACAATATCAGTAAATGTCTGTAGTAAATGTCCTCTCTAAAACCCGATGCTTCCTCTCATTGGCGTCAGCAGTGCATAAAGTTTGGGGGGACGGACTACCAGGGGGACTAAGGTTTATTGAATACTCCAAGGAAAGCGGGGTATCCGGATGTGCTCCCGGAAAAGAATAATAAAAAAATAGACTTCGTACATTGCATTTAAAGCATTTTTCACTTGAAAATGAAACAAAAACTGTTTTATTTTAAGAACTGTTAAAAAATGTTTTATTTTTACCTTTGATAACTTTTTTTTTTGAAAATGTGATACCGTACTAAAACATACACACTCAGTGGCGTATTTATGATTTTGTTTCGGAGGGGGCTTTGCTAACTTTCGGGGGGGGGGCTTTGCCTGAAAGTGTGAAAATTCAGCAAGATATTTCATATACTTTACTATAGTAAGTAAGATTTCGGGGGAGGGGCTTAAGCCCGGAAGCCCCCCCCTAAATACGCTACTGTACACACTATACAGTTTGTTTGCCTACTCAAACACTAAACTTTAACCTTGTTTTACAATTCTAGTCAAACTTACATAACACCCAGTCTATGTCAATAACAAAATAATGATAAAAGGCAGTGTAAAGTGAACACTCATGTTAGAAACAATAAAGTTTTGAAAATGAGTTTTAGGCCTACAAGTTTACAACAAACGTAAATGAAGTTCAACAATGTATACTTTTAAAAATTAGTTGAAAATTATTGTTTCCTTTTAGCTAAACTTGCTTTGTTGTTCACTATCTAAAAAAAAAAAAAAAAAAAAAAAAAAAAAGTTTGTTACTTTACAGTTTAGTCTACCTTCACCTTCATAGGTTCAAAAACTGACTGCCTTTTTCACAATTAGAAACAAACTTTTGTGCTACTTCTTTTTTTTATATATATATATATCTACTTTGTCTAACATTGTTTTGTGAACGTAGCAAACTGCTACATGGTTGAGCTTCTTTAGGGTCATAGTTCCCTAAGATATTTGAAATATTGGAAGGGATGAAAACCCTTTTACAAATATTGGGGGAACATTTTTCCGGTGCCACAATTGCACTGAGAAAAAAAATGTAGGTGGCGTACTTAAGAAGATAGGTTACATGCGTAATTCGTGTAGTTTTTGGACTTAACGTACAGCAGACGTATAACTGAAAACGCAGACGGTCAGGATCTCATATACAAATGGACGTATATAACATATAGCTGACGAAGGTAACATAAGTATATGCATGTGATATACGGAAAACTGTTAGATGTCAGTCATCCTGCAACGGCATGATGTAACATCTAAGGGCAGTGCCTATGTAGCATACGGATAAAGTATGCTCCGTACTGATTTCTAGAGTAAGCAAGAGGATGCCGTATATTTGTACAATATACCGCTGTCCGGAGAACGGATTTTTCTCTGTGTGGGATTGACGCCCGTGCTTCCTCTTAGACCTGTGTTAAATTCTCAAGTACACACTCTACTAGAACTCCAAACCACATTATTGGAGATTGGCCGTAAGATTACCGACAAAGAGATCATGCCCACTTCTACATTTTATTCTGTCTATAAAGAAAACGCCTCAATGAGCTCTCGAGATGCAATACCCAAACTTACTTTCCGAACACTGGATTATAGGCTAAAGTATGGGTCTTTAGCAGTACTCTCTCTTCTGTTATATCTTTTATACCTGTTTCATAGTCTTGACTGAATAAATATACGTATATTCGTTCGGCGAAATATACATTGCAAAACGGCGAAATATACATTGCGAAACGAAATATACATTGAGGTAAAATGATTTTTTTTTTAATAAAGAAAAACAAATCGGATCCATGTAACATAGTAGCATAATTTCCTTTCATGTGAGTTAGGAAATGAACATTTAAAGTAAATTAAGATTTTTTTTTTTTTTTTTACTTTATAAAACTACATATTTTAATTGTCCTTTTCTTGACGGCGTTATGAATTCAGCACTTGCTAAACAGTGTTTACACTGATCTTGAAAGTCAGAGAAAGTCATGGCAAATCAGAAAAATTAAAATGACTTAGGAAATATCAAATGAGTCTTTCAAAGTATATCCAGAGTCAGGGAAATTGCTATATTTTACAGAGGAGTAAGGGAAAACACAACCAAATTTGATGAAAGTATTCCGAGAGATCCTATTACTCAAGCGGTACGAATAAACAGTAGAGCTGCTCACAGAATATAAGAAGAGCAGTTCAAAGAATCAATGCAGCGGGGAAAAAAGATAAATAAAATTATCTTTAGGCTAAAGGGCTCACAGGTCTCGTGGGTCATAGGTAAGGTTGCTGCTGGGTCTTCTAGGTCACGGGTCACGACATTGGTGACCTCTTTTATCGCATAATATCACTTGAACCAGAGCTCAGTGCAATTCTTAATAAATTGCTTGTTACGAAGTGTACTCGATTTTGCATAGTGTGTTCAGCTTAACATTAACAAACCACCAACTCGCTTTGAAAGGATAACCGTAATAATCTTTTCGGCTTAGGTCTACGCACAAAGCTACAATTTACTTTGCTCACACAGAATTAAATTTGATCTACGCACGCCAGAGAAAACATTACCGTAGGTCAGCATACATGGGAAACGTAATTGGTCGTATATTTCTTATGATACTCGAATACTGTTGTTTTTTGTTTACAGATTCACTGGCTCCTGAGACGCAACTTCTATTAGCAAGTACCTTGTTCTTCAAAGGCAGATGGAGATTCCCTTTTATGCAAGACTCAGACTGGGCAAATAAGTTTTATCCACATGGTTATGAAGCAAATCCAATCAGTGTCCAAAGCATGAGTAGATTTGATAGGTTCTCCTATGGCAACTATAAGGAATTGGGATGCCAAGCATTGCTTTTACCTTATGAGGTAGGTGTTCGGAATTACCCTCTTTGTGCATTATCTTATGTTGTTGTACGCTTATAAGTATCAATAGTGTACAAAATATAAACTATTTAGTTAACTTAGTGTAGCATTTAACTCTTTGGTAGGAATATCCAAAATGATGCTGTGGAATCGAAATATAGGAATGCCTAACGTAGATACTACTGCTGAAGAGTAAAATATCTGGGGCTGATTTGCATGTTTACTTGGAATATACTCAGGGGCAGCTCTAGGATATTTTATACCCTAGGCGAAAAGCATGTCTGCGTCTCCATAATCTTCTTCTTCCCCAAACCCAAACCAAAGTGAAGCCTCGTCAGCCCTGACATTTTTACCATATCATCACATTGTTACAATTTGTTTAAGCATTAAATAAAACAAAACTCCCAAAGCCTCTCTCAATGGTATTAACAAATAATCTATAAGCCAATTATGTTTTTAAAGCATTTATATTGCTGTGGCATTTGGGATGTAATTTTACTAATATAATTTCAGGGCAACAGGAAATTAAAATTTTATTAAATATAATGTAAACCATGTAGATGTCCATTGTTAATATAAAACAAATTATGGTTAAGATAAAGCAAAGATAAAGTTTCTTAATTCATTTTTAGTTATTTTGAATTTGTGTCATTATTCTGTCAAATTTGAGTACCTTAAAAAGTGTAAACGTCAGTTGTTATGTGATTATATAAACTTGGTGCTCTGTAAAAAACGGACCTTTGAGCAATCCACATTCTAGGGCGGGAAAGGTGGAAAATATAGGTATTTGGTACTATAGATATACCACATGGACTTGACACCTAGTCTTCGGTTCCAAGCGCTGCTATCGGCTGAAGAAATTCCACTCCCTTTCGCTAAGATTCTCTCGTTTAGCAACTGCTGAATCCTTATTGGCTCAACGCGTGGGTGTGTCGAGGGTATGAGCTTTAGTTCGCATTTTTGCCACGGCTCAAGACATTTTGGCAGCACTATACACGAGTAGGAAAGTGAAGGGATAATTCTTGAAGTAGGGCTTCAGATATTAAGTTTCCATTGACTACCTTATGTAGAAACTTTAGGTCAGTGACGTTTCTACGAGCATCCGGAGTCTGGATATTCAGTTCATGCAGATCTTCTTTAGCCATAGGATTAACAATGGGAACACGGAGCAGTAATCGATCTTGAGTGACACCATTTTTTATTAACTTCCTCTTCCAAAATGTGTAGAACGCTGGCGCACGTTAGTTTTGGCTAATGTTAATAAACTACACCAAATAAATAAATAAATAAAAATAAAAAAGCTTGCCATTCCGCCCTAGGCAGCCGCCTAGGTTGTCTATGTGGATGAGCCGGCCCTGAAGGTACTGATTCAATGTCGACGAGAGTGATAGAGAGTTCCAAACCAAGTAGCAAGAAAACTTTCGGCCAGTTGGCGCATGCTTGGCTTTTGGCTTTCTACGCTTGCACTTGAAACGCATGCTTTTATACAATCTGCCTTTCGTTGTACTTGCAAGCGATAGTTTAGATCCTTCGCAGAGCGTAATAGCATTACTGACCGTTCATTGGCTATTGACTTGTCGCCAGCGCAAAACGCTTGCGTCAAGCTTGAATGGAACACTGAGCGTTAGGTTGCCCTCATGTAACTTCGTTATTGGAATCCAGCTTGTGACATACTTGCACGCTTTCCAATCAAGCTGGATGCAAGCTTGCCGACTTCCAATGCAAGCTTACAGCAAACGTTTTGCAAGTTGTCTCTGCTACTACAGAAGTAAATAAGTGTTGTCCAACGGTTGATTTTTTGGTAGATCACATTTTTTTAACGATTGGTATTTGTTGATGATGTCCGTTTTGCCACAGTAGCTTCCATCCAATCAATTTTCACCAGAAAAGCAACCAAGTTGACAACCAGTTTTCAACTTGAACATCAAAAATTAACGTTGATCATACAGTGATTTTATTGGTTGGTTAAATTCAACGAAATAGCAACCCTAAATTGTAACTGAACTAAAAATGAAATTCGAAGGTGGAAATCAACGGTTTTGACTACTATAAAATGCTTGTGTCCCACAGTTGTTTTACTTACGAAAAAATCAATTTAACCATAAAGTAATGTTGGCCCGACCATTTTGTTTACTTGTAGTAGCACATTGGTATAATGAGTGGTTTCGTTGGATACTAACAAATAAGTTTCGATAAGATAAACGTCGAAGATTTATTGGATTTTTAGTTAGGCAGGAAACACGATTTCGAAATATGCTCAAAAGAACATTTACAACTAAAGAAAAACTAAACACCAACTGAAAACTTAAAAAAATAAGTGTTTATTCAAAGGAATATACTTTCTTGTAACTTTTTAAACTCGTAACTCGGAAGGGGGGGGGTTCACACTGGCTCAGTGGTAGAGCGGTTACCTCTGGTGCGTGATTTCCCTGGTTTGATCCCCGACCAAGTAAGTTCGTAGTGGACAACATCGTGTCCGTGGGTTTTTCTCGTGGCATTCCCATACTTTCGTTCCACCAATTGTTCCGTAACCATGAGGGGCGCGGTGGCTCAGTGGTAGAGCGTTCATCTCCGGTGCTTGGGGTCCCTGGTTCAATCCCAGCTCGCGCCGTGTGGACTTTGTGGTGGACAAACACCGTACTCATGGGTTTCCTCAGGTTTTGTCCTGTTTCCTCCCGCTTTCTTCATTCCACCATTTCATTCATTTCTCATAATCACCGTCTTCTTTAGCCTAACCAGCATAATCGTGGGACGTTAAACTGAAAGATTTCATTTCATTTCGCAATTCGTGGTTGCTCTCTGACCTCAAACCAGGCCCGTAGCCAGTCCAAACATTTAGGGAGGTCGAAGTTTGGGGGGGGACACTATCCAAGCACATTATAGTTCATCACCATATTATAGTTTACTTTTAAGCCTAGCGCGAAAAATTTAGGAGAGGGCAGTAAGTTGAGGAGTAAATTAGGAGTCTCGGATACGGGCCTGCCTCAAACTCAATGCTAACCTTGTACGTTATTACACCAACGTCCTCCGCCTGTGAAAATTTTGGGTGGGATGTTGACCATCCCTAATATTGTGCAGGACTTCCCGCTGTTTCAGTGGTTAACATTGAGTCTTTGGAACATGGGTCGGTCCTTGGTGAGGCAATATTGAAATCTGAATTATTACGGTGGATTTGATTCTACCTTAAGCTATCCGTCGTCCACGTTTTATATAGCCTTAGTGCTGAAAAGAGACACAAAACTCTACCAACCAATCCAATATTGTGCGAAGTACGAGTAAGTTAATTCCACCGAATTTATTGGATATTATGTGGGCGCCATCTTTAAAAATTTGTGATCTTTGGAACGGCGGGCATTTCAATAAAATCTTGATGTATCTAATAACAATCTTGTCATTGATACCTCTCTCCGCACACTGAGCACCTAGGAAAAAAAATAAAGAAAAGGGTAAAATCTTTTCGGATACTCACAAGTAAACCTTACGTTTGGGTGAATCGAGTTGCTGACTGAGACACATATGAGAAAGTAGTACTAAATGTGGTCAGTATTTCAGTGAAGTTTTAGGTGCGAAGCTCCAGGGGTTTAGAAGATACAGCTACCAGAACATCACATGGAAGTACAGAATAGTCTTCATACAGTTGGAGGTAAAAACTCTGTAAGATCTCTTGTAACGACAAAAAGGTGAATAACAAATATATGGGTACATATTAGGACTAGGGGGAAGTCATATAGTAAGGGTATACCTGACGGCGGCCATCTTGAAATCCGCCATTTTGAATCAAGATTAAGTTTTTAAAATAGGAATAGGGTCATGTGATACATGATTTAAGGCTCAAATTTAATCAGAAGAACAATGGTGACGTTAATTTTGATTTACGCGCAATTGCTAAAAAGTTACAGGGAAATTAAATATTGTTGCTGCATATGTATTAGTCCTTTACCCCACCTTGTAAATTTTGTGTTAATGATAATAATTAAATAAAAAGCAGATGGATAAATATTAGGTCTATGGTAAGAGTTGCCTTGATGTCGGCCATGTTCAAATCCGCCATTTTGAATCAGACAAAACAGTTTTGTATCAAGTTTTAAACAAAACGCATAACAGCGACACCTTATTAATAGCAAATTTTACCATAAATCCAACGGTATAACCATTTTTGCTTTATCATTAACCAGCATTTGTTATCGCATAAACAAGTTGCTAATTTAAGGAAAAATGACCAAAGTGGAATTGAACTTGGGTCTTTCTTCCAGAAAAGTTCTCAATTAGTACAATCAATATGTAGTTCAGAAAAGAGTGCATGACTTGCACAAATGCTCTGCTCACAGTGAGCACACCTGACAAAGGCAATCGAATTACACTTGACACATTTGTCGTTAACAATTCCGTCAAAGCAGTAGTCGTAAGGAGCGATCCATTAGTTTTTTGCTGGTTAATGATAAGGCAAAAATGGTTATACCATTGGAGTTATGGTAAAATTTGCTATTAATAAGGTGCCACTGTTATGCGTTTTGTTTAAAACTTTTTTCTGATTCAGAATGGCGGATTTGAACATGGCCGACATCAAGGCAACTCTTACCATAGACCTAATATTTATCCATCTGCTTTTTATTTAATTATTATCATTAACACAAAATTTAGAAGGTGGGGTAAAGGACTAATACATATGCAGCAACAATATTTAATTTCCCTGTAACTTTTTACCAATTGCGCGTAAATCAAAATTAACGTCACCATTGTTCTTCTGATTAAATTTGCGTCTTAAATCATGTATCACATGACCCTATTCCTATTTTAAAAACTTAATCTTGATTCAAAATGGCGGATTTCAAGATGGCCGCCGTCAGGTATACCCTTACTATATGACTTCCCCCTAGTCCTAATATGTACCCATATATTTGTTATTCACCTTTTTGTCGTTACAAGAGATCTTACAGAGTTTTTACCTCCAACTGTATGAAGACTATTCTGTACTTCCATGTGATGTTCTGGTAGCTGTATCTCCTAAACCCCTGGAGCTTCGCACCTAAAACTTCACTGAAATACTGACCACATTTAGTACTACTTTCTCATATGTGTCTCAGTCAGCAACTCGATTCACCCAAACGTAAGGTTTACTTGTCAGTACAAGACTGCAACATAATCTTCAGAGGGATGAAATAACTTACGACTTTGTTCGTTGTAGCTCCAACTACGGATACTGAAAGAATGGAAGTTCACAAGTTTTATTTAAACATAATAATACAATACATTGAGTCTTCGATGAATTTGATAGAATATTGTTTATTGTGTAAATAAATACGGTTACTTAGAACTCTATTTTATTTAATAATATTTCATAATTTATTTTCCAGGATTACTTGTTCAATATGTTGATTCTTCTTCCTTACAAGAACAGAACGCCAGAGTCTGTTCTTCTGAAAATTGCTTCCTTGGAGGATATTGTAAAAACGTTAAAACCAACATCTGTCTTTGTGGCTCTCCCAAAATTCAACATTTCGACCAATTTAGATATTAAGACATCTTTACAACAGGTAAGGCTACGAGTTAATTCTATAGCATTCACAATATAATAAGGCCAGAATTCCTAAACTGTGCGTCACGACTCTGGGGCATCAGCTATCTCGGTCAGAGGTATGGCTTTAAGCAGTGGTCGAAGTGAAACGGTATGCAGTGGTATGCGATACCGCCTCTGATTTTTCTTTGATGAATGCATACCGCCTCTGGTTTATCAGTGATCAAGACATACCGTCACTGGAAAGTAGATGCTAAATATCTTTAATAAATGTATTTTTATGCACAGTAATTAACGAATAGCTATGCACATAAAAAGGTTTTATTTTTTACGTAGAAATAATTTTTAAGTTGACAACATCGAAATTTTTGTTATCTTTTTCCTACCTTTTGTTTTTAAAATGGCGTATCATCAGAGAAGTTCATCTAGTTTATATTTTGATGCGCCATATTGATCTCTTTCTATCTTATGCATGTGTGTGTCTTCTTGCCTTAAAACATAATGTGTTTAGAACATGGGAGGGTTTAGGGGTTGTGTGCTGTAGGGGACGGATCTTTCGTTGGTTTGGAATACCCCTCAATCGAGTGGGGTCAGGGAGTTTTCCTGCAGGAAATTTTTAATATAAAAACTCGATTTTTAAGCATTTTCATGTATAATTCTTTGTAATACAACATAAGTATTTTTTAAATTTTTTTTAGAAAGTTGTATGCCGGGGATCAAAGTCTTTCCATGCCCCCCACCTCCCTCGTGCCTCGTAACTACAGAGAAGCTCTCCAATGATTTTCAGTCATTATGAAATAGAAATGCAATCTTTTAGGCAACATTTCCTTACTGTATTTCAAAATTTATATAGACGGTATGTCGAGTCAAAATCGTAATAAGAAATACCGACTCTGCTTTTCTTCAACTTCGAACACTGCCTTTAAGGTAACATTTTAGAACGTGCACGCATTTTAAAAAATTAAAAAAATCTTCCCTTTATGTAAGTTCGAAAGACCATTAATCTCGGATATACAACTTTATCTGTAATCAAATTTCGGTTCAAAATTGGATTTTAGGTTCAAAATTGATCACGTCTTCCTTTGGTCCCAAATAGTGTTTCCTGAAAATTTCAGACCGCGGAAACTTCAAAAAGGTGCCCAAAATTAGTATAGAATTTACCAGATATAGGCAGGGAAGATAAACAGGCCCTCGGATTTTCGGTTCAAAATTGATCACAACGTCTTCCTTTGGTCCCAAATAGTGTTTCCTGAAAATTTCAGAAAGCGAAAACTTCAAAAAGGTGCCCAAAATTAGTATAGAATTTACCAGATATGGGCAGAGAAGATAAACGGGCCCTAGGATTTTCAGTTCAAAATTGGTCACAACGTCTTCTTTAGGTCCGAAATGGGGTTTCCTAAAAATTTCAGACCGCGGAAACTTCAAATAGGTGTCCAACATTGCCATGAAAAGTACCTTACATGGGCAGGGTAGATAAACGGGCCCTCAGATTTTCGGTTCACCTTAATGACAATGTGATCTTTAGATCCCAAATAGTATTTCGAGAAAATTTCAGAGCGCGGAAATTTCAAATGGTACCCAAAATTACTATACAATGTACCCTCTATAACCTCGTTTAGACAGGTTAGATAAAAGAGCTCGCAGATTTTGGGTTCAAATTTGATCACAATATGTTCTTGAAGTCCCAAATAGTGTTTGTAGAAACTTTCAGATCGCGGAAACCCCATTTGAGAACTAAGGAAGACATTCTGATCAGTTTTGAAACGAAAATCCGAGGCTCCGTTTATCTACCCTGCCCATATAAGGTAAATTCTATCGTAATTTTGGTCATTTTTTGAAGTTTCCGCGGTCTGAAATTTTCAGGAAATACTATTTAGGACCGAAGGAGCACGTTGTGATAAATTTTGAACCTAAAATCCGAGGGCCCGTTTATCTTCTCTGCCCATATCTGGTAAATTCTATACTAATTTTGGGCACCTTTTTAAAGTTTCCGCGGTCTGAAATTTTCAGAAAACACTATTTGGGACCTAAGGAAGACGTTGTGATCAATTTTGAACCTAAAATCCGAGAGCTCGTTTATTTACCCTGCCCATATATAGTAAATTCTATCATAATTTTGGTCATTTTTTGAAGTTTCCGCGGTCTGAAATTTTTAGAAAATACTATTTAGGACCGAAGGAGCACGTTGTGATAAATTTTGAACCTAAAATCCGAGGGCCCGTTTATCTTCTCTGCCCATATCTGGTAAATTCTATACTAATTTTGGGCACCGTTTTGAAGTTTCCGCGGTCTGAAATTTTTAGGAAACCCCATTTCGGACCTAAGGAACACATTGTAACCAATTTTGGAAAGAAAATACGAGGGCCCGTTTATATTATCTGCCCATATCTGGTAAATTCTATAGTAATTCTGGGCACCTTTTTGAAGTTTCCGCGGTCTGAAATTTTTAGGAAACCCCATTTGGGACCTAAGGAAGACGTTGTGATCAATTTTGAACCTAAAATCTGAAGGCCCGTTTATCTTCCCTCCTACCCAAATGTCTTATTATTCAGTTCTGTGATGGTGTTTTTATTTTGCTTTTTGACTTTGGATTAACGGTAAGGTGGACAAAATATCGTGAAAAAATCGAATTTGAGATTTCGACTGATTCACATGTTTCATGGGCCCTACATATCGAGAAACGTTATTTTTGAATGGCTGTCTGTCAGTTCGTCCCGCTGTATGTTACATTCACTTTGAGGCCATACTGTTCAATGTGTCCGCACCAAATGTTAAACTTAAGATTTTTTTGTAAGTTTCTTCAGGAATATTTTTCGAATTTTTTTTCCAACCCCGGAAAATAAGTGTAGTTTACTCAAGGGTGAAAATAAAAAAATGAGATTTTCTTGAAAACGCCTATCAATATTTTATTAACAATTCTATGTTGTTGTATGCTATTTTTCTGGAAAAATCTACGACAGGTTGGAGTATGTTTTCAGACGATTTTCTAGAAAAAACGATTCAGAGGAATTTGTTCATATTACAACTATTTCATTAATAAAATAACTCATTTGTCCTGAGAAAGTCTACAAGGGTCAGCATGCTCTTAGGAGTAAGTACTCTCCAACAATTTTCTCAAAAATGTTTTGTGTGTGTGTGTGTGTGTTTTGATGGTTTTTTTTTTTTTAAATAATTCTCTCAAATACAACTCATACTATTTTCTTAATATTTTATAATAAATATATCATTAGTAACCCAATGTGTAAGCCATTTTTTATGAAAAAAAAAAACACAAGGGTAGTTTACTTTCGGAAGTAAGTTTTCTTCGAGCGAAGTTTTCTGAAAATGCCTTGTAGTTTTGATCGTATTTCCCAAGAAAATGTTGGGAGTGCATGAGTGTATGATCGGCAAAGGTAGTCAACTGAAAGTCTACCAGGGCCCAGAAACTCCATTTGTGTTAACCTCCACAGTAAGCATTGCTTGTGTTGAAGCCCGTGTCATGGCGAACATAGACGAACTCTTGAGGCTGTCTGCAACCTTACAGGATTCCTTATTGTATCGTTAAAAGAATTATGGTAGACCCCTTCAAGTTGTCCAAAATGAGTTGACATTAGATCCCCCGAGAGTTGGATGAAAAGAAGGTCCCAGGAATAAGGAGCTTTTCTAAAGAATAAGATCAAAATGGTCCTTCATCCATTCCACTTTTCTGATCAAGGCCTTGTCATCAAGAAAGAGGAAAAGTAAAACAAAGTAATACAGTGAAACCTCTCTAAAGCGGACAGATGTGGGGAATCAAAAATTGTCCGCTATAGAGAGGTGTCCGCTTTAGAGAGGTCTCAATATTTTCTTACGTAAACTAGTAAACAAGTTAATTTGCAATTGGAAAAAATATTTTGTATGAACCATGTATTTACGAATATTACAAAAATGTTACTGTACCTGCATTATCCTAAGCCATCCAATATTCGAGGCACAACATGGAAATAAGATGTTATAGTTTTCTGCACTTTACACTTATTAATACTTACTACGTTTTCAGTATGTTGCTTTAATTTGCGTATTAACTGCAGTTCAGTAGTGTCTTTTTGAGACAATATGCGTACCCGGGGACAAAAAATACCAAACTTGTCTTCTGCTTGGTTAGAGATTTCAGCAGAATAGTAGCATGACGTGTAATCCCAAACGGCGGGCAACTGTCAATCACTTTTGCGTCTAAAACAGGTTGGGTGGGAGTCGAATGCAGGAAAGGACATGAGAACATTATTAAACAAGAGACGCCTCGTCTGGGTTGCTGAGCAGACAGTTCAAAAGGCAAAATGTTGTCAGAATGCTTCCTTGGTGACACATGTATGAATTATTAAAAATGTATTTTTACTCTGCTTTTCAGCTTGTTTCTAGAGAAAATGTCCGTAATGCGGAGGTAAATAGTACCTATAAAAGACGGAAAAGACTGTCCGTGTCCGTACTAGAGAGTGTCCACTTTACAGAGGTTTGCCAATATGTTTATTTCCTATTACAGTGTTTGGGGATAACAAAATATGTCCGGAAGTGTCCGCTTTATAGAGGTGTCCGTTAGTAGAGGTTTCACTGTAATAAAATACTCACATTGAAAATAAGATAATAAAGAAACAAAAAGATACATAAGAATTGATATTTGACCTTGAACATACTCTAATGTCTACCTAGTTGCGATCAGTGATGTTGCCAGTACTGCGATATAATTGTCCGTGTCGGACTAAAATGATACATAAGCCTACTCGAGCAGTTAATGGTCTAATACAGTGGTTCTCAACCTAAGTCCTATCACGAAATCCATTTTATCACATCCGATTGCCATCGACCCCCTTATAGTTTGTAATAAGCTTGTGAGTGATTTTTAATATATCTATTGGGGGAGATCTCACGATATTAATCTATTTCTATAATAGTAGAGTTAATTTTTGTATCTAGTGGATACAGTAACTTCTCTAAAAGCGAATATATTAAAACCAAATTTAGTCAGTTCATTCATTTTACAAATATCGAATCCAATCCGTCATGCTGTTTCGAAATGGAGGCCTTTTGAAAATTTTAAAAATTCTAGCAGACGGGTTATGTCGGAAATTGACTGAGAGGGACAATTAACGTGTCAATCGATTCAGTAGGACCTAAGGGTTGTTTTAAAGTTGGTCTCATCACTTGCTGATGCGTAGTTGCCGACATATTTAAGATTAAAGTGTAAGGGCGGGTTATATCGGAAATTGTCTGCAAGGGACAATTAAGGTCTCAGTCGATTCAGTTGAGCTTAAGGAGTGTTTTAAAGTTAGTTTCGTCACTTGCTGATGTGTGGTTGCCAAAATATTCAAGATCAAAGTAAAGGGAAGAGCGCCATAGAAAAAATTTCTATCTGAACGTATTTTATTGTAATTTTTAAAGAACTTAATCATAAGCTAGATTGTACATATCATTCCTATATGAGTTGTAATTTCCTAGAAGTCAGAACCACAAATATGTAGTCGCATCCTAAATGCTCAGTCGGAATAGTTGGAGGTTTGACCGAGAACTTCTTATTGTGATTTGTTTTTATATGCTGGTGAGTTGCTGATGTCCTTGAGTCTACTTCATTCTCAGTTGTTGCTTGCAGTGATGATGGAGCAATATTTCTTTGTGGTTTATAATGACTGTTTTAGTCTCTTCAAGTTCTGATCGTCTTTAATACAGCATATTTCTTTGAGTCCTGTGATAATTGTATTCCTCTCTCCTTCAAATTCTTCGAATATGGTCCTGATAACTGCCAATGTTGTTGTCTAATATGATTGTGGTGGGTGCACTGTTTTTGTCTTTCTCTTGGAAGTCGAAGTATTGGATAGCTTAACAGTGTCATTTTTCTTCTTCTGGTGGATCGAAGGTGATGTATTAGTTACTCCTTTAGAGATGAGTTTTCTCATCTTCTGATGTACTATCTTGATACAATAAACTAAGAAGTTCCTGTGAAGTTCTTGGATATCTTCTGGAAAGGTTGGGAGCTGTGAATTGAGGTAATTCAAGCACTTACTTGCTGTATTGATGTTGCTTACTTCTTTGATGAGTGATTTAACTTGGTACAGATAGTAACTACTGTTTGTGCTTTCCTCTCAGGACATGAGATGGTGATATACTATTATTTGTGGTATCTTCATTCTGTTGAACTACCTGTGTCAGTAATAATTATGTCCTGAAAGCTGATGTTCTACCTGAGATTTGGGAATACCACGTCGATCGCTCATTTATTTGCATCGAAAGTAAATTCGGTTGCCGTGGAACGTAATTACTTTATTTATAATTTGTCTGTTTCAGCAGGTAACAATGGCAATATGCGCGCCATGTCTTTAAATTCTAGCAAAAGAATAATGCATTCGAATAATCTTATTATTCTTATTTCAGCTTGGTATTCGAGATGTATTCAACAGTAAAGCTAATCTATCAGGAATCTCTCCAAAGCCGCATCTAATGGCTTCCAAGGTGATTCAGAAGGCGGTGTTGGAAGTGACTGAGGAAGGGATGCAACCTGAGCCTATCTATAGTATTCATCCTTTACTTGGAGGTAAGTCTGTACATAATCGTTCTGAACAAGGAAATAAGACTAAAGTAATGTTTCGGTCACAGTCAGAGACGGAACAAGATATGGCATTGACGCTATAGAGTGGTCGTAGGAGGCATGACTCAAATCAGAATTTATTGCTCTTTAAATCTTTAAAAATTTTTCTCATTAAGAGTTCTAATCAGTGTTTTTACTATTGCTTTATTTTGTTTTGAAATATTGTCAAGAAAAAAATAACTAGCGTACATTCACGTGTAAATAAGCATAGGGGCACAAGTAAGCTCAGGACTATCTATTAACCATCTCAAACTTAAAATCTTACTCTTCCTGATAGTGAAGTGTCTGTTTGTGTAAGACAGCAAACGGTATATACCTATATGGCAAAAACTCTCTTCCTGATAGTGAAGTGTCTGTGTATGGCAGTAAACGGTATACAGGGTGTTTCAAAACAACACCGAGAACGTTTGGGAGGTGATTTCTCACACCAAGACAAGACAAAAAGTATAGACCAACCTGGGTGCACAAATGCTTTCTTTCGGAGTTATAGGCTGCCAAAAACACGAAAAGCAGAGCTTTAAAGACATATAGCTCAAAAAACTATGGGATCTACCGTAGTCGGGTCAAGACTTTACTTAGGAACTATTATGTGCGCTATCAAAAAATACATATTTCAGAATCTTGAGGTACTCACGCAACAATTTTTATAGAGGTAGTTTGGTTACGGGTATTTTATTTGAAGTATTCACCAACTACCTCTATAAAATTGTTGCGGAAGTACCGCAGGATTCTGAAACTTGGATATTTAGATAGGGCACACACTAGTTCCTAAGTGAAGTCTTGACCCGACTGCGGTAAGTCCCATAGTTTTGGAACTATGGATCTTTAAAGTTCAGTTTCTTCATGTTTTCGGCAGCCTATAACTCCGAAAGGAAGCATTTGTGCACCCAAATTGGTCTATGCTTATTGTCTTATCTTGGTGTCAGTAATCATCTCTCAAACGTTGTCGGTGTTGTTTTGAAACACCTTTATATCTATAAGGCAAAGTCATTTCTATAGCTTTAGCAATAATCACAGTACACTGATTAATGGCTTCCTGTTCTCCGGGCAGTCGTCCTTGTCTTACGCCTAAAGCCTTACTATGATCTATTTACCTGGTATTGTAGAGGTGAATGTTTAGACCGGACAGATCATTCAAATTCTTTTACAAGGTTCTAACCAAAATTTCCGAGAATTTTAATATTTTGCCCAAATCAGTAAAAGTGCGAAATGCCACATCAAGGTGCTTGTTGATACCCATTTAAACTGAGAGTATGCCAAATTGCATTTTTGTTAGCACACGCCATTCTTAGTCTCTGCAGCTTTTGTTACACCATGTTCTTCTGGGTCTGCGAACTTTAACGTGAACTTAAACGTGCAACTATTTGTAAACTAGGTCAATCCATTCTAAGTGATCAAGCATGTGCCGCTCGACTATCTCCAAAAACTCTATTTTTTCATGAATGTTTATCCTATATAAGAGTACTTCAAAACTACAATTATTTACTTTTTTTCAACATTGCGTGGCGACGCAGCAGCTGCCGCCATTTTGAGTTTTCTCGATTTTAAGCGTTTATGTTGTTTTGAATATCTCAGAATGCATTTGTTCTACCAAATTGAAAATTGCTGGACGTCTCCAACTTGTGCAGAGCTAAAATTTTGATCTCTTAACATTTTTGCCTAAAACCACTTAAAAGGGGTGAAATCAGGGCCTATATTAACAACATTTTTTGGACATTGAAGACATGTTTGGGAAGAGGAAGCAACTGACGCTGAGGTCTAAATTTGTGTGTGCATGTAGTCCGGGGTCTTAAGTTTATACTCAATAATTTGCAGACCTATAGCTGCTCCCAAAAGCCTGAAAAATTCGTAAAGTTCTGGAAGTAGGGCCTATGCCAATTCGCCACATTTCACTGTCCAATATCTCCAATGAGCCTGAATAAAAAATCTGAAATTTTGGGAATAGTTACCATAACACAACAAAGCGCGTTTTGTGTTTTTGAGCAGAAGGGGGTCAAAGTATTAAGTAATGACGTCACACTCTGGGAGGTGTTTGTTCACAAATTCAACTGGAAATTCGTTGTTGTGACGTAAAATAAAGTAGGATGAATGGTTAGCGCAGTAAAGGTTCACAAGCTCTTTTTTCCCTCTAGTTGTGACTCGCTGTCTTATCACATCCACAGCAATACTAGCGAAGAATGCCACTATAAGCAGAAGGCGAGAAAAGTCAAAATGTACACTTGACAAAAATTGAGCAGTGAGTATTCATTGCTTTTGCTGCTTGCTATGTAAATGATATTTAATCATGTTTATTCTTGTTTTAACTGTCAAGTCATGCAGGAGACTGATGTCCTTTCGTCTGATCTACAGTGTTTAGAGCGAAAAAGTGTTCACTGACTGTGGAATATAGATCAAACGAAAGGACAGCAGTCTCCTGCATGACTTGACAGTTAAAACACAAATAAACATATTTAAATATCAAGCAGCAAGAGCAATGAGTACTTATTGCTCATTTTTTTGTCAAGTGTACATTTTGACTTTTCTCGCCTTCTGCTTATAGCGGCAGTGTTAACTAGTGCTGCTGAAGGTGTGATAAGACAGTGAGTCACAACTAGAGAAAAGAAATGAGCTTGAGAACTTTGACTGGACTAACCATTCATCCTACTTTATTTTACGTCACAACAACGAATTTTCAGTTGAATTTGAGAACAAACACCTCCCAGAGTATGATGTCATTACTTAATACTTTGATCCCCTTCTGCTCAAAAACACAAAACGCGCTTTGTTGTGTGTGTTATGGTATACTAAAGGACTAACTATTCCCAAAATTTCAGATTTTTTTATCCAGGCCCATTGGAGATATTGGACAGTGAAATGTGCCGAATTGGCATACTTCCCCAACTTTACGAATTTTTTCAGGGCTTTGGGAGCAGCTGCAGGTCTGCAAATCTTTGTGTATTGACTTATGACCCCGGACTACATGCACACACAAATTCAGAGCTCTATGTCAGTTGCTTCCTCTTCCCAAACAAGTCTTCAATGTCCAAAAATATTGCTACTATAGGCCCTGATTTCATCCCTTTTAAGTGGTTTTAGGCAAAAAATGTTAACATTTTTGTCAAAATTTTAGCTCTGCAGCAAGCTGGAGACGTCCAGCAATTTTCAATTTGGTAGAACAAATGCATTCTGAGATATTCAAAACAACGTAAACGCTTAAAATCGAGAAAACTCAAAATGCCGGTAGCTGCTGTGTCGCCATGCAATGTTGAAAAAAAATAATTAATTGTAGTTTTGAAGTACTCTTATATAGGATAAACATTCATGAAAAAATTAGATTTTTTGGAGATGGTCGAGCGGCAATTTTCCATTTTTTTCGATCACTTATGGATTGACCCAGTTTCGTTTCAAGGTGAAGGAAACTTGAATATTAAAGGTAATTTTTGATGAGCAAGCTTTACGCTAAATAAAACTTTCTGAACGGTTTAAGCATTTCAAAGATGGCTGGGAGTTATTCGAGGTGAAGACAATTTGGATGTGCCGTCATCACACAAAACTCCGGAAACGATCGCGAAAGCGTATTAAGTGATCGTTGAAGACAGAAGATAGACACTCTATGGTATTTATAAGAGTTGGGCTGCCATATAGGACATGTCAAATCGTCTCTAGCTGATGAACTGAACACGATAACGAATTGGAAAGAAGTCTGTTCCTCGTCTTTTAAACAAATATCTACAAGACCATCGAGTTCAGTCAAAATGATTACCACTGTTCCCTATTCACTCTACTTGCTCAACTTATAGCCCTTGTGATTTCAACCTCTACCCTAAAATGAAATTCAGCTAAAAGAGTTGCATTTTGACTCTATCGAAGAAATCAAATTGGAATTTGAACATTTTTTTTAAATACGCTGCAGCCAATGGACTTTTTATAATGGAGGAATTCGCTGAGATCGTTCCATAAAAAATCATTTTTTGACTACTTTATAGGCAATTATAGCTTCTGAGTTCTGCAATTGGTAAGGGACATTAGCAGTAGCAGTGAAATCGGATTTGTCCCTACTTCTTCCCGCCCCCCCAGCTTCTTGCTCTTCAGTGATTTTTCACCAGAAAAAGTAAAAATGAATTTGCAATTACCTAATCATATAATATTATATATTCAGTATGTCTTACGTATGAAATTACTGAATTTAATTTTAAATAGGATATCTGGTAGCCATAGAAATACGCTAAGTAACCAAATCTCTTATGCAAATCTATCAGGATTGCAGACTCCATATTAAAATAAAAAGTTTTGTTCATTAATTCCTTTTAGTATACAGGAATGTCCATAAGTATTTGTTTTTAAAATATTTTTCTTTGCATTAATTGGGAAGGTAGTGACTTTGTGACTGTGTTACAGAGCTGACACCGTTGTAATAGTGTAAGATTAGTTTTATCATTTTTTCCAGTAATTTCTGAACAATTCTGATTGGTATCTCGCATGAATAATACCGGTATGTATATTCTATAAATCACAATATGAAATATTTTAATCTATTATTACAGTAACTCGTACTCTTTCAATCTGTTTGTTAATGTCTTCGTTTCTCTTTCTCAGAAATAGTTTATCCACCAATAGGAGACGACGTCGTAGAAGAAACGTTTGTCATTGACCGCCCTTTCATCGCTTTCATAATCAAAAATAATTCTGGAATTTCTGTTCTTGCTAGCGTTGTGAGAGCGCCTTAGTTTCAATGTATCTCCTACTGTATTATTCCAGTTAACTCATAGATAATTAATAAAGTATGAAATTATTTTAAAGTGTTTTTTATGTTACCAAAAATAGCCTTGTTGATTTATCTTCCATTTTTATTTAGTTTCTGAAAGTCTACGAAAATGATTACTGAGGGAACCATAATATTATTTGAATACCAGTAAGATGTGCAGAGTTTTGGTTCCCGAGATATTGTGCTTATTTCAATGGAATGGTCGAAAAAATCTCTATCACGTATTTTTTTCTCATAAACGCATATCTTGCGTTTTCTCTTTGTTCTCTGAACACTGCACAGAGCACATTAAATACGTTCTTCCTATATGGTAGGAAGACTAAGATGCTATAGTTTCAAATTTACAAGGTAAACATATAGGAAACTAATTAAATTTACTTTTGCTAAGCAAAATTCAGGCAGTTCTTTATTAAATTAATGAAAAGTGAGTAATAATAAATAATATATTTTAACCCTTATCCGGGGAACCGGAGCCTCCCAGGCCGAGTAGCTTCATTTTTCTAAAATTTCTCAATAACCATACATATTTCGAAGACATAAAATACTGAATTCTTGTATCTTTCGTCGAAGTTAAAATCATGAACATGTCGAGTTGGTAAAGCTTTTTTTTTTTTTAATTTGAAAATCTTTTCCTGACGTAACCGGGCAACCGGGGCCTAGGAGGCCCCGTATAACTTTAGTGAAATTCCTGTCAAATATTAGATCAAATTGTCACATAATTATATATTGAACACGTGACTATTGTAATCTTTAGTCGGAACAGTATGCGGCAACAGACATTGAATTTTGAGTGTTCTGCACTTAAAATATATACTGGGCCTGACAGGCCCCGGTTGCCCGTTTACGTTACAAAAATGTCTGGAGCGGATTTGCTATTCTGCTTGGTCGGCTTACACGCGTGACACGAAGTTTCGCTACTTGACAAAAATATATACCGGTACATTCTAGACTAGTCTGAACAGTAAGTGACAATAGGCATTGATTTTGTGTATTCTGCACTTAAAATATATATTGGGCCTCACAGGCCCCGGTTGTCCGTTTACGTTACAAAAATGTCTTGCCCGGATAAGGGTTAAAAAATCGTGCAATTCTAGTGACAAAGAACATAAGTTATTATTATAGGATTGCCAGTTAATTTATTTATAAATACCGATATATCTATGCTACAGGTAAATTGATTTAGCTTTAAATGTAAACGCTTTTTGGTGTGCGTTATAAACTCTCAAACGTGTTTGTGAAGTGATCTAAATGGCTTTAAGGTGTTGTCGAAATTCACCAGATTCGTTTTGATACATTTGTAGAAAATATGTAGTGAAGAAATATCAGCAGAACACAAAATTTGTCAAAAAGTTTATTTAGCTTGCTTTGGTGTAAAACTAGTGACCAAGATAAATTCTGGAGTCTACAGATTGTGTTGTCCATGTGTAGAAGAACTTCGAAAGTTGTGGAAGGACACGAAACAGTCTTTTCGTTTTGCTGCCTATGATTTGGAGAGAACCACAAAATCATACCGATGACTTCTTTTGTTCGTTCAACATACAAGGGTTCAAAAATAAATAAAAAACATATAGTTTATCCAAATCTATCTTCAGCAAGACGCTCCGTTTTGTATTACTCAGAACTACTTTTTCCAACCCATCCAGAAATATTAGAGGATACCAACTTAAGTTCTGAGGGAGATGATGACCTAGATACAGATGGATTTGAAGCTATTGCAGAAAACAATGAGCCTGAACTATTTTCGCATACAGAAAATGATTTAGTTAGAGATTTGGGTCTTATAAAGGAATACTAGAGCTATTGGGTTCTTGACTGGAGGAAAAAATCTTTTGGCACAGGGTACTTTTTTTTTTTTTTTTGCTTGGTTTAGAATAGGAGAAAGATATTTCATTCCTTACTTTTTTGAAGAAGAAAGCCTAGTATATTGTTGCAATGTTGCTCGATTGATGGAGAAGTTGAATACGCCATATGAGGTTGGGGGCCGGAAACCGTACATCAACTCCTCGAAAAAAAAAAGCATTAATGCAGCGTTGCTACATAATGGCAGTACATACACCTCAGTTCCAGTTAATCGCTCTGTGCTGCTAAAAGAAAATCCATCTGTGATCTTTACAAAACTTAAGTGCAATGAACATGGTTCGACAACATTCGGTGATTTAAAAGTTAGTTCTATTATTCTAGGACATCAGGCAGGTTGCTCCAAATATCCATGCTTCCTTTGCTGAATGGGATAATAGGAATAGAGCTCATCACTGGACCCAGAAAGTTTCGTCACCTCGAACATCTCTACAGCCTGGAGGTGAAAACATAATATGGGAAAGCTTAGTTGATCCTAGTAGAATTCTACTACCACCATTTCACATTAAACTTGGCGTCATGAAATAGTTCGTAAAAACTCCGTCAAAATAGAGAGAATGTTTTCGATATTTGACTGAAAAGTTTTCAAGAGTTTCAGAAGCTAAATTGGAAGAGGGTGTATTCATTGATCCAGACATCAAAAAACTAATGGAAGATAAGGAGTTCAATGATATGATTACCGTACCTGAAGAAGAGGCTTGGAATGCATTTAAAGAAGTTGTTCACAAATTTCTGGGTCACTTTATGGATCCTAACTTTAAGCCCATTGTAGAAAACTTGTCAGTAAAATTCAGATTTGGGATGATCAATAAGTTTAAAACCACTTCCTTAATTCACATTTAGACTACTTCCCAGAGAATCTAGGTGTAATAAGTGACGAGCATGGAGAGCAATTCCATTAAAGTATCAAGGATATGAAGCGAAGGTAACAGGGAAGATAGATCGTCAACATGCCAGCAGATCACTGCTGGATGCTGCAGAGAGACCTTCCACAAGTCAGAGACAAAAGAAAATGCCCAATACGCAGTTTTCACGCTAAAAGATAGCATGAGGACCTACAAATATATTCGTTGGAGTTTTATTTAAAAACTGAAAGATAAACTTTCCATAAAGTAAGAATACATAAGCTGTTTTTCCTTGAAACTATGACTCTCTTTTATAAAGAAACCTTACGTGATACAAAAATATGAATGCTATGTTTTGGAATTAGCGTACCAAAATACATAAAGAACGGTAATTATATTTTAAACACTTTTTAGTGACCTTAATTTTGCAGGCTAGTGTAATTAATATGTTTTATTAAGAGGGTGTATCATCATTCGAAATTTAGTTAAGATCAAATGAAAACCCTCAAAAATCACCTACGATATATACAATTAATGTCATTGAATTTTTTATAAGAGAAATAAACCAAATGAAAATTAAAATTAAAAATTAACCATTTTCAAATTTTACATCATTGTTAAATTACTGTACAGCCTGAAGCATAAGTTTGACATATGGTTATCATTTTCTGAAATGTCAAAATGTGTCCAACTCTTTATATGAACATTAATTTTCGACCAAAGAATAATAGATTTTACCTATTACTTTCAATTTTGCTTTTAAAACATATTGAAACGTTTCAAAAAATTATTATTATTACCACTTTTATTAAGTATTCAGCTACTGACAGATCCTAGAATATGCATATCAACAATTTGGCCTGGAAACGTTTCTGCCATGTTTCTCGATCTTCAGCTTCCCCTTTTGAATTCCAACAATTTCTTCAAATCATCGATTTTCTGTTCTTCTTTTTCCTATTCCTCACTTTCCTTCCATCTTTCCTTCTATTGAGGTATGAAGACAATAATTTCTTCGCAAGATCTGTCCATCCAATTGGCCTTGCTACAGAGGATGCTGGCTAAAAGCGATCTCCTTTCCGTTTTAACACATCTTCGTTTGTCACTCTCTCTGTCCATTTTATCTTCTCCATCTTCATCTAACATCACATTTCGAAGCTCTCTAAATATTTCTTCTCTAATTTCTGCAATGTCCAACTTTCCGAAGCATACATTCCAATACTCCGTATATAGCACCTGATTACTGTCTTCCTTAATCCAACATTAAGTCTGCTGGTTAAAAGTGTTCTTTTTATGTTGAATACCTCTTTGGCTACTGAAATTCTTGAACTAACTGTTTTTTACAATAAGCGTCTCTTGTGTAATACTTTCCAAATATTTGAAATGATCGACCTCTTCAAGTTCTCTTTGTTCTACTCTAATCCGTAAGAGCGTGGTTCCATAGGCTATTCTCAAGACATAAATTTCAAGTTTTCAACATTGATTTCTATTCCATATTGTTTCCTAGTGTCAGCTACTTTGTGCATTATCGTCTGAAATTCTTCTTCGGTTCTAGACATAATAAATCCTGTCACCCGATTACTTGACATTGTTAATGATCTGCCCTCTCAACTTAAAATCTTTAACTTCAATTAATGCTTCCTGCATTAGGGTCTAAGCATTCACTATAAATGTTTAATAATGGGTGAGCAACATACTAGATTCTTGTCTGGCTCCTCTTCTAACCTCCACACTATTAGTTTCTCCTTCACTCAAGAGTAAATTCACTCGTTGCTCTATGTTCAGGTTTCGAATGAATCGTCGATCTCTCTAGCTGACTCTGATTTCTTTAAGTAATTTTAGAAGTTTCATCTAATTGCCGTGATCGAAAGCTTTTCGCCAGTCCATGAAGCTCAAACACTTCTTCCTTCACATCAAGAAGTCTTTCTGATATAATTCTCATCAATCCAATAGCATCTCTGGTGCATTTTCCTATCCGGAATCCAAATTGATCTTCTAACCTCTCATCTCTCTTCCTTTCCAGCCGTCTGTTTAGTATGAGTACAATAATCTTACCAGTTCGGGAAATAAGGCTAATGGTTCTGTGATTACTGCATCTATTTGCTAGTTTTTCTTAGATATTACAATTATTGAAACATCCAGAAAATCCTTTGCTCATCCTCCACTTAGATAGATCTTTTTAATAAGTGAAGTAGGTACTAACTCAGTTTGGAAAATAAACAGCATAATGTTGACTTTGCATATTAATATTTTTCAGTAGAAATGATGTCGGTCATGATGTACTCATGAATATAAGTAGTAAAATGTCTTTAGATTTGAAATGTCTGAAATTGAGTTAAAAGTAGACTTGAGTTGAGAGAATAGGACAAACCGGAATTTCGGAAAATGCAGATGGAAATTTTTACTCTCAAAAGAGTGGACATGTCCGCATAAATGATGACATATGATAACCCAAGCTTGATATAAACTAAGTGACATGTGAAAAGAGAGCTTGACAGAGATTTCTTTTATCCCTCAGCGCCGACCTAACTACGTGGTGGTGACCTCCCTCGATGACCTGAAACAAAGAGTCATCCACGTTATTCAGGATATCTTTCCTGCAACATTTTTCAAGTGACAGAGGAATGTTGGAATCACATTAGGTACTGTATTCACGTAAATGGAAGACATTTTGGACATCTACCATAGACACTCTCTTCATATTCGTAACTGCTTGTTTCACAATTGGACCATTCAATGTGAACAAAAGATGTTAATTCAACCATTAATGTAACTTAAATGTTAATTGTGTTGATGACTATTTTCATCTCAGTTCTGTTTCACACTGTACTTGAGTTTTGAAAATAGTATAAAACTAGTAAGACCATTGGTAGTTTGTGCCTGAATCCAGATGACTCGCTTGGCGTAAAATGAAGTGACCATCTTCCTAAAGGTTTCCAAGCATATAATATTCTGATGGGCTGTAGAATATCCCCGTGTCCTATTTGGTTGGGTTGCGCAAAATTAGGGATGCACGCGAGACGAGACGAAACGAGAAATGGAAAAGTCTCGTCTCATCTCGCAAGCCTCAAATGTTGGTCTCGTCTTGTGTGTCGTCTCGTCTCGCAAATGTGAAATCTCGTCTCGCGTCTCGCACAAAATTTTGAGTCTCGTCTCGCGCGAGACTTTCTCGCATGGTCTCGCAGTCTCGCATATATTCTGGGTCAAAATTTTGGAATGTGTTATCCTATGGCTGTTAATGAATGATGATGTGATATTCTGTCCGAAGGCAGGTATTTGACATAAAAGTCCCTTGGCAAGGTGAATCCATGGTGGTTTGCCATTGCTTTCCATGGGATGAATGTTCATAACATCCTAAGGAGACGGAACCTAGAGTTCAACATGGTATCCGAACTTGTGTCTCCTCCGTTCCAAATTAAAAGAAAAGTTGTGCTGGAATTTGATTGCTGGACCATTAATTTTCGTCAAATTAATAGCATAATTTACAGCAAAACCAGCATAAATTATTGCTGGATCCAACATTGTTCTCCAGCTTAGAAGTCTCCAGCAATATTTGGCTCTTCTAAAATATCGTCGCCACTATCAGCATTTACACGTTTTGGTCGTTTCCTTGAAGGGTGATTTTCCATTATAAAGATGTTTTTATACCACCAAAATCGCTTGTAGACAACAAAAGAACTCCTCACTACACAATACGACCCAATTCTTTGGGTTCGTTCGCGCTTGTAGCAATGTTGGATTATCGCATTTTATCAACTTTCGCTTTCAACTTATATAGTACTGCCAGTTCTAGAAAATAAAAATTACTGACAGATAAGGGCCATTCCTACCATCTCCCACCAAACCTATAGGGCCATCCTACCAAACAAGTGTTTGAATTAAACTTCCGAACTAGAGGGGGATGTTTTTGATAAATATATAGAAAGAAAATATTTATTCTATGTAAAAATATCATGTTATTTCTGCGAGCCGGGCCGGAGATAAACTTTGACGGGAGGGGATTTCCCCGCCATCCCCCAACATTAATCGCTAGTAGTAATGTGAAAAAACAGAAATATCACATTTGGCAGCAACAGGGAATCTTATTCGCTTTTCAGACCAAAAACAGAAGTGCATGTATTCCTGCGCGCTCGTGTTTATGTTTGTGTCGCAAAATAAAGTCCTAAATCGATGCTGCAATAAATCTCCAATTTACAAAGCTTTTCTTTTTTAGAAACTAAAGAAGGCTTTAATTCTGAAAATCAACCTTGAATAATAATAAATCTCATAAAATGTCTATTGTCCCAATCACTTTTTCGTTCCTGGAGGCTTTAACGCTCAACTTAGAAAACTCAATAAATATAAAATCACTAAATATACAATTAAATGTAATTCATAAATGTTGCGAGACTGAGAGAAGTCTCGCGAGACTTCTCGTGCGAGACTTAACTGAGTATTGTCTCGCATGGTTTAGCCTCGTCTCGCATAAAATTTTCAGTCTCGTCTCGCAAATGCGAGACGAGGCGAGACTTCTTGCGTCTCGCGTGCATCCCTACGCAAAATTAATGTAGAAATTAGTGTACTTTTACTTTGACATATGCCAGTTGTCATAAAACATGCTGGCTGTTTTCCTTATTAATATTAGTCGAAATCTCATTTTTAGCACTTCGTAGATACACATGTCACAGGAAATATATCTGTGCATTCATTTATATTCATGCGTGGGAGAATAGAAGGCCAAAACACAATTTTTGCAAAATGTACTTCTGGGTATGTAAATTCGGTCGTAGAGTTTCCAAAGCAATTCAAAACATTGATGAAATTAAAACAATTTGAACGAATATACAATGGAAGGTTGGTTCTAAAAGAACTCTGTCGTGTTGACTTACGTTTGGAAGGTAAGAAACATTACTAACGTCATTCGGTTGTTGACGACTACAAATTGAAGCTGATCTCCGAAGTAGATCTTTTGGAAAACGACACTGAGACATTGCAGAGAAAGTCAGTATTGATCATTTGGTTGTAGCATAGTATTTGGGGAAACCAGAAAAGGTGAAAAGACGGACAAATTGACAGAGAACCAAAACATCGATGCCTTGAATCTGCATACACTGGTGCTACGAAAACGATGCATTTTTCAAACATAATCACAGAAGTAAAGAAAACTAAATCATGTACGGCAACCGACATATTCTATTAGTGTTCGGATGAAGTCCTACATGACTAGTCGACCTTCATGTAGGACTACCAATATTTATAAATATGAAAAACAGGAGCATTTTGAACAAATGATTTTTGTGACATAGTGTATGCAACTTTTAACTTTCTTTTGTGTCTAAATATAATCCTACTATAGTAATCTGTACAAATTGTGTATTTCAAGTTATACCACCATTTTTATATCAATTTTACAATGCTACTGTAAACATTACTTCCCTCATCTGTCCACTCAATCACTTACCTCAATTTTATAACTATTTTTGAATCGACATTTACAACTCAGGTATAGCTATAACTAGAGTTGTAAATAAAAAAGAAGGTATTTTATCTTAAAAAAAAACATGTTTATTTTTGAAGAAAGCCGTCATGAATCACAGTTTTTAAAGAAGTTTTTTTTTAAAAAAAAAATAAATGTGAAAAAGTGTCTCTAAAAGTAAATAGAAAACAAAATGCTGCTTAGAATGGGCTGAGATTAGCTTCTAATGTACGTAGAGGTATTGAAAAAACAATTAAATTTTAACTTACAACCCTTCAAGGATGTTATAAAATAGAGGATCTGCCCTTACAACAAAATCTTGCCATACGTCACAGTTTCACCACCCCTACTCTGCCCACTCCGCCCAATAAGATCGCAATGTTTTGAGCCAATAATCATGGCGGAAAAGAAAGTAGCCAATCAGATGATGTCGGAAACGAGATTAGCCAATAAAATGTGCCGATGCTCGGTTGTTTTTTGGCTTCATTGATTTAATAAGATGAAGATACATATGTTCAGATCCTCTATTTAATAATATCCTTGGAATCCCTTCCCATATTTTGTGTAGTCATATTCATGGAAAACTAATTGTTCAAAGTGTATTTTCATTTCAGTTATAATTAGCAATTTGATGTTGAAATTATAATAAAACACCGTTGAAAAATACAAGCACATTACTATTTCTGCATATTTACATTTTTTGACGTTTCAAAAATTATGTGGAGTGAAGAAAACCAGAACTTAATTTAATATCAAAGCACATTTTTGAAGTTTTTAAAAATTAAAATGAAAAATGAAACCTCAAAAATTTATTATTATTTCTAAGGTGGTTTTCTAGAAAATATATAACTGAAATAAAAAGATAGTATAAAAAGAGAACTTACTGTTCTGGAGGCTAGTAAGAAACTGACAACAAATAAGAATGGGGTTCATATTTCAAAGTTTTAAAAAGAAACAAAAATATGATAACAGAATACATATTTTTTCGTTCCATTGGTTGCTTGTCAACACACATTAACAGCAGCTTATGCACAACAGGGTCTCTTATGGTGTTTTGCTACTAAGAGGAATGAGACAGTATGAATATTTTGAGAATTTCGTGGAATTAATGATCTTATCTAGACCTCTAGCTACAAGTGAAAGAGGGGAAAAAATAAAGAATGTGGCGTATCATTTTATAAGCTAACAACCATCAATTACCCTCTTCGCTGGGTTAAATTAAGAAAAAAATAGTAATATGTTTTGATATTCAGTCACTTTTTACTATTACTAACGCGCTCCTTGATATTGGTCATTTCCGATGATTTTTATATATCCCCTCTCTTCCCCATGTTACAGGCCATGGCATCGGATGTTCGGATGTGTCATTGTTCACACTGGCGTCTCTGGCATGTAAATTTTTTTTTGGGGGGACATAAAAAAAAGCTATTTAAATGGTACTACTTAACCCAAGCTATGTATTGTCTTCGATTCCATTTGTTACTTTCACGGACCCCGTGAGAGCTCCGAACTCTGTTATAATCGTTTCACAGCCTGAATATTATATTCCAAATACGGTGTTAGTAAATAAATTAAATTAGAATAAAATATGGAATATTTTGTACTTCAAAATTTTGGGGGGACGCGTCCCCCTCGTCCCCCCAGCAGAGACGCTTATGATTGTTCATATCAGCGATTCCGAAAAGTATGAATTCAACACTGATATTGGTCATTTTGCGTGGCTGAATTTGGATTTAAATGGCATCAAAAGTTGCACTGCTCATCTCAGCGCCCTCAAAAACTATACATTCGACATTAATATCGTCATTTTCGATCATTTGTAAATGTCTTTCCCCTCCTTTAAGTTACATTGTCAAAGTGATATGACAAAAATCATCTCATGTTCGAACTTAATATAGGTTGAAAATTTGATCGGTCCGGTATTTCAAGAGTTATTAAATTTTATTATATATATATATATATATATCCCTCTCCTACCTCCTCCCCTAAGTTCTATCGTCAAAGGGAATAGCCAAATAAGCTACCACCCAGCCCGAACCTCACCTATGTTGAAATTTTGATCGAGATCGGTTGGGTGGTTTAAGTGTTATTATGTTTAATTTATTTTTTCTATGCCCCCTCCTCCCTCTCCCCTAAGTTGTATCCTCAAAGTACGAAAACACTCCCAGGTCAGAATCGCAACTATGTTGAAAATTTGATCGAGATCGGATGGGCGGTTCAAGAGATTAAGAGTCACAAGCATAGTCACTTTCAACTTTATAATTTAGATTACTATGCCGAAATAACTGCTGCGGTCTGTTAACTAATTTCCCTGCTAGCTGAAATCTAGTATATTGTGTTACTGGAGTGCTAGCGATAGTACTGACGACAAATATACCATATGCACTTCTGTGAAGTATCTGTCTATTGGAAATGAAGTGACTGTGTATTTGATATAAAGAAGCATGAACTTTTGAAAACTTATGAAAGAAAACTTTGACTAGAAGTGTACATTCTCAGACACTTGTTGTAAATGCATATTTGTTAAATAAACTCGACTAGCTTCCTTCTTTCCTTTCCGCATACCTTCGAGCACAGCCTGATACTTCCCGATTAGGTCATCATTCTTGAATTGATCAAAACCACGAGGAACAGAACAACAAGGGGTATTCAACACACGATTGGGACAGGTGTAGGATCATCGGAGAGAAGCGGATCCCACCATTGGAGGACCACCGACTCCAAGTTCAAAGAATACCATTCTGCCGGTTTATCGCCGCAGATACATTTGTTAGTTACGATTAGTAGAATGGGAATGTAAAAGGACATCCTAGAGATGCATCGCGAAGAGAGTTCGACGCCCCTAGCAGTCCAGCAGGATTGAATTCCAGTTGTTGGCTGTTGCCAGAAGATCCAGGTTCCTTCGCGGCAAACCTTTCATCGTGCCAGATGACCAGGACGACGCCAGTCTTGATGGATCAATCAGGCTAGTGCTCATCCCTTATCTTTTAGTCATAACCTTTCTCTTTCTCTCATCCTTTCCCCCAACTAGTCATTTTCTAAATTAGAAGCATTTGAATTTTATTTAAATTCAACCACAATTTTACAGTTAAGTACCGTGTTGTGCATCAGTTCCATCCCCATTTGGTTGCATTTATTTATCACGTACTCTGAGCTATAACTGATGACACAGCACCGGCACACTTCGATATTTTATAGCATATGGAGATGGAGAACTGTAATGGGCATTCAACATGCAAGATTTCAGTATACTTTTCGGAAGTAGTGAAAATACGATTGTTTAACAGTATTCCTTTTCTGTTCTTTCATTCTTTGAAGTTCTGAGGCAAGGGGTTCATAAATAACACATCAGTTGTTTCATAGCATTAGCCCCAAAACATTCTTTTGCTGCTGCGTCTTCTTGTTTTTTCACTGAAATGACAAAAGGAAATTAGTATGCGGTTAATTTTAATATATAATGAATGAAAAAAAAACTTTAAATCGTTCAGGTATAACATGAGTTAGGAAATTAGCGTAATGCCAATTGCAGTTTCTTGATGGTAGACATCACTTGGACTTAGCACTAAATAAAAAGTTCCATGTGGACACATTTAAAACGAGGTATATCTTAGGTAAACTGTAGAATGCGAAAGTTAGTACATAACAATCCATATAATTACTTTTCCTCTGTTTTCCTTTTCATTATCATACGCGTTTATACACAAAAAATGTTTATTTTTACGGTATTACTTGATGTCGAGGTAAAACAAAGAATAAATAATTTATATTTCCGCTGCTAGCTATCAAAAATGCTATACAAAAATTTAGAAACTGCAATGCAAATTTAAACTTGTTTCGCAAATTACTATGTAAAATAAAAACCAAAATCTGAAGAAAAAAAAACTTATATATGTTACATTACAGTTTATAATAGATTTTACTTCCAAATACATTTATTTTCTGTAAGTTGGCCATCTGTCTACGTGGACCATTATTCAATAGAATCGATGGTGACCAACATAGACAGGTTTCACTGCACTGTGACATATTTACGACGTAATATTACTCGTCCAAACATGATTCAAATAGTGTTTGCGTTAAATGTTATTTTAAAAGAATGAAATGAGTTGTACTGAAGAAAATTAAGAGTAAAATAATTAAACTTTTTATTTAAAAACTTTTAACATAATTTTTTTTTTTACAACTCTAGTTATAACCAGTGTACCAAAAATTTTCTTTTGACCTACGCGCCAATGCTGAAAATTATGTTTCATAACAATACAAATCCAGTGGCAGACTTAGGCATCATGCAGCCCTAGGCAATTTATGATCAGAGACCCCGTGGAAAGTTGTCCACTAACGAAATTGTTGCAAACATTAACTAACAAACATTAACAATAAGATCATTTTATTAATGCGCAAGCAACAATATTTTATTCTGTTCTCACTTAAGCATGTTTTCTTTTTACAGATGTAATGTAGCAGCACACGTTAACTACTATAGTTATATTGCAGAACTGAAGAAACGAACTATTATACCGAGCATTAAATTGCACATTAGAAGTCGTACATTCATTTATTCCAAACAATAGAAATAAATTTATTGTACGTACACACGAAGCAAAGATGAACAATTACTTATTTTTACTTCTGTTCCATGGATAATCGATGAGCTTCTAAATACAAAGTAACATTTTTATGTTATATCTACTCTACAAAGCAATTTTTATTTAAAAAAGATACACAACGTTTTTCGAGAATCGAGACAATATAAGAATTTTCCATAATACTTCTCGTCTCGTCTCGAATTATAAAAATAAACTTCTTATCTTGTGGGCAACACTAGATATTATTTACAAATAAGTAGAACGAATTTTTGCGTTAGTCTTATGTTACTTAATCTGTTAACGCTAGAATACGAGTTCTACCTCGTCTCCGGCTTCATTGCTTTTAGTGCGGGGGGGGGGGAGCGGTGGCTCAGTGGTAGAGCGTTCACCTCAGGTGCTTGGGGTCCCTGGGTCGATCCCAGCTCGCACCGTGTTGACTTTGTGGTGGACAAACACCGTGCTCGTGGGTTTTCTCGGTGTTCTCCCGTTTCCTCTCACTTTCTTTATTCCATCTTTTTACTCATTTATCATTATCACCGTCTCCTTTAGCCTAACCGGTATAACCGTGGAACGTTAAACTTAAAGATTTCATTTCATTTTCATTTTTGCTTTTATTGTGCTATTTTTGTCGTTATAATTTCTCAACTTCTGCTTTAGCTAACAGAAAGTAATGTTTAAAAGTGAAACGAAAACAAAACAACAAAAAAGTTATTGTGGTGTGGAATCATAATATGATTTTATGCTTTCACAACACCGGTAAAATTTCAGCTGTTCCGATAATCGTACTTAGCTTACTTGTAGTTAATAAGAGGTAACTATAACCTTGGGACCGAATGAGCACTCTCGGAGAACTAGTTTCCTTTCCATGGGCTAAAATATTTCAAAATGGGGCAAGAATAGAGACGTTAACTGAGAAGCTAACGGAAAAGCAAAGAGGAAAAAAGTACAATTCTAAATTCAACTAAAAAGAGAGAATAAAGAAACTATTTTTAATTTAACGTCCTACAATTAGGCACCGGGGATAAGGAAGACGGTGGTGATGATAAGGAACGCGAAAGTGGAGTGACGAAAATGAGAGAAAACTAGAGAACCCCGGAAATAACAATCCACACAGTCAGTGTTTGTTCACCACAAAGCTCATTTGGGGGGAACTAGGATCGAACAGAAAGAAACTTGTTAACACATTGAGAATCTACTGTACTCTAAACAGTATAATAAAGAGTATTTTGGAAGGAAAACAAATCAGGGAGAGGGAAAGTTATAGTAGGTACAAAAGAGTAAAGGATGTTCCGTGCATATTTTGACCAAACTCGATTCATTTCCCTGCACGCATGAATACGCCCAATCTTGGTCAGGAGTGTCTGTCAATGTAGTGCGTGAGATGTGAAGTGCCTGTGTTTTCTCGTTTTCGCCGAAAACCTCACCAAAATTGTGTTGCTTTTGGGTGAGTTATGTTGTAGCCGATTGCGACACAAAATTAAGCGCTTTAATAATCACCAAGTAGTGTTAAGAGTACAGTTAGTTGGAGCTGATTCAAGAATATGATCAGGGAGCACGAGTATAAGAACTTCATAGTCTAATCGTAGACTTCTTCAACAAAAGGGGCAAAATACCCAAAGGCAGATGGCGAATAATCTAAATATGTCTTTTAGAACTGTCAACTGTACCTTGCGCCAACGACTGAATCTTGAAAAGTTGTCAAAGGTGGCAGCTCCACCTTATCAACACCCACCGACGGGAACGCAAGCGTAACGCTTACAAGCTAAGCGAGCGGCATCTACCAAAGCTAATTTCACTACGTCGCTACATTGAAAAATGAAATGAAATCTTTGTTTTACGTCCCACGATTATGCCGGTTAGGCTAAAGGAGACGGTGATGATGAGTAATGAATGAAAACGGTGGAATGAAGAAAGTGGGAGGAAACAGGAGAACCCCGAGGAAACCCACGCACACGGTGTTTGTCCACCACAAAGTTCACTTGGTGGGGTGCTGGGATCGAACCCGGGACACCAAGCACCAGAGGTGAACGCTCTACCATTGAGCCACCGCGGTCCCGTCGCTACATTGGATGTTACATGGGTGTACCTTTCTATCTGTGGCAAACTAAGAGAAAATAATTACAAAGATAAAGATGAGAAGCCTCCACAAAGTAGATGCAAGCGTGCAAAGAGGCTCTCCCAAAAGGGTTTATGGTAGTAGCTTGTCACCGAGACTAACTAAAATTCGCAGGGTGAAGGAGAACTACAAAATCAACTCGCACTACTACTAGAAAGAGATCCTCAGGCAACCTGCGAGCACAAGCTACTAGAAATGTACGGAAACGAAATAAACATGATCCGCATTCATGAAGATTAAAGTTTCTTCACACACCTCGAGATCGTCCCTCCCATTCTACCAGGATATGAGGGAGGCTTCTGCAATATAAGCCATACCTCTCAACGAGATATTTGTGATTGATTTATAGTTTTAACTTTTAACTTTCTCTTAGCAGCGAAGTAACATGAGACATAGACCTACAGTTTAACGTGTGATCCAAAGCACATGAGCTTCCGCCGGGAATCGAATCCGAGTTCTCTGCACCCAGAAATACCTGTGAAGTCTCCAGAGGTACATCCAAGTGACTTTAGTGAATTTAAAACTTTAACTAGCTTTGTACAGTAGGGGTGTAACAATTGTGAGTAGACTCTTGAAATCTGTGAAAGCAGAAAAGAGGATGATCCCCTTATAGTTCTCGAAACATAGCCGAAGCTACGTTACCGGGCCATCATTGGAATTGGGGAGAAACGTCGAGCACTGCCAAATAAGGGGCCATGTATTTTCGTTTCTATTTGGATAACCATAATTTATCATATATATATGTGGATATGCATGTGGAACAACATATATATATCTTATGTCAAGACGAAAAGGCTAGCTGTAGATCGAAATGCATGAAAGTTTCTGAATTGTAACAAGTAACTTGCAAGTAACGGTATAATATTTATGGTGTTCACTACTTTATTTGCTATTGTCAATAATGCATGAAATCTACACACGGAACCAATACATATTCCACACATAAACCCGGTGTGTATGAAAATACGGAGAACCTATTGTTACTGTGAATATTCAATGATTTATCGTAGGTAAAAAATACTTGTTTTTCGACAGCACAAAATAAATAATAGTTAACGCTTTTAAGTGTGACACCACGGATAATTGTTCACTTTTTCAACAGATATTTAACGCAAAAAAACTTGCATTTACGATTGCATATTTAATGAGCAATTGTGTACGTAGTAGATAAAATTATTGTTCTGTTAATGAATCTTATCATCAACCTGAAATATTTTCTTCTATTAATCTTCTTTGGTCAAGAATATTTTAACTGAGATTGATTTCCATGTTTCCACTTCTACTATTACAGTAAGTAATCTTTCTTTGTTACTATTTTTATTTAAATGTAAAATTTATGTAAGAATTAACATCTAGTTGTTAAGTTTAAGTAACTAGGAATTTCCACCTGAATAAGTGGTTAAAGATCTCATCTTTGGTGTGTGGAGCCCCAGGATTCAGTTTCCATGCTAATGTTTGATCTACATTTTATACAACATTAGGTCACTTTCCCTTCCTAGCAAAGTGTGACAAACTAAATGAGAATAATTACCTGTTTCTAGAATCGAAGCAAAGACCATGCAGGAGGGTACGAAATGTATTCATCTGATTGAAGGCATGAAGTGGAAAAATGAGACACCGGTAGAGGACTACGGATGGCCAGAAAATTAACAAAAGTCGTCATTACTGTTGTTGTTAAGAAATTAAAGCCATATCATTAGCGTTCAATATAATGAAAAATACAATAAGAAATAATTAACACCGTAAAGATAAGATGGTCCAACTTGACAGAAAATTATAATCATTTAGATCTGTTTGTAGCGTTTTAATGTTCCGTAATCGTCAATGGAGGATTTGCTTGGAGTATTATGTTTCCTGTTTATAGCATCTTACTTGATACAAAAGCTCATATCGGTGAGGAAATACTTCCATGGTAAAACGTTAATTATAAGCAAAGAACATTGAGAGACCATTTACATTGTCGCATTATGTGAAACAAAAGAATGCAGCTTTCCGTGTGAATTGAAGTAACTACTCATTGTTTTACACATTTGTATAGGATTAATCATAACGTAATATTTAGCCTCTAGAAATGTTATCTAGATGGCCATATAAAGAAAATATAGTACGGTACTATGTTTACAATAGCTAGAATCAATAAAACAATGCATAAAACTGGGAATATAACTAGAAGACATAGAGTTTCATAATATTAGGAAATAACCATATGTGAAATAAATTGAATCATTCCCATATATAATACTTTACATGAGGTTCTTAATTGTAACTGCAAGAAGTAGAGCATTCAAAATTGCACATATTGATTTGACGAGGAAAACTTAAAGAAACGAATGTCTATTACAATTCAAAATTGAAGAAATGAATTGAACGAATCTACTCAATTCAAAACTTATCAAAAAATATGAATTTTCTTACAAAACTTCTTCAAAATTAATATCTTCTGCAGTGGTGTACCATTACATAAAGAAAAGCCTCTATTTATATTTATTTTTTTTCTGAGCACATTAATACAATAAAATTAAGTCGAACTTCGTGACGTGAATTACAAATAGTTCATTAGGATGAAGGTAAATATTGATGGCACATATACTTACTATATACAGTTTGCAAAAATCATAAAACACTATTAAATAGGTAAATATGTAAATATGTATCTTCGTCTATGTAGACATGACTTGATCTCTGTTTGGTAGAACTACTTTAACAATTTTTTTTTTTAGACTATTCTGCAAAGTGATGTGTGAAAAAGACGTCTTGAGGGTTTACAATTGAAGACTACTGGGAAGAAAGGCGAAATATCACTCTTTGGTCGAAATTGAGTTATAAACATCAGTGTGCAAACTTCGAAGGGTGGAATCTGCTATCTTAATACAGGGTGTCCAATATACAATGCAACCCGGAGTTTAGGATAGTAGAACTTTTAAATCGGAAGCAATACATAAATAACGGTTATACCAAAATGAAGCCTTGTTCATGCATATATATATTTAAACTAGGAAGCAACGATTGGAGTGCACTAGGAACCACACATTGATGCCAGATGTAATCGAAGGTGTATTTTTTTTTTCACAAATCACGTGAATTGCCTCATAACTCATACGTATGAATGTTCTGTCGTGAATTTTCAGTTTCTTTAGTTATAATAGCTTGGAATGGAAACTGGAAATTGAAAAAGATTTTTTAGTTTCCACCGATAACCAATCGGATGTGGCCTCTGTAAGGAGTAGGCCTAACTAGCGAAATCGAAGTTTTCATAAATTAACATTCTGAATTGGCAACACTGCTGATGTTTCTGGGCATCAAAAGGTGTGTTAAGAATCTGTCTACATTATCCAATTCTTGAAAACAATGAAAAAGAAACTTTAAAATTATCATGATAAAACTTTTATTTACATGCACCCGGCAACACTGCTATTCATCATAAAGTGAGTTGTCAGTTCTACAGCAGATGCTGGAAGCTTCCCCCGTTTTGATTCAAACACATGTTCACACGTTTCACCATGTTCGAAGCAACTTTACCAATGGCGGAGGCAAGGAAGGGCCAATGGGGCCAGGCCCCTTTGCTGGAATTCTTAGCCCCCCTAGTGGCCCCCCATACAGAATGATATTGCTATAGATCGACAAACGATGAATGTGATGTGGCCACAAGTGAAACTACTACCAAAACATCTCTCGACAACAAAGTTATTAACTGCAGAATACCGTATGTTGCAATAGTCTGCGTTCGGAGTAAAACAGCATCAGGCTGGTTTTTGTTTGTAGTACAGCAAGATCTAATTCACTGATATCTGAGCTGCATGCATTGACCTCACAACCTGAAAATTCCTTTTAACCTCTGTCCCTTATCTACTTATCTCCTTTGTTTTTGACAAAGAACCAGAAAGAAAAGCAAGAGTAAATGGTATTCTCATTTGCTTCAAAGTTGAAAGTCATACTAAAATGTAAGACGCTTACTTACAAATACCATACACTGGAGTAAAACATTACATTTGCTTTGGACGAAAGCAGCTTTCGTACACTAAGAGTAATTAATTTCCATTGATTATGGGGACATAGAACAAATGCATAGCATTCATTAAATAATTTGGTAATACTAATACTACTAATAATATTTTTAAAGAATCTTAATACCGAGTCGTCTTCTTTAATGTACAGTTAAAGAAGAGAGCACTTTTTTTTTATTATTTCTGAAATAATCATTCTCTCTGTTGTTCGTATTCCGATCGTTTGAGAAAAATAAGATACTGAATACTACCAACACTTATTATTTGCTACTGATACTGGTTTTCCCTCTCAATTACTTTCTGCTCCTGTCTCTAGCATGTCTCGTTTCCTAACGCTCTTGGCCTTTGGCAACTCTGTAGAAACCTTCTGCTATTATGTTAAGAAGTGATACTAGCGACCTTCGGGAAACGTAGTCAGCGTTTCGTGGACCCATACTACTAACTAAAGGCTGGAGAAATGTAGTAAAAAAATCAGTGATTGTCTGTTCAGAAGCATTTTCTTTTAAACGCTTCAACTGTAGCTTAATCTCTAAAATGCTACTACACAGAGAAATGACTAAATTTATCACAGAGCCAGTGTTACGATCTCCTGATTACTAACCATCAGGTAAGATACCGAGATGATACAATTTGGTTACGACAGTAATGTTATTTTGTGTAAAAGTAGTAGTTATTCCCGTGACCAGGTTGTGTCATCCCTTTATCTTATCTGATGTTTAGTAATCAGAAAGATATCAGAAGTTTCTGGAACTGGTCCACAAAGATTCCATTCAGTGAGTTCAGTCAGTGAATACCCAAATTAATCGCAGATTTATATTTGTTTTTCGTCAAAATATCCTTAAGCATTTCTGAGAAAAGTGTACTGTAGAAGTTATGCAGAACAGTAAATCAGCGATGACATGAATTTTCAACAGCATATACTAATTAATGCCGCTCCTTCATATCTAATCTCAAAACGAACAATAATAATTTAGCATCGACTACAGGATAGTAGCGCTAAGTTACTTGAACTACACTTGAATTTATTTGAAGACTTTGAAACATCCGAGGCTCAGAGGATAGAAATAAGGGAAATGAATCAATTGGGCCATAAACATTCTTCTAGTGACACGGAGGAAGAATTTTGGTAAACTCCCAAGTCGAAATCTTTATCCACGAAAGATCGTTCACATCATCTTCTGAATCTGAAGCCGATGTTCTACCTCTGAGCTTTGGCTGTTTAGTATGGATCTGAAATGTTTGAGTATTCGAATTCACGTCAAATTCTAAACACTGGAGAAGGTAAACAAACAAAAGAAAGGAAGAAAAAGGCCACTATACTCCTTTTGCTGTAAGAATTTCACATTGAAATGTCTGTTCTAACACTGTTTCATATTAGGAATAGAAAAACACATTCCCTCTCTTTGCTTCAAAGAGTATTCACTTTATCATTTTAATTAAGGGAAATCAAACTCATTACTGTTTTAGAGCTCAAGAGTCAACGTAACGAGAACTGCATGCAGATCGAAATAAGAGGCGGCAGCCGGGACAGTTGAAGAAAGAAACGTTTCTAACCTGAAGATCGTTATCTTAAAAGCAATGCAATTTTTTTTAACAAAATATAAGGATAGATAGATTAACGAATGTCACTTCGTCTTCTGCAGATATAACATTGACAGTGGCGTCAATAACAACTCTACAACTTGGGAAACCTCGACTTTATTCGCCCCTAAATGATTGGTTTCATACTATGCTTATTAGCTTACTAGAAGCCTCAAAGTCAGGGAAAATCCTGCAACGGTGCAGCGGGGTATTCGAAAAGAGCTAGTTTCATCGCCACTGAACACTACGAGCCGGTTTTCTGTGCCTCACCTATGAGCAGCCTCTGCTATTTTTAAAGAACCACTTGCAAGATTACACTTTCTGAAAAGATTGATATGCAATATGTCTATGTTTTTTTCCTAGTAATGTGTTCTTAGGCTGTTTTAAATAAATAAATAAATATATATATATATATATATATATATATATATATATATATATATATATATATATATATATATATTTGCACAATCTTTTAGTTAAACACAATAAATTGTTAAACCATCTAAACTAACTACAGTGGTAAGCTTGTCTTTCTGAAGGCTTACAGAACCAGGTTTTTTTTTTTTTTTTTTTTTTTGCAATATGCTTTTATAAACGTGGTAGTTTTTTTTAAACAATTCAAGCGAAATTTTGGTAAATGCCAATACACGCATAAGCTCTTGAAACTTCTTAAGACACTACAACATGTACATGATTTTATGAATTGGTTTCCAAAATTACCTGGTACAATTTTTTTTACAGGAGTACATTTACGTTAACTCTTTGCAAAAATATCATGTTGTTATAATAATAAAGTAACACAGTACGATAAGGACAAAAAATAAATGTCAAGCTACACTCTACTGGTAGAAATTCACATATTGAAATTCTTTGCTGCAAAGTCATATGGAAAAACAACTTGTTCTCTGCAAAATTTTAATAACGTGATCGTTGTCTATTCCCTGATCAATATTATTATTTTTGGTAGAAAAAGAAAGGAAATAAAAAATGGCCACAGATTGTCCCAGAAAGGGAGTGGAAATGTAAAACTAATTCGTCTCATTAGGAAACTTCTGAAATCAATGATATTTAACACAACCAGGTAAAAGTCACTCTTCATTACTGAAACACAAGAACAATTTACAGAAAATTGATAAACAAACACAAAAAGTATCAATTGCTGTGAGAATTTTATACCAGTCTATAACTAAGACATAACAATTATATCCATCTATATCTTCTTTTAGGTGCCTACTTTTCATTGGAATGGGAAACAAACGACATATTTGTCATAGTTCTCTCATTATTATACCAAGTAACAAAAAAATGTCAGTTTTCCAAATAGCTGCAGGTTTTCTAAGTTTACGGTACTTCCTGAAGTTGAAAAAGTGACCAAAACACCTCATGCTTCTACATAGTGGTGTGGTGAACCTATTGCTTTCATCTGCTCACTGTGAAGACACAACAGAAAACATCATTGACATTGTGTGCTTGCAGTGAGAAGTATTGTGAATATATATTGAGTGATTCTCTAGTGGTAGCTTCCATCAAGAGGTTTTCTGGCATGTGGTATCTACACAAATTTCTGTAGGCATTATGGTAATTCAAGCTGAAAAGTTGTTTATTGATCAGTCTAAATTAATCATTGTGTTAAGGAAAATTATAAAGATTATACATGTAATAAAAAATCAGAACAAAACGTGTTATTCTTTTCTTTTTTTTTTAATCGGGACAATATTTTGTATTCTCAAAGCGAGCAATCGCGATTGATTGGGACGTATGGTCTACTCAATTCCAGTAGGTACACTCATGTCCAAAGCTATTGTCACATGTCTATAAATATGTTATTGTAGGAATATAATTTGATAACGAATTCGCTCGGTATTTCTTGTAATAGTATCTGTATAATCGGCAAAGAAATGTACGTGGAAAATTTCATGTCAAAAGAGGAATAAATAAGAACAATAGAACGAAAATAAAACTTTATTGTCCATTTGGCAACATTTTGTTTTATTCATTCTAATTTTCGTATTTATAATTCGTTTCCTACGCTTTCAAAGTCTTGACTGGAAGACCAATCGGAAAACGACCATTAGGAAGACCTAGGCGCAGATGGGAGGACAATATTAAGATGGATCTTGCAGAGATTGGAATACAAAGTAGAAACTGGATGCAGTTAGCTAAGGATAGAAGTCAGTTGAGAGCTTTTGTGAACGCGGCATTGAACCTCCGGGTTCCATAAGCCATAGAGTTAGTTAGTTATAATTCGTTTCCTATGAAATTTATCACAAATATACATTTCCCGATTATACACATAGTATCCGTATTAAAAGTACTCTGCAAAGTTATTATCAAATTACTATATTGTTGCTAGAAGACAGTTATAGTTATGCGACATTCATTTTGGACATGAGTGTACGTAGATCCATAGATGGATATGTTATTAAAATACAAGTCGTATTTTTTGATCAGACTTGCGTAAGCGATATCTAAACTTTCTGAACAATAGCAGCATGAAACTAAAACAATAGGCTTATTTTCCAATACTAGTTTAAGTTGTTTTAAAAGAAATCTTCAAAAAATCTCGTCTGCAAGCATCAAAGTTTGCTACAAGAATTTTATTACAACCATTGAAATCCATTGAGTGACCTGGAATAGTATTATGAATGGTTAAATGAGTTCTAATGAACATTTTCGCAGCAGTTCTATTTCGTTGGCGCTGGTATAGTGCATCCGGTGACCAATTTTCCAAATAATATTGGTAAATTTAAGTTCAGCGACAATAAAGGGTTTGGATTTTTATTTCTAGCCCTGAACAATACGAAAAATCAACAGCTAATGTATTTTCATGTTGCACAGAGCACTTTCCTCTACATTGTTCTTTTATTTAAGGCTTTCATATTTCCAGAGCGTGAAATCAGGACATTGTTCTGAATCTTTCCAACTGGAAGTTAAGAACACATGTCAGTCATTGACATTTTATCGGCTAAAAATATAAGTGCTAGTAATGTACTTTGTAAGTGTTGTAAAAAAAAATAACAATGACTGTCTGAAATAGAATCATTGACCGTTAAAGAAAAAAAAACTGACATGTGTGTGTATCGATCTCAGTTGAAGAACATCGGGAATAGAACCAAAAAGAAATAACTGTTCCAACGATATCGGGATACCTGGTAGCCTTAGTCTTTCTCTAATAGCTGTCTACGTGAAATAGTGCGTTATCAACTTAACTTGAAAAGCAACATTAGTGGTTTAGTTTTGTGATTGTTTTTACAGAAGTACTGAGCTTCCAGTTAAGAGTTGCTCTTACTCAACTATTTTAGTAAGTATTGCATTGATATTGGAAAATTTAAAGTTATTATTGTGTGTCTATAACTCAGTGGCGGCTCTTGAAGTACGTTCACCAGCAAAAATTTAGATTTTATCCCTAGATGCTAACGAAGGTAAAATTTCTTTCCTTATCATGTAGCGATAAACTTAATTTTTAACGATGTGACTACCCACAAAAGCCGCCAGTGTTATGACTATAAAATATCTTTTCATGACCACGACACTATTACAAAATATGAATCAGGCAGCACAAACTCTAGGAAACAGAAGAGAAGAAAGGACAACATCCTTAAGAATTTATTGCGAATTACTTAAAACCAAAAACAGTGAGTTAGAAGCGCAATCGGTTGTGAATTTGGCTATTCACTTGCATATTTTAGTAATAAAGGATTAAATACCGTCACCGGTCTCTACGGAAATAATGTCTTCGACGTCAACATTATCTCCTCAATCAACGCTATCAACAGCCAATAAAAATATCACCAAACTGATAAACTTGCAAAATGATCCAGAAATATCCCCATGCCGTAAGCGTCGGTGGACCACCAATGAACAACTATCGACATCTCGTCAAAAATTGGTGGTCCCTCTGCGACGATCCGTGGTGGCCCCATTTCCGTTTTGAAAATTATACCACTAACGGCAAACACGCGACAAAACGCCAATGAACCATGAAATTACTCCTCCAAAATATCCCTGTATTTTAAATTGCCTGTATGCTTGATTGTTTACATTAAGGTATCTAAGAAGCAAAAAAAAAGTACCCGGGGTGGTCGCGAACCAACAACCTTACGATTACTAGGCAGGGTTTTTTCGACTTCACCACGGCGACGATAAAAAAAATCGCATATAGAGGGATAAATCGTTGAGGTCTTTTGAAGGTGGCCAATCAGAGCGCTCCTTTAACCGTGTATTTTCGACGATAAGCGTTTGGGATCAGATAAAATCAATTGATTTTGAGTGTAAAGTCCCGTTCAGCTGTTAGATCCAGAATGAAATGTTTTCCCGTAAAAGAAGGTGGACAGTATTTTAGTAAATTTTACTACAATGGCTTATACAAAACGCAAGGTATACTAGTGAAGCGATGTCGCTCATGAGAAGTGAAGAGACCTTTCTAGTTGTCGCCAACTTGAACTTCAATTTGATAATTTAATCAATAAACTAAGATAACTTTTATTTTTGTTTTTTACGTATGTCTCACTATTAGTTGATTAATACCGGACTTCCGAAGAGAAATCTAATTGAATTTATTAACCGTTAATTTATAGCGACAACTCCCAGTCACGACCTGTCTTCAGTTGTAATAAAGGTAGGAAAGACTGAGAAAGAGATAGATGAAGTCAAGGGGAAGGTAGAAGAGAGAGAAGTTGAAGAAAGCAGAATAGAAGAAAGAAAGAGGAAACTAGAAATGAAGAAGTGTTGGATAATTATGGAAATATAGTGAGAAAGTTTAAATAAACATTAAAAGGTGATTCATATCCGGATTTTATTATTCGAGAATCAATTCTGAATTCTTCCTGATGAGACATATGTTCTCACATACTACTTCCGGCCTGGGTCCAGGTAACTGCACAAGTTGGGGTTATCCTGACCCAGCCCAGATGGTGAGAAGGATTAATGTAATCGTTTGTCTGTTATTTCTGGATATTAAACAACTTTCATCCAGTAACTGATTTTGCATAGTGAAGATTGAACAGACACTTGAGTTAGCCAAGGAAAGAAAAATATTCAAAGTAATACACATATTTTCCACGAATCGGTGTTCCGGAAATCCTTGAAAAGACTGTCGTTATCCCAGCTTACTCTGTTGTTTCGGCTTGCCTTTCAGAGCCGATTTGGATTAATTTAGAATTAGTTATCCTTCATGACCTCGGTCATGAACCAATACACACATGTTATAGTCATATGCATACATAAGAAATGTTATTATTTTAGACCAACATTAGAGATTACCACTTAAAGCTAAAGTTATCGCTCATTCACACACAAGCATACAGGATAATGTATTGATACAGTTAAGTAGGTAATATTTGCTTGGAAGGAAACTACTATCCAGCTACAGTTTGGTAACATTTATTACACCTATTAAAGGTAAACACAAATAAAATATTAATTACATGCGAATAAGAGTACATATAGTTATATCATTATACATGACATGTTAAATTATGTCAATATAGATTTAATGTTAAAAGGGGATGACAGAAGAAAAAATAAAATATAAATTAAAAATTAGTCATATCAAATTGTATCTTCTTTGTAACGTTTTTTCTTCAATATCACATTTACATTCATTACATCTTTATAATTCAAAATACATATATTTAATCATTATTTTACGATTTCAAATCAATTACCCCGCTGAATAAAATTTTTAGGTTCAACACTATATCATGCACAGTAAAATAAATTCGACTATACGATGAACGAATAACCGGGAAATATTGTAAACGCTTACATCCTTGACGATTTCGAAACTAATGAACATTCAAGATTTGGGGCACGTATGTAAGCTGAACTACAATACAAAAAATTATTTGACAGTTTGCCATTCAAATGATAAAACCTCAAAATTTAACATACACTTATAGGCTTAAACATCTACACGAAAATTCATCTCTATGACATTTTATAGAAACAAGAATGGAGACAATGAGCATTACAACGGTAAACTTCGATCAGAAAATGTTAAAGGAAAACGGAAGCAAAGTTAGATTATATACTATGCGATCGATCACGACTACAGCGAGTCAAATAGTGATGGAAAGGGTCCCTTGATATCTGACGAGATTACATAACTCCACGAAGTGTATCTCGCAATATCTCAATTGAATATTCAAGTTCAAATAAGGTATGTTAAGTGGTTAAGAATTGTCAAGTTAAAAACGGGGGGGGGGGAGATTGAAAAATATTTCTTAGAGAAGAGAATAGTAAGATAGCTAGAGAAGAGAAAACAGAGGCGCGCCAAAGAAATAAGCTAGAACACTAGACACTATTTATATAAAGATAAGTTGTCGAAATTAAACACACAACAATCGTCAACTTCAGAGCCAAATATACTTTTCAATATACCGAAACAGATGGCCAACTAGATGCGTGGCCAACTAGATGGGGCCTAAGTACGAGCCCATGCCTTCTAGGCATAACGTTATGACTGGAAGGGGTTTAGAAGAACTTTGGGAATCTATTTACGCCAAGAATACTGTGGTTCATACGATGGCAGGTCATGCAAACGTTCGAGTCCTTCGGGCGCATTTCTTGACGTAAGTTTCCTTGACAATCCTTCTAGAAGATTTGAAGAGGGATTCCAACTTCACTCAACAACTGAAGACATTACTCAATGATCTACTCGAAGGAAAAGTTTCGCAGTTTGCACATCTGAATGCGTGATCGAAGTCTCCAGACTATTATACGTCAAACTGGCAGAAGTTTCCTCATCTGCTCGTACTGCCAGATTATGGGTGCAATGCTTCCAAATGGTCAACATTATGCGTCTTTTTATTAGAGCAGAACGCTCTGGCGATAGTGGCATCTATTCAGAAATGTCCGAGCAACATGCAGAACTTCGCGGATGTCGACGAGCCAGAGAGACGTCGGAAAGCTAGTGGGTTGGCTCGTACTCATAGCCCATTCGAATGACAATCAGATCACCTTGTTTTATTATATACTGAATTGGTTGCTGATGAAACCGTAAACTGTGATGATACTCATGAGTGCGGTATACGCACCATGAAGTCAATTGTGGGTCAGCGCTTCAGTGACGTTTATCTTAAGCGAAGAAATAAGTACAGTCATCTGCAAGTGTAGCCAGGACGATTAAGATTAAAGACACATCGGTTGAAGTAAATCCAAAACCAGCTTTTCATTGCCTTCTGTGCGTTATACGCAGTGAAGAGGAGCTAGCAGGTCACTTAAAGTACGAGCTAGGTGCTAGACCACATGCATTTTTCGATGGTTTAGTAATGCAGGAAGGAAACAAGTCAACACTCAAAAGCGTTCTGCGGTTCGTGAAGACACTCTTCCACCAAATTCTGTTTTCACAATGGATGGAGGATTCCTACTGCATCGAGTGGCATGTTGTGTCAAGCAAACTTTCAACAGATATATCTACAGTATGTGAAATACATAACTAATCACTACGCAATTGTGATGTTTGACAGCTACATCTCTCCAAGCACAAAGGGCGAAGAACATGCCATCAGAAGTAGGATACAAGCAGCTGCAGAGACAGTTATCACACACGCTACACTGTCAATTGTACTACAGGAAGTATTTCTGACAAACGCAAAATATGACACGCTTCATCGCACTTTTGTCATGGCATCTCGAAAAATATGACATCAAAGTACTTCAAGCTCAAGGTAACGCAGATACGATGGAGGTGCTAAATTCTGTAGAAGTGGCAGAAGAAACCTTGAATTTCATAATTGTAGAAAACATCGACTTCCTTGTTCTTATGATTTCTCTTTCTGGTGACCAAACCGTCCGAGTGTTAACACCTGGATAGGAAAACGCACACAACAAGATCTGCAGTGACAAACTAAAGGTTGGTCTTGGGAATCTCCTTCGCGTACTTCTCTTCTTCCTCGCTGCAACAGGTTGTAACACAACTTCCGTGCCCTTCAGGAAAGAAAAAGTCAGATCTTTCAAAAAGCTTAAAGAGAACGAAGTTTTGAAGGAAAAGGTGTTGATATTTGACAAACCAAACGCCATTCATGAAGAAATCGCTGCGGCAGGTGGGACGTTTCTGGTTGCTTTGTATATGGATGTGACATTAATGGAAGTTTGGAGCAAGCATGGCATCAACTATTCGCAAAGTGGTAAAGCTATCTCTGAAATCAACATTTAATTTGGCGATTCTTCCACCTACTCATTTGCAGCAAAGCAACATTTCTATCGAGTTTGTCACAGATGAGGCTCAAATTCGAGTTAGTTTGCTTTTCTTCTCTCTTTTTCTGTAAACAAACAAAGTTTTTCACTCATTTTCCTTGTTTGGAACAGCATGTTTCCAGTTCGAATCAAACAAAAATTGTTTATCAAATTTTTTGTGCCTTTTATATTTGTGGTCGGGGCGAGGTGAGCCGTCGTGACTCTGCAAGATAAGGTGGGTAGTTCTCACAGTAAGAATCACAAGTAAGAATAAAATTTTAAAAAATACGTTCATGAAGATTACACTGCTCTATTCGTTATCCCCTTTTTCACTCAAATTCAATTCATATTCACACAATATTCTGCATTTAGCTCTTTTGTAGTTTTTCGTTTTTGTATCATACGTTAATATTTATAGTTGCTGTTTTGTATGTTTATTATCTGCTACATTCAAGAGCGGAAAGGTGTACATTTACCTCAAACAAAATGGGATGGAATGCTGAACAACGGTTGTTACAAGCCCACTCCCACCGTCCTAGATGCAGCGTCGGACAATGTCTTACATATCACCTGGAATTATAAATCTGGATGTGAAGTAAATTGCAAGCCTGAGAAGCAGTCTACGATGTATTAGTATGTGTGGACATTGCGCCGGCCACACATGCCAGAACCGAGCCATTCTGACAATGCTGAGGAGAATGAAAGTGTAGACGCTGAAGTGTAACATGCAAAATATTTTCAACAATGTTATAGAATAACAATAATTGTGAATGCTCTGATTTATATTACAGAAAAAAATCTACAATCAGTGTTTTTTCGGCTCTCATGGTGTGACTCAAATATGACATTACTATTATATACAGTAGATTCAGGAAACACCGTTTTGGCCAATATTTTCAAACTATATATTTACTTGTAATTATTCTGCTCTAAAGATGTTTACTAAAACTTCAAATTTTGCTTTTTACCCCACTACCATAGTACATAATTCAATTAAAATAATCAAGAAGCACCAAATTATTGTTTTTATTTGAAGTTAACCTTTTACTTACGTAATCTGGTCTAAAAATATTAAATAACTTGGCCCTCGAAAAAGCTTTATCGGACTTCAACTTTCAAAGCCACACCCCAAAACACTAATACCCAAGATGTAATCAGTTTTTCAAAATGGCGGCTTTCCCCAAAATGGAAGCAGTATGTTAGTTAGAACACTCCTCAGGATATTTCCACCAATGTTCAACGTGCTTTTAGGAAATGTCCGGATCAAAGCCTAATTTATAAACTCTCAGATGCGGCAGCCATGTTAGAAATGGCCGCCATATTGGATGACCCAAACGTTGGAGCGGCGAGGACTTTTAGGTTTGGGAGGATGTTGGTAAGGATTTTGCCTACTGAGTTACGAAAATGCACTAATTTTGTGTATGTTTCAATAAACTTTTACCCCACAGCGTTAGAATTAATTTAATAAGATATTACGGCTTGCTGCACACAAAATTGAATATCTCCGTTAGTTTTAGACATTCCCTTCTGATCATCACCGTCTCCTTTACCCTAGCCGGCATAACTGTGGGACGTAAATCTTTCATTTTATTTCGTATGAGAGAACTTTCAATCTGCTCATTTCTCGGAGAATGTGTGTATTTAGCAGATAAAGATACAAATTCAACACAAATTAGAACAGCAGTAACCTTGCACCCACTGGCGTCTCTGGCATGTAAATTTTGGGGGGACATTAAAAAAGCTATTTAAATGGTACTACCTAACCCAAGCTATGTATTATCTTCGATTCCATTTGTTATTTTCACGGACCCCCTGAGAACTCTGAACTCTGTTATAATCGTTTCACAGCCTGAATATTATATTCCAAATACGATCGTTAGTAAATAAATTAAATTAGAATAAAATATGGAATATTTTGTACTTCAAAATATTGGGGGAGACGCGTCCCCCTCGTCCCCCCGCCAGAGACGCCCATGCTTGCACCCTTCACTACAATTGCAATATTATTTTGACTCACGAGAATAGTTTATCCGATAAATATGTTCTTCCTAACACAGTAACCTTCTCCTTCGTTTAGATGCAATGAAAGATGTAGGTATAGCTATTTTACACACTTAAACACACTTGCACTTACAGACTTTCGAGTGACGAACTCAGTACTGATCAGGAACTTTTACTCATCATACACAGTGTGAAATTACTTGAGCAACGTACAGATCTTTAAATGTAACATGTAATCGGAAACCTGTTACCTGATTGACTCCTAACGATCAATCATCTTACAGAAAACGAAGCTACATAATAATTCTAAAATCCCTTCCCTTTCCTGCTCTACCTTTGCAAATACATAGAAATAATCTAATTACATGAATATAAACATTAATTCTTATGCCTTTTCAATAATTTATCCCACTGACAAGAGCGGACTTTCCTACCTGGCTATCCGGCAATCATTTTTTTCAACTATTTTAACGTATTAGCATTGTCCATTTTTTTTTAAAAAAAGTACTTCTTTTTATACTACATTCTTCATTTGCTGTAAGCAGTGGGTGTGCCTGGGGATTCGAAACCCCCCTCCTCGAAATCACAACTTTTCTTAAATTTTGTTTAATTTTAGCGGCGATATTATAAATTTTAATACAATTTGTCCTCATATTGAATTTAGACACCTTCCCTCCGAAATAAATTCCTGCTCACTCACGTCCCCGGCTGTATGTAAGTATTAAATAAATTTAATTAACATATAACAAGCGAACCCTATTTGGCAGGATATGGTTTGAAGGTCCAGCTCCTCGTTCCACTCTCCGGTTACCCTTGTATATTGTACCCCTATTGCAAGTTCCTTGTTTCTTTTTTTTTTTAATGTCAACTTTACCAAATACATCTATCCTCCCATTCGATTGTGGAAGAGTTCATTTATATTTTTTTTCTACCTAAGTATAGTCGTACATTTTTTGGTTTAAATTTTTTGCACACTATGGAACGTTAGGCTCACACAGTTTGATACAACCCAATGAAAAAAAAAAAGATTTCTCTTCTTCTGACACTTGCACTTCCCCTATCACCACTACCCTTTCTTTGGTCTTCTCCTCGCTTATGCCCAACGCTATTAATTTGTTGAAATTATTGAAAGAAAGAATTAAACAATATAAAAGTAATGTGAAATATGGCAGAGAAACTAACACAATCTTTAAACATGTAAAAGAAAAGGGACATGATTTGAACTGAGAAGAAGTTATTGTACTGGAACGGGAAGAAAGATTGTGGCCGAGAAAGTGGAAAGAGGCCTGGTGGATAGAAAAGGAAGGGGATGTAAACTTAATGAATTGGACCAAAGGTATCAGCATTAATAAAGAATGGAGAAATATTATTGATAAATACAGAAAAATGTATATGAATTAATGTATTCAATGGGTGCTTGCTCTTTGTTGTTTCTTTCTAGTAAATGTTATGTTGTCCCATTGGTCAGTTCAGATAGATTTCCACGCTTCTGATTGGCTGTTTGAACGGGCCAATGAGAAAGCAGATAGGGAGATGAATTGTGTATATATACTTGAGTAATTTTTTGTATCACTCAGTGTACGTCTGATGAGGATCTTGGCTAGAAGATCGAAACGTCACGTGTAAATGTGTTTTTATATTAAATAAGTGCAGTCTTGTTCAGCAGTGTGTTTATTTTTCTGATTTTATTCGCAAGACGTTGACTATGATTGTGTGTCCGTATGATTATGAGAACTATCATTTTAATTTCTCTATTTTCTTTACACATAAGTATTGAGGGTTGGCGAAGATTTTTTCACTCTTCAAAAGTTTTCTGTGTTCCTAATCCGAGTTAAGTTGTTTTCAAGGAGTTACAATTCTATTTCTGTAGACAGAATAAGCGATTGACATTGAGGTAAAAGAAATAACATACATGTAAGGTGGATAATGTTAAAAGTGATTCTATTGTTTTAAGTAGAAAAACAAACATTTACGCACAACCAGAACTTGTACTACTATCTTTATGCCGTTTTTATTTTCTTCTTTCTTTTTCTTTTCTTTTTTCTTGTGATTAGGTATAACTTTGTTCCCGTAAATTGCAGTTGGGCGTCGAAAATCCGGATTCATGGGTCAAAATTTTGATGGTGGGCCAAAGTTCGCGAGTCCGCCCCTGCTCTGTGATCATTAATTCTGATTTCGATTCCATTACATTGTTACCTTCTTTTTCAATGAAACTTGTTTCTTTCCAGTTCTTTAGTATCCTTCTGTTGAACCTTTTAATTACATTTATATTTGCTAAAGCAGGGCTACCAATATATGAAAATTATTGTAAGGCGAAAAGGGAATTCCCATTTTGCCTTACGATAACAAGTCATTAAGTACCAATTTTTGATTGACGTTTCCTGAGATAAGAATCATAAGGCAAGACGGGAAAAGGCGAACAGTGAAGACATGATATGTGTGCTTATCCATGCCGGAAGAGATGGCAGTGACTCGACCAGAACCGGAAGAGATTGTGAAATTTAAATGCAAACTCCGTACTAAACTGTCTTCACTGTATCCAAAAACTTACGAATATTAATACTAATTATATCAGCGTGTCTCTTTCATATTCCTTGTAAAAATGTATGATTCAATATCATATTTTAAGCTTTTGAGAGAGATAAGAATATATTAAAAAGCCCTATGAAATAAAGAATTTCCTTTCACAAAAGCATATTAAAAAGCATTTCATTCCCTGTGATACAAAGAATTTTCTTCCACCGGAGTCTACACCAACATTCTGACAGACAACAGCTTCGTTAATTTTCATGTATACACATATAAATTAGCAAAACTAATGTTAAATTTATAATGAAGTAATTTATACATGTACTGTACGTGAAGAATGGAACGCAATAACTTGCAAGTAAAAGAATAACTTTTAAAGGTTATTTTCATTTCAGATATCCGCTATAACAAGTTAATTAATCCGTTTAAGAAGAGGAAGAAGACTGAACAAGATGATAAAATATTCAATTTTAGGTAAGTAGTTAAATCTAGACTAATGAAGTTTTTTATATACTTTTAAGTGTTTTTCAAAATTTAACAGATTAACATGAAATCAATGCTTGAAATTTTGCACTATGAGCAATATACATGTAAGAAGATTAGAGAAAAAAGAGTCCTGTAAATTAGACACAAGAAAGTAACTTAAACTCAAAATATTTGCATGTATACGACTCGATGTAATTTGTATATACTCCTGTTAGACTAAAAATTTATGTTTTTGTTATTTCTTAAAAAAATATTTTGTTTTGGAAGAAGAATATTTCGTTAAAAGAAGAAAAAGAACAGGGAAGTAATAGGACTTACTTGGGGAAGTAATGCTCCCGGAAGTAGGAGATAAATACACGGTTCTGATTGGTTCGTGTAATCCGTTTCTTATCACGTAACTTACATATAGCAGAAATCAAACACTAGCTGCTGTCGGACTTTGTAGCCGATCGTGCTAGTACAACATACTACTAATGGAAATCGATTTTGGCCTTTGTTCAAACTCAGCCCAAGGGAAGTTTTTTAAAAATTATCATAACATTTTCTTTCATTAAAATAAGATGAAAATAATACGCAAAAAAGGATTTACTTACTTTTGTGCAGATAAGTAGTAGTACTAGTAGTAGTAGTAGTAGTAGTAGTAGTAGTAGTAGTAGTAGTAGTAGTAGTAGGAACGGGTTAGAAGCCCTGCAGGACCTGTTTTGTTCCACCTTGACTCCCATGATATAAATTTTGTGACCAACTTAAAACAGCGTTTCCGCCATGAATGTTGGCTCAAAACATTGCGATCTTATTGGGCAGAGCAGGCAGAGTGGGGTTGCGAAACTGTAACTTATGGCTTCATGATTTTGTTGTATAGGCAGATCCTCTATTTTATCAGATCATTGGATTTCAAACACAGAAGGAAGACCAGTCCCTTGGTTAATAGGTCAGCTGTCAATCAGAGTATGTTTCGGTTACTTGCTAAGTTCCCTCCCTTTTTTTTAATTTTAGTGAATAACTTAAAAACAATAAAGGACATCAAAAACATGGACTAAACTAAACTAATAATAAACTAATAATTGTTTCTAAACCTTTTCTTTTAGACTAGAAATTTAGACTAATGACGTTATAATTCCCGAACATTCAAATTTGTATACTACTCGTATACGGAAGATCTTAAACACTATTACTAGTTCATATAGTAACGTTTTGTATATACATTCAGATTTCGAGAAACACCTACCTTTTACACCTATGACAATCCGTTCCAGGGAACGCACATCAAGTATGTTTTGAAGGAGTTAACTACAAACATCCTCTCTTCTCTGGAGCTGAGATAGAGTTATCTCGTGTGACATAATGTGGCAGTTCCTTATGGTTTTCCCGAAAAAAAAAAAATGAAATGAAATTTCCATGAGGTTTCATGGAAATGAATGACTCCAACCCAATCAACCATGAGCTTTGTGATTATGATATGAAGCGTTCATCAATACAATACGTCAAGCGCTAACTTTAGGAAAGATGGGAAGGAAAGATGGGGTGGAACATGAAAGTTTCGGCTTGCTCTAACGTGTTTCATGGTCTGTTTCTTAGAGGCTGGAGACAGAGGCTCGATTTAGTTGAACAAACAATGTAGTTGAACGACCATGCTGAAGTCTTTTAAATTTCATCACCTGTACAATTTATTCAGTAGTGCTTGTCCCAAGTTACAGCCGCATGCCTCGTACACCTTTCTATTTTTAATTTCAGTTAGTAACCCATCATAGTTCATTTGCACTGCAGTAAAGTGATTTGCACTTTTCTCTTTCTTAGCTCTCGCAGTACTCTTAGCTCTTGTTAATGCAACTCTACAGAGAGAAGCTCATATTAAAAAGCAGAATGCTGTTCGTGATGGAGTGAACTCTTTTGCCATCCAATTGTTGAAGGTAAGTGAAGAATATCCTATAACACTTTTAGTTGATAGTTCTTTAATATTCTTATTCAGTAGTAGTGGTTGTTGGAATGTGGCGCATAAAACTAAACTTTTACGTCTTCGAGAGTCAGTTTTAAAATTTAATGTTCACTGTCACCTCAAAATTAAGAATAAAATAGTAAACACATATTGATTAACTCTATGAACTACCAGAACCAAAGGAATAATTTTTCATACTTATTAATGGAAGGAATACTTTCGAATCGTTCCCCTTGTGAAATCAAAGGCTTTCTTTGATTAGATATTTCATTAAAAATATCTTTATTACATTATTCACTATTGCGGAAAATATACGTCTTTCATTGATTTTTAAACGTAAATCCTAGTTAAAAGTTGCTACTGCACACATTGTGTTTAAAACAAAGCTAAGAAAAAACAAAAATAAGAAATAAACGAAGGCTATGGAAACATTGAAAATCACAATCAAAATGTGTTTAGAATCATCGAAAACATGAAGCAGAGAAAGTGTTTGAGACACTAAAGCTAAGAAGCAATGAACGTTTTACAAAACATCAAAAATAAATATAAACACATATGTTTGGAAATGCCGAAGACAAGCAGCAATGAAAGTATTGGGAACACCCAAACTAAGAAGCAAAGGAAGTTTTTGCAAACATAGAAAATAAAAATCAAAACTTGTATTTGGAAATTTCTAAAACAAGGAGCAAAGAAAGTGCTTGGAAACACCAAAACTAAGAAGTAGTGATGAGCAAATGCAAGACCAAGATCAAGACCCGAGTGGCCTTGGACTTGGTCTTGCACATCCAGTCTTGGTCTTGGTCTTGGCCTTGCATGCAAGAGTCTTGCAAGTCTTGCTTTTAAGAAATCTTATGCTTTTTATAGGTAAATTTTGCTCCGGATATAAGGGATAATAAATTCCACAACGCGCCAATAGTAACGGAAATAGAATATATGTTTCTAAGAGTAATATAGTTTACCTTCGTGTAAGTATGATGGTAGTGTACAACATAGGCGATGACCTTTATTTTTTCAATGAGTACTCACGCTTCATTACTTATAAGATAGATCACAACGTTTCGTGATCTTTTTATATTTTTTATAGATCCAATTCTCCTCTTGTTCCCAAACTGGGAAGGCTACCCCTGAGACGCATGAAAGAAAATCAAGATGGCTGGGTTGAACGGAAAATTAATTAGGTGTTAGAAATAGTAGCAGTGCGAAAAAAATAGATATAATTAAAAGGAGCAAGGGGAACTGGTTGGGACAATGGCTAAGGAGGAGCTGTGTTATTGGGGACAGCTAGAGAGTATGGTGGAAGGAAAGAGAGAGAGAGGCGAAGAAGGTTGTAGTTGAAGAAAGGTATTAAAACAGAAAATTTCTACGTCAAGACAGAGACTAGCTGAGGACCACCGTACACTGAAGCTTCTCAGATGCCGCAAGTGATCTGCCAATAATGGCAAAATAGCTATGATGATGATGATGATATGTTTAGCAATATTAGTCAAAAAAGGAGAAAAAATTAAAATAATATTGATTATAAGCAAACGAGGTTTAAAGAAATCAGCAATATTTCAAGTATGCTGCTGCTTTAATGGAAATACTTCCTGCACTTCGTTCTTATGCACGGATAAAAGATGTCTTTCAGTCCGAAAGTATTTCTGTGTTTCATTTTTATTGCCACTTTATTCTTTGATTTTTGCATAGTTTGCATAACCCATAGGGATACTCCCCACTTTTCGTAACAACTTCGAAGTACGCATGAAATTTACTTTTTTGCGCTCGGCACTTGAGGTTTTTTTTATTTTGCAGTGGCGTTTCGTCAGTAGACTCCCTGAGGCAAAGCAACTGAAGGGTGAAAAACACATCCTTCTTTTGCTATATTTATCCGAGGACGAGCCGACAAACTTTACCAGCTCGAAGGTCGAAGGTTTAAGTGTATTCCAGATAATACACCTGTATAGTAGTGTCTGATTTCCCTGTAAGTAATCCTCATTGTTTAAAAACTCAGGAATGCATCGTAAGCCTGCACCAATGACACATTTCTTTGTGTAAAGCGAGCTTTGATTAGAATGAAACCTGTGTGGCTTGAAAAAAGTAATAATTACAGAAAACGCGAACAACCGATTCAGAAAACGACATACTGTAGCTATATGCTACAGGAATACATCGACTCACACGGATTGCATAAACTACTGGGAACATATTCACTCAAGTGGCATTTTTATTGAAGCCACGAAATTCAAGTGAAAGGTGTAATGATTTTTTCCCTTTCCACATGTTATAAAAGCATTGAAGTAGTACTGGTACTTATGCAAGACTTTTGCGCAAGAGTCTTGGTCTTGCAGGTGTGGTCTTGGCCTTAGTCTTGCATCGGGACTCCTGGTCTTGGTCTTGGTCTTGCATGCAAGACTCTTGCAAAAACTGCTAAACCAAGACTCTTGCGCTCAACACTACTAAGAAGCAAAAAACGTTTTTGAAAACATCAAAAATATAAATTAAAATGTGCGTTTGGAAACACTTGAAACAAGAAGCAAAGAAAGTATTGGAGGGACTAAAACTAAGAGGCAAAGAAATTTTTTGAAAACATAGAAAATATAAATCAAGATGTATGTTTGGAAACATCGAAAACAAGAAGCACAGAAAGTTTTTGAAAACATCGAAAATATAAATCAAAATGTATGTTTGGAAAAACCAAAATCAAGAAGCAAAGAAAGTTTTTAAGAACACCAAAACTAAGAAGCAAAGAACGTTTTTGAAAACATCGATAATATAAAGCAAAATGTGTGTTTGAAAACACCTAAAACAAAAAACAAAAAAGCTTTTGAAAACATCGAAAATAAAAATAAAAATGTGTATTTTAAAACTCGAAGTAGGATAGTAAATAAAGTAGTTGGTAGGATAGTAGGATAGTTTGCAAAAAATGTCGAAAATAGGAAGTTCTGTAAAATTTTACAAAGTGTAATAACCAAAAGAAGCCTATAGTTCTAGAACAAGAGTAAGTACTGACCTCGAGTTTATTTAGCAACAAAACCTAGAGTTTTCTTCAGATTTCGTAGATCAATAAGCAAAACCTTTCAGATCCTAAATTTTTGTTGGTAAAAGCTGTTATTAAGCAGATTGTCGTTATATACTACATTACTTTTTACCTCTGACAATTATTTGCTACATGTGTAAAATTGATCTGCTATCATGCTCACATTTTGTGAAAGTGAAATTTTTTGTTGGAAAGGTCTTTAATTTGACTTTTATACAGTTTCTGACCACGCCAGACCTTTATTTGCTATTTAAACAGTATTTATTACATTCTTATTATCTCCAATTTTTTTATTTAATATTTTGATTGTCCATAAATTATGAACCTTGAGCCTACACACTATATTCACACTTTTATACGAGGTTTGTTCAAAACGTATCGAACCTTTGGTTGGCAAAAACACATTTATTGATTCGAAAATCCGAACAACTAACCTCCTTCAAAGTTTTCCCCACTTCTCCCAGCGCTGCTGCCATTGTTGGAAACAGTTCTGGAGCACAGTTTTTGGAATGGTGAGCAACCGTACCGTCGCATTCTGCGTGTGCTCTTGACTCAAATAAGGTTCCTTTTAGTGGCATTTTCAGCTTGCGAAATAACCCAAAAGTCACATGGATCCATACCAAAAGTCATACGGATGAGTAGGGAAGTTGACGACACACAGGAATGTTGTGTTTTGGCGATGAAAGCCTGAATCAAAGTTCGCATACACTCTCCTCATTCCTAAATTCTCGTTCAAAATTAAATGTCATGATCCGATTGAATGGTTTTCACGTTGGCATCGCCAAGTGTTTGGCAAAATTTGATGCAATGTCACTGCTTAAGTTTTTCTGTCATTAAAGAAAAACTGAATTGTGATGATCGCATAGTTTACGTCTTCACTTGTTGGCCGACTGCTAGCGGCTGACGCTTTCTCTGGGCGAGGAAAAAAATTCACGACTGCGCATGAGTGTCCCCTCTACATCTACACCAAAGAAATCCTCCCGCGCTTCATTCGTTTACGCGGGAAAAAATAAAGTTCGATACTTTTTGAACGCACTTCGTATAGCAAGTAAAAGATTTACTGTAACGTCTAGTTTGAACTCGATCGGATTAGTTCTATAATTTTTTTTCTTTCTTCTTTATTTTGTTTCCCAAAATATGGCTTGAAATTTAACCGTTCAGAACTCAAAAACCAAAAGCCTGTGCAACGTAATAGCACAATAACAGTCAAGGTCTACCGCAATACCATGTTCAATCTCGATCGCATGAGATCGAGGTCTGTTTTTCTTTTCAAATGTTTTCAAAAATTGACTGCCATGCCTTGGCAACTGAAATCCTACACAACATAATATATTTGCAAGATTGTCCAGGAAGTCAAAGTATACAGTAATGCCATATTACATACCGATAGAATGACTTCGATGTAAGCGTTTTTGTTTTCGAAAATTTCATTCAAAATGTGACCGCCCATAGCTCGGCTACTCAAAGCATGTACAACGTAATATCTCACATAGTTATAGAGTACGTTAAGGTCTACGGCGATACCGACTTCGATCTCGAGTGGATGAGTTTGGTTACATCCGTGCTGTACTATATACAGGGTGTCTCAAAAGTCCCCTGACATAGGGAAATTCTTTTACTATCAGAGTTACAACAAAATGTAAGAGGGAAAACCGTCTCCAAATATGATGTTTCCAATCAAACAATAAACGCAAAGTCATCAAGATTTCCATTAATAAATCAGTGTGAATCCGTATGGCAATGTTGTTATAGAAGACTAAGAGAACCTTGACGGAGAAAATCATGGAAACGAGAAAAGGAAACATTGCATAAGACTGCATATTGCAAACAAGTAGGTCTATTAGGATTCCCTTTAGTAACGGAAGTATGGTGAGGGGACTACTATGTTAAGGATTGAACTCCTTTTGGGTTATATATATATATATCTATCTATATCTATATCTATCTATCTATCTATCTATCTATATATATATATATATATATATATATATATATATATATATATATGTATAGATATAGATATAAATTCACACCTGTCCTAAAAATATACGAGATTGAATACTTGAACAACCTTGCTGAAATTCTACGTACACTGAACCACAAAAGTATCTCCCCCCCTAAGTGCTCTAATTCCATTACTTGGGGTCCAGGTAATTGGCAGTTGTTAGAACGCCTGGACAGATGCAACTCAACTTACACGTAACTTTTCCCGGCACTGTCAGCAGTTTGCAGCACTAAGTCAGGTCTTTATGCAAGTAAAATTGTGAGTAGATGACGCACGAAACATTTCTCCGTTCTGAGATGAATGTCTCAGATTCACAGCGTGTTATCCAATCAGCATCATATGTTAATCTCAATATTGCTATGTGTGTAATATATTATTTCATTATATACTGCATATTCAAAGAAATAAAAACACTGATCACACATGAATGAGAAACTGTTTGAAAGTAGCTGAAAAGATCAAATCTAAAAAAAACTGCTAGAAATGAGTTCGTAGATGACTGTCTCCATTGAAAGACCTTCTCCAAGTCTCCTTATTGTAACATATTTTTCTTTCTAAGGAAGAGAACATCTTGCTTGTCATACTGAGTATGTACTGAAATTGAAATTGAAATAGAAACACTTGAAAAGTTTCAGCCTGGCCGGGATTCGAACCCGGGTCTACCGAATAGAAGTTCAATGCGCTAACCACTCACCTACCACGCCTCTTCATCTTACGCCCAAACTAGTACCTAGTTAAAATCGTTTCATGGAAAATATAAACAAGATACTAATGCTTGTGTGAGTGTCTTAATGACTTACTCGAGATTTCCTTGTTTAACTTAAAAATAAGTTATATAGACGTTCCTCAATGAGGGAAATATCACGAAACGTTCTTCAAGTTGAGGCTACATCATCAGTTTCAGGGATGGTCCCGATATACATTACATTTTATTTTTACCACAACTTATAATTTCCAAAGAAGAAAAGACGACAGAAATTATTTTCAGATTCTTTGAATTGTATCAACACGTGTAGAAATAGACAGTTCTATGTTTATGTTTCATAACTACTAGTTTATTTTCTTATATTCATATGAGGAATTTGTGGCAAAGTGAGCCGGTGGCATTAGCCGAGTGACTCGGGCGTTCGGCTTCTGATCATTAGGCGCAATCCACTAGGGGTTCGAATTCCTCTGAAGAGCAAGGTCGGAATTTTAACTGTCCTCAGTATTTCTGTATTTGTGTCCCTGTAGTGTTTAGAATAGGTGCCATTGGCGAACAATACTCCGGCTGGGGCGATTTGTTTAAAAAAATATGAAGGCAGGAAACACCCATTGCAGCTACCTGGGTTCAAATCGTGGCAATTATTATTTTTTTGGTAAGGGAAGTTAATGTTTATGTAATTGTTATTGTAATTATGCTATTCCTATATTATTATTATTATTATTATTATTATTATTATTATTATTATTATTATTATTATTATTACCACAGAGGGAAAGAAATGTTTCTTAGGTTTACACATGAACGCAATGTATTATTACGTTTATGGATTTACATATAGAATTATCATTTTACGACAACAAGAAATGGAATATAAACATTTGTTAGCTAATAACAGTAATGCATTTTGTTTCGCCCTTGTTCTAAGTAGAAAGGTGAGGTGACATCTGAAAAGAATCATTCTCGTGACTAGAGTTGTAAGTTCGAACACTATTTGCAATTTGTATACAGCTAGGAACAATTACTTGGAACTCATTTTTTCTCATACTACAGCAGTAATGGCGTGTTTAGCCCTTATGTATTCATCAATTCTTGTCCAAACAGGTTACATTCCTAGACAGTTACGAATGAAGATTGATACGGATGACGTAAATTTGTGTTGTTGGCATTTCAGCTGTGAAGGAAGTCGTCTCAACTCTTAGACCCAGAGAAATGGAATATTTTTCATGTTAATATATATCAGAAGTATCAATATCGCAAATTATAGATTTCCTAAATTGCTACAATCGGAATCTAACCCACAACCCCAACATTATGAAACTATCGCTTAAGCCACTACTCTAAGACATCATTATTCTGATAGAAGGAAAAATTGATGTGCATTGAATTCAGTAATTACACATTTTACGACTCTAGTGTAATAATGCTGAAACTCTGATTTCAGTCATGATAAAGTAGTAAAGTATTATAGAGAAAGCATAGTCCAGAGAATTCAAGTTCAAACTGACAACTCATATCTAAAAAATACGAAGGCGCTGCCGTGTGCTCTAGCCTCAGCCCTAATTTTTCACGGCACGACATTGGGCAGATATTCATATTGATTGGAATGTGGTGTTTCAGGGGACTGGGTTATTTTTATAAAGTTAACTAATTTTTCAAACCTTTCTCAGTACCTTGTTTTCTATTCTTATGCGTTTTACTCACTTTTACAGTTTTTTGCAGTAACTCTTTAAGTACAGGAAGAAAACTCACAAACATTGAGAACAGTAAAAAAAATCACAAACACTATTCAAGCGTTCTTCCCTTGCCTGAAGTAAAACAATAAAATATAGTGAACATGCAATTTTTGGTCTTCCACATTCTATGTGTTGTCAAATACAGAGTTGGTGTGCGTCAGTGGGTCAAATGAATCGAATTTTCTGAGTGGGTCCGTGTGTCGTGGTTCAACAGCATGTGACCCACTGCGACCTATCACCCGCTATGACCCACTGTGACCCAACACCCACCCTGACCGAATACCCCCTATGACCCATTCTGTTCACTGCATTGCACACAGCATCTCTGAAGAGCCAAAATCGAACAGCATAATCTAAACCCTCGACCTTACCCATAGAAAATAAAAACACATTTCTGATTGGTTGAAGCTTGCGATTGTCTAAACCTTCTGGTGTATGTATTGAGTATTATAGTAGTAATAGAAGAAAATTGTCACATTGTTGGAATTGAAGAAGAAAATCGAAGAAACAGTTGAGGTTAAATTTATATCATGGCAGTCAATGTGGAAAAATCGAGCCCTGTGGGGTTTCTAACCCGCTTCTTCTTCTTCTAATACTACTACTACTACTACCGCCAAGTGAACTTTGTGGTGGACAAACACCGTGTGCGTGGGTTTTCTCGGGGTTCTCCCGTTTCCTCCCACTTTCTTCATTCCACCAATTCATTCATTACTCATTATCACCGTCTCCTTTAGCCTAATCGGCATAACCGTGGGACGTAAAACTCAAAATTTCATTTCATTTCATTTTACTACTACTACTACTACTCTTACTACTTGTACTACTACTACTTATACTGTGTATTCGTATAGCAAAACTTAGTACACACGTAACCTAGTCACTTTTTTGAGTATTATTTTCATCTTATTTTAATGAAAAATGCTTTGAAAATTAAAAAAAAAATAAAATATAAAAATAACAAACTTTCCTTGGCCCGGGTTTGAACCCACATGAAAAGCAATTATAATTACTAACCCATTACGCTAGTACGCTCGGCCACGAAGACCGCCAGTCGGTACTTGATTTTTGCTATATTTATGGTACGTGACGAGAAACTGATGACTGCAACTAACCAGAACCGCAAATTTAGCTCCTATGAGTATTGTCCAGCGTGATTTAAAAATATGCTTCTGAACACTGTGTCAATTTATCAACGTTTTACTTTCAAGGCCTCTGTTTCTTTTTCAGTTTTTTCTATTTACTTACCTGAGATGAGTATATCTAAGTGAAAAAACTTGGATACTAATATTTGGATATTAATATTTGAAATTGTAATAATAGTAATAGGATGTATACTACTACATGGATTTCGAGACACACAGCCTTAGTTTTAGAAGAAACTAAGGCTAACAACTGGAAAAAATACATTTTTGAATCACTGTAATATATAAATTATTATATGAAACAATTGAATGTAACTATGTGTGCCTCATCATCACAGCCAAATTGCAGTCAAATGAAATTACTTTTGGTATATAGTTAGGCCTTAATTCAAACTTGGATGCAATCATATTGCTTTCATTATAATAATATCCTAAGGGTCCCAATAACTCTAGTATATCCACAAATCATCATTTGTCATATTTAACCGAAAAACGACATGACTTTTCCGACAACCTGATACTATAAATGTTGTTAATACGCAAAGTTCATTGATCTAATCACTTATTCACTTACTCTCTTATGATCATCAAAACGTTTAGGGTACTTCCCGTAGATGTAGAAAGGTGAAATATAGTATCCAGCTCGGTGTAGCATGCCAGTAAACAAATAAAAAGCAACAGGATGATATTTCTCCTTCCCAAACCCCCTGCACTGGAGTGTGTTGATTATTCAACAAAAAGACATGAAATCCAATTAGAAAATTCATAATATATAAAATGTGTAGAATAATCTCGACTTTGCATTAATAATAATAATAATAATAATAATAATAATAATAATAATAATAATGATAATAATAATAATAAAGGAATAACATAATAACAATATCAATTACGTAAACAATACCTTCCAATAAAGAAAAATAAATGCCATCACGGGATTTGAACCGAGGTCTCTGTAATGGCAGTTCTCTACTTTCACACTTTGCCATTAATTCCTCAAATAAAGATAAGAAAATAAAGTAGTAGTTATGTTAGATAAATATAGCACACACTATTTCTACACGTGTTTTTATAATTCAAAGAATGTGAAATTCATTTCTAACCACTTTTCTTCTTTGGGAACTAGAAGGTAAAGAAGAATTGTACTGTAAATCGAGACCATCGCTGAAAACGATAACGTAGCCTTAACTTGAAGAATGTTTCGTGATATGTTCCTGATTGAGGAACGTCTATATAACTTGTTTTTGGGTTAAAGAAGGAAATCTCGAGTAAGTCATTGTGACACTCATGAGGAACGTCTCCTTATACGAGCATTAGTATTTTTTATAGTGTTACATACAACGATTTTAACTACCTAATAGTTTAGGTGAAAGATGAAGTGACGCGGTAGGTAAGTGGTTAGCGTATTGAACTTCTATTCGACGGATCCGGGTTCGAATCCCGGCCAGGTTGAAACATTTTTAAATGTTTCAGTTTCAATTTCAATACATACTCAGTGTGACAAGCAAGAACTTCTCTCCTCCAGAAAGAAAAAGATGTTGGAATAAGGAGAATTGATGGTCACTCAGTGAATCCAATCATTTAGAAACTTATTTCCTGCGGTTTTTCTAGATTTGATATTTTTAGCAACTTGAAGCATTTAATGATCCATGTGTCGTCAGTATTTTATTTCTCTAATAAACATACAGTATATAAAGAAATAATAAATTAGATACACAACAATATTGAAAGTAATATATGGTGTTCTTTCGAAAACACGATCCGAACCAGAGAGATTCATCTTAGAACGGAAAACTGTTTCGTTAGTCACCTACTTTACAAATTTACCTGCATAAACACCTGGATCAGGGCTTCCAAGTGCTGTCGGTGCCGAGAAAAGTCACGTATAATTTGGGTTGCATCTGTCTAGCGATCTCACAAATGCAAATTACCTTAACCGTAAGTAATAGAATTAGAGCACTTAAGGGGGAGATACTTTTGTGGTTCAGTGTACACCACTTTAACGCGGCATTTGCCAGTAGAAAATTGACCAAGAACACCGTGTACTTCGAACTGCTATCTCTAGCTTTAACCCACAAGCCATTGCACATTTCGTAACCAAATTCCAATAAAAATCTCCCGGCCTGTATGTTGCGATTACTCGATATTATTTCACTGTTTACTGCAAACACATTTATGTAATAAATGAACATTGATTATATATTCGGAATCTCTGTTTTTGTATTTTATTTCTTTCCATTTTTTTCATTATTATTCACTTTTAAAATCTTACGTCGAATCCCTGTTTATATAATCTCATTCTTTCTATTTTTCATTATTTTTCACTTTTAAAATATTATGTCTTTTATTAACCTTTTGTGACACGAGCTTTTATTATCTGATAGTGATTGAAGCAGCCACCATCTCCTGGCAAAGTACATAACAGAAACGTCCAATGCCAACAGTAATCATTCTCATGGGCTTTGAAAAGAAAGGAAGTTGCATACTCCACTTTGAATTAATGAAGAGATTACAGGATCGACCATAAGACAAAGCGTGTCGAGAAATGTTTTTTCGTCTCGTCTTGTAAAATTTCGTAAAAGCCTCGTCTCGATTCTCGAAGATTATTGTCGTTTCCCCTCGATTTTAATAAAAAACTTTTGTTGTTTCTTCTCGAATTATTCTTGTTTCGCCTTGTAAATGTGAGTACAAGGTTTATGGTTTCATTTCCTTTTTATTAACTTTATCTACAACTTATCAGAATTCTTCTGCATCACACGAGATGTTCACAAACGGTGTGATATAACAACATATAGAGGGGACCTAGGCAATTTCCCGCCCTGTGAAATGACATCATTTGGTGTCCAGAACGAAGAAATCTTAGAATCCATGATTTTAAATATGCCATCCCATCATGAACAACCAAAAGAAGTAAAAGGGCGCTCGCACTCAAAAAGGCCAAAACATTACAAGTACAATCTCGTTGTGTCAATTTTTTTCTTCAAAAACTAAAATAACACATAAACATCTGGAAAGAAAGGTGTAATATTTTTTATATAATTCAATATCGAGCATCAATCTCAACATATCAATTTGCAATTTCAGTGCAACTACCTCTTTTATCTTTATTTCTTGAATTTTCTTCTACATCTGTTATTTTTACCGCCCCTTGCAACTTGCCGTCCCGTGCAATTGAACGTGTTGGACATATTGAAGAGCCGACCCTGCATATACACCACATTTATTACCTGAGTATATTATGTAATGATTTGCGTATCTTTAACCGTTGCTAAAAGCACATCAGCATGCTCGTACAATTATTTCATGAATTTATAGTTTTTATACTACGAACCATGTAACACTAAACAAGTGTTTAAGATATAAGACTGTGCTGCACTAGTGTTGTGCACAAGACACGGGGAATTTCTTGCTTCGACTCCTATTTTAAATAGGACTTCTCATCTCGTGGGCAACACTAGACAGAAGGTTTAAAATGCAGGGTGGCGCAGGTAAAAATAGTCCGTGTAAGAGTAAAGGAAATGCAGTGAAATTACAGAAGTAAAGAACTGAATGGACTTACCATTTATGTACAATAAAAAAAATAGAGTGAAAAATAGAGAGGAAAATACATTTAAAGAAGATGTTGAAGGTGACCCCCCTGTGACATCAATACACAACTCTGAACGTGTAGGCGTATTCAGATACACCGGCGTAAAATTCGGATATCGATGGCGGAAAGTTCATGGCTAATGTTTTCTTTCAGTTATTGTATTGTGTGGATTAGTTTCATATACGTTGCTTTTCAGGTGCCTCCACAGGTAGAAATCACATGTGTGACTACAGGTGGCCACAAACCTTTGCTGACAGTTCGTTCCTCAGAGAAGGCATCATGGGCTAGTTCCAGGGACACATTAGAAGTGTGGCATGTTGCCACACCTTGCTGAAAGAGGCAGTGTTTTCTTTCATATTCCGTTAGTTGATCACAAAATGCATCAAAAACTTCCATATTTGCAGCCATATTGAGGGGAGTGTCAAACAAATATCGATTCAATGATGCAAGTTTCTGTTACACCACGCTAAACGCCGATTTTTTCATCATGGAGTGGTTGCTGAACAACAATGTTAGGGTTCTCCGTTGCCCAGTACCTTGTGTTCTGTGGATTCACATACCGGAAAAAATGATACCTTGCTTCATCACTCATGATGTAATGGAAAGTTCCTAACAAACCATCCTTGATGTTATTAACAATGCTAATAATCGATAATTCTTGTATGTCGATTGTTGTATATTATCGATTGTTGAAGAAATAACAATCGATAATTGCATAACGATTGTAGCTGTTTACTCAATTTCAAAGTCGAAATATTGCATTCGCATTCAAAGAGAATGCCTCCTACTTTTAACTGCACTTCCTGTATAACTTCATTTCAGTCTACGGATACTATTTTCAATTTGATCTTAGATAGCATGAGAAAATAATGATTCTGCTTATTGATATTTCAGGTGTTAGGTGCAATCAGCCAGGAAAACTTGGTGGTATCACCTTGGAGTGTGTCAAGCGTTTTATTAATGTTGCTAGAAGGAGCGAAACATAAGTCCGCAAAAGATATTCTCACAGCGCTTGGTTTGCCAAGAAGGACAGATGAAATCCAATTATCCTACAAAGATATAATTACTGATCTTCAGGTGTGTATTGTATGATACTTTGACAGTCAATTTTATAAATATTAATCAGACCGTCATTAGCTAATGTAATTTCTCTTGTATCCTGCAGTAGCCACAAAAGAAAATCATGTTACGTGTGTCTATCATCAGTCAGTTGAGTACATTTCAAGTGCGGTAAAATCTAACTATTTCGACCATCCCTAAATATTTTGAAAAATATACAGGAGTTAAAGAAAATAACTACTTTAGTTTAATTTTTTAGTAATAGTATTTATATTGAAACGAGTTTTTGCTATATATATATACACTGGTAGAAACGCATTTAGAAACATCCCAGCGACAACGTCTGATATGAACTAAATCCAAATCAACAGAATGTGTGTCCTTAGAAATCACGCTGATCTTAGTTCGAGGATCGTAGCAAAACTACCATCATAAAAGACAAACTAAATTGAGCATGAGGCTAGTATGTGAGGGATAAATGAGGATAAATGAAATACGTTCGGAGTCCATATATCTACTATCAGTAAGTGTATTGTTACAAGACGTGTTCCGGAGAAACATGCATAGGTATTATTTGTCGTGGAATTTATTGTTCAGAAATTCCCATAGACATTTAGGTCTGTCCCACTGTACCAATAGTCGATGAATTCCATCAAGGTAGAAATCAGTCGGTTGTTGGGCAAACCACTCACTGACTGCATCCTGTGGAACAGACGATCCTTTACTACCTTTCATCAGTATTGTAGCAAATACACTCATCAACATGCACAGTATAGCTGTGGTCTATGGCAACAACATGCGCCCGACCAGGACAGGGAAGATCGCTTGATGTTGTTGGATCTGTACGAAACATTTGTGCCCAATCCCACAGCGGTCGTATTCGATTCACATGCTTCTCCATAGACGTCCAGCTGGTTGACATCCCTCAGTAACTGGAACAGCGCTTGGTAATTCGATTTTCACGGATTAGAAATGATAAATGACGTACTTCAAATGTTATTCGTGCAAAGACAAGGAAGTTTTACAACTATTACTACATGCCATAAACAACCATGCCGCTGCATACCACTACAACAATATAATTCTATTTCACTAATTGTTCTATCAAAGGTATCCAACTGGTTTTATTTGCCCACTTCTTTTAATTTAAAGTTCGTTGGAGAACACGATAAGTTTATTCAGTCTTGGAATCAGTTGCATTGATGACAGTATATGTCTGGAATGTCTATTGTGCAATTAATCAATTTCAAGTGTGGTCGTACACTATGGCACAATAATTCTGACGTCTGCTCCATATAATTGTCGCTTGTTTAGGTATTGACGTGTCAGTAACCTTTGATGGGGTACAAGTTTGGAGACAGAGGGTTTCCACACCAGATGTATCTTATGTCACAATGAGGGCTACCTACACAGAAGAATCGTTCGGGGCACTGTAACTTTCAGAATGGCGACTTCGTGTGGATCTCCATGTGAGGGTACGAGTACTGGGCAGTGGATTTGCAAACAATCCTGGGTAATCGCATTCCTCTCGCAAGATTAACTTTGAGGATATAAACAATAGGTAACCCAGGATTGTTGGTTGATCACGGTTGATCACTAGATTAACCTTGAGGATATAAACCAACCTGCGTTACAGTGTTCCTCTCGAACGATTACCCCTAACAAAACGAACATTAGGCAACTCAGGGTAGCAGGTCAGGCCAGGATTACAGCGTTCCTCTCACATGATTTCCCGTACGGAAATGAGTACTAGGCAATTGATTGATGGAAGCAGGCCTTGGGTTACTGCGTTTCTCTCACACAATCATCCCTGACACCTAATCTCGCAGTATTACACCTGGGAACGTCTTTGTCAGAAGAGACTGCAATAGCAATGCAACTGAAGAACTCAATGATGAGTGCCGTTACTGTTTTCACCACAATGTCGACCAATGTTCCGGTGTTCACACTTGTCATATAGAATCTACTAGTGGAATTCTGGTATGGGTTGCAATACACTACACATTCGTCCAGATCAGATCTTCATTCAGGAGAATATGGCTAACGTGTTGTGTATTCGTCACGTGGTCAATTTTGACCTTTGGTGGATGGACATTTTGTAGCATCTCACCTTCCAACTGGACAGCACGCGTCTACATACCTCCGTTTAAATTTACCATGCTCTATTCGATATATGCATTCTACCCTGACCAACAAGTTGTCCTCATCTAATTACTTGATGAAGGCTGACCGCCAGCAATACTCTGTTAGTGACTATTGTTAAGCCACTCCGCGAGCCACAGTGATTGTCTGGTCTGTGCCCCAGATAAAACATTCAGTATCTGTATGACTGGTTAGCTGAGCGAATACATACTTTGTGACATTTGGCATGTTTACGCTTGTTATTTAATTGAGAACTCTATATGTTTTAAAAAGAAAGCGTTATATATATTCCACAGGTCTCATGTTGAGATCAGCATCACAATCATTCTTTTGTGTTCCAACTTTAGGGGAGATTCGTGCACTCCTAGTATATGTTCTGAAATGCGTTTCCGCCAGTATATATGCATAAATGTTTAGAGAGTATTGAAAGTGAAGTTACCAGTGGGGTTCCGTTGATTTGCGGAGTCTGTAACAAAATGTATGACTGGGTCTCTGACGTAAGTAGGAATTTCCCACTACTCGGTTCAGTATCTCTTGTCGTCGGGAATTCTGTCGAGAAATTTGAAGCTAAAAATCTATGAAACGATAATCATGCTTGTTGTTCTGTATGGTTGCGAAACATTGTGGCTTACTCTGAGGGAAGAACATAGACTGAAAGTATTTGAGAACAAGATCCTGAGACGAATATTCGGACCCAAGAGGAACGGGAATGGGGAATGTCTGAAACTTTATAACGAGGAAGTACATAATTTATACGATTTACCCAACATTGTTAGGGTCGTGAAATCTAGGAGGCTTAGGTGGGCAGGTCATGTAGCTAGAATGCAAGAAAGTAGAAACGCTTTCAAAGTCTTGACTGGAATACCAATCGGAAAACGACCATTAGGAAGACCTAGGCTCAGATGGGAGGACAATATTAAGATGAATCTCGCAGAGATAGAAATACAAAGTAGAAACTGGATCCAATTGGCTAAGGATAGAAGTCGGTGGAGAGCTTTTGGAACGCGGCATTGAACCTCCGGCTTCCATAGGCCATAGTTAGTTAGTTACTCAGGATTGCAGGAAAGATGCGTTAAATTCAATCATTCAAGATACCAACACACATGAGTTTGTGGTGGACATGATCCTGGCGCCCCGGTTGTTCCCACTTTGTCCTCCCATCACCTCCTACTTGCTTCTACTCTCAGTCTCCGTTGCTCACAAGACTAGAAAGAATTACCGTGACAAAATAAGTCAAGGCACAGCTCTTGCAATGAAAACAGAAATATTTATCGGCACGGTACATCTCTGACACATCTTTCCGAGACTAATTAATATCAATTCTTTGCAGGTAATCTTATATTTAACTCATAAGACACAAATGTTAGCCTACAAGTTTATAAATATTTTAAATTCCATTTTCAGGATAACAATACCACAAACACTTTAGACCTTGCGAATGCCTTGTTCCTTCATAAAGAATTCAAACCATTAGAGGAATATGTAAGTGTAATTCAGGAAATTTATGATAGTGCCGTTAAGACGGTGAACTTCAAAAAACGCGAAGAAGCTGTTGCAATAATAAATGAATGGGCGGACAAGAATACCCAGGGACTCATCAAGGAAATTCTTACTAAAGGTGAGACTCAAAACACTACTCTCATTGTTATTTTGTACTGTTGTTTACAAGTAGTAGCCTATAGTATGTGTGTCGTTATTAAGGATAGTGTCTTTGTTAAGAGAATACAAACATAAATAAATAAATAAATGCAATCTGCAACGGCGCCGATTGCTTTATACGAGGTGCATACTGAAAGTCGTGAGCAACATGTTTTCACAACCGTAATCTTTAGTTGCAGGTGAAACCAAGTATATAATCTCAATCTACAGACCTTTCTTTCCAGACGTTGAAGCTAGCACGTGACCACAGGCAGGATTTCCAAAATGGCGTACAGCGATGTTTCGTTTTGACAGAGTACTGTGACTGAACTCCTTATTATAGAGGACCAATCTGCTTCTGAAATTCACTGCAGACAGCAACATGCCTATGGAGATGTGTGCATGAATGCCAGCAGTGTTCGGAGGTGGGTAAAACATTTTAAAGATGGAAACACGAGTATCGAAGATGAATCTCGCAGTGGGCGCCCTCGAACTGCCTCCACGGAATGCAACAAGGTAAGGGTTGATGAGCTGATTAGGGGAGATAGTCGTAACCCTGTGAATGAAATCGCTGCAAAATTTGGTGTTGAACATTGTGCGGTGCAAGAAATGATTCACACCTTAGGTTATCGGAAAGTTTGTGCCCGTTGGGTCCCACGCTTATTAACTGAGGATCACAAACGTCAGAGGCTAACTATTGCCATTCTTCAGAGATTTCGACATGAAGGTGGTGACTTTTTGACGAGTATTGTGACTGGAGATGAAAGCTGTTCCATCATTATGAACCTGAAACAAAACGACAGAGTATGGAATGGCACCACTTGAATTCGCCACCAAAGGAGAAAGTAAAGACAGTGCAATCGGTATTGAAAGTTATGGGGGGGCGTCTTCTGGAATCCACAGAGTTGCATTCTGGCTGACTTTCTTGAGTCTTGACTAACCATAAATTCTGCTCTCTACATCTAGATATTTTTGAAGCTCCGTCGTGCCTTGCATGATAAACGTTCTGGAAAGAAGATCCTTCAACAGGATAACGCGCGTTCGCATACTGCACGTGCCACTATGGAGCAGATCAGGAGATTTGAGTGGGAAATACTTCCAAATTCTCGCTACAGCCTGACATGGCGCCCTCCGAAGTCTTTTCGGTTTTGTGAAGATACAGATACGAGGCCATCGCTACGAGACACTGAAGGGTATTCGGCAAGAAGTGCGTCAGTGTCTACGGGCAGCTGGAAGGAATTCTATCACAACGGTATTTTCAAACTTGCAGAACGACTGGGAAAATGTGTGCAAAAAAAAAAAAACGGAGACTATGTGGAAAAGTAAAAGAAAGGTCCGTAGATTGAGATGATATATTGGGTCTCACAATTACAGATTACGGTTGTAAAAAAAAAATGTTGCTTACGACTTTCAGTATATCCCTCATACGTTACGGGGAGTTCGTTCATATATGTATTTCATCATCGTTTATCCAAGCAAATGCTCAAGCAAATACGAAGGATGATCGTAAAAAAAAAGGCACAAAGCATAGAAGTTTTGTGTTATTCATTGTAACTGAACGAAAATTGATTTGTAGATTAACATGATTGTCTTGGTGCAGGTTCGAAGACTTCGGATTCTGTTAATGTATACCCGAGGAGCGGACATTAAAAATTATGACAAAGGGAGTCAAGAAAAGAAGTGAGATCAATGGTGCGGTTCCTGTAGGCCAAAAACGCTCCACCTGCTGATATTCATAGGCAGATGGTAGAGGTGTATGGGGAGGGCAACATGTAGGGAAGTGGTGTCATGCCTTTAAAGAAAAACGGACCAATATGATTAATAACAACTCTGCACACAGTAGTAGAGCCAGCACTTCAAACATTGCGTTTACGCATTTAACACTTAGAGCACTCCTCCTATAGCTCTGACCTAGACTCCAGTAACTTTCATCTGTTCCCTGTTCTACAGCACAAAAATGGCTGGTCAGTATTATCTAGCATGCGATTATGTCCAAGCCGCTCCCCCACGGTGACTACGAGAACTTGTCACGGATTTCTATGCAAATGGTATGGGAAACTTTATTTAGCGTTCTGACAAGTGGTTGAACGAAACTTGTGATTACATCGAGGACTAGTGTTAAGCGCCCTCTATCAATAGGTATGTTGATCTTTCAATTATGTCCCACACATAAACCATAATAAGGCTTTGTAACGTTTTCTCGATCGCTCCTCGTATATCCAGATTCTAGGAGAGCTAAACAAACTTTGGGAGGCACTGGTCCCAAGGATCGGCGCCTATGACAATCTTGTTTCTATTTTCCATATTCAGTACTTAAATAAATAAATAATTTGTTTAAGAAAAAAAATTTGTTCAGCCGAAGAAAAATTTGTTCATTAACAAGCTATGACTACCACACTTTGTAGGATCATAAAAATTTGATTTCTCGATTTTCTCGAAAATTACGTATGAGAATTCACCCTCAAATATGTCATGTTGTTGACTTCGATCCCGCTATCGAATGACGTACGATGCATTCCAAGCGAAATCGGCCAATTATGAAAAATGTTGTAGTTTCACCTTCTTCGATTTTGCTCTTTTTTGGGTATGTTATGAAGTACCAAGAGAAGTGTTGAAATGCAAAGTGGCAGGTATTGATGGTTCACCGTTTCCAAGGGCACTGAACGAGGAAAATGCTTCAAACATGCATGTATTGAAATATTTGTGGTTACTGTTTGGTGAATGTGAGGAACATGAAACTTTTTCACAGTACACATAGTAATACGTGAGAATAAACAAAAAAGTAAGAAATCAATATCACCAATGTTGCCATCACAATGACGGATCAAAGATAAAGGTCATTAATGCAAAGTTTGGTCACCTCTTTGGAGTAGAAGGAGAAAGAACCACTAGGCTAACTTTTATTTTGTGATTGACAACCTTGGACCTTCCTCAGAACATTGGTATATATTTCATTTGGTGGCATGTTGCCCCTTCCTGTGTATGGATGTTATTGTAACTCAATGTTGTCAATATCGGTCATATTTCGGCGACCATATTGCAAAAGGACCTGGAGGAAAATTGTTCAGCACATGGGAAAATAACCTGCTGTTGTGTGTCTCCTTGCACAATAAATAAGATTTGGCGGTTCACCGTATTCTCCGAGTTATAAAAGGTAAAATATGGATATGTTCAGATAGTGAAAAACATAGTCAAATAGTACATATAATGTAGATGTCTAGGATTACAACTCATGTTCATCATAAAATACATATCATCACACCAATAGGTGGTTGACATGCAAAATTAATGCTTACGATCTCATATAAAAGGAAAGAATGTTAGTGATCCATATGCAGTAGTGGAAAAAATCAGTGTCAGCTGGCTACCCTGCCTGGTAGCGGAATTTATTCCAAAATATTGCATCTACCATGTTTGCTTTATTGTATCGAGCTAGTTTGACTGTGTTGAGTGCTGTCTAAGTCAAACATCATTGCAACTGTCGTTTTGAATTCTATAGCAGAAATGTCGTACTCCTGCTAGTATCATGCAGTGTTCTGTTGGGCTTGTAACTGGAGTCAATTGTGACAAGAGTTTATAAAGCTCGTCTGCACCCACACATGTCATCATTGCTACATGTCGTATCGTCCGATACATTGCTACATGTCGTATCGTCCGATAAATGTTAAGCATGTTTCACATGTCTTGTTACCAAGTTTCTTGGTATGCCATGTATGGATAACCTTTTATGACATGTGGTGCATATTGATTTACCAGGAATTAGTTTCATTTCTTTGGTACTATATTTCTTCGCAAACTCAACAAATGATTTCCTGCAGGTTCTTTCGTAATACCTCCTTAGGGAACAAGTGCGGAATTACAGCACGTCCGTCCATACAAATGGTTGTAGTTTCCAAGACACTTCTTGTGGTGCTCACAAACAGTTGTAATGTCTGCAGACACTCTTATCTTCAGCAGATGCTGCCGTTACAATAATGTTTGACTTACACACCAGTCAACACATTCAAACTAGCACGATACAATAAAATAAACATGACAGATGTAATATTTTGGATTAAATTTCGCTACCAGGCAGGATAGCCAGACTGACACTGATATGCCACTGATATGCATATGGATCACTAACATATTTTATTTTTATATGAGATTGTAAGCATTAATTTTGCACGTCAACCACCTAGTGGTGTGATAATATGTGTTTTATGATGAACATATGAATTGTAATCATAGACAACTACGAACATTACATGTACTATTCGACTATGTTTTTCACTATCTGAACATACCCATATTGCACCTTTGATAACTCGGAAAATACTGTGAACCATCAAATCATACTTATTGTGCAAGGGAGCATACAACGGCAGGTTATTTTCTCATGTACTGAACAATTTTCTTCCAGGTCCTTTTGCAGTATGGCCGCCCAAATATGGCCGATATTGACAACATTGAGTTACAATAACATCCATATACAGGAAGGGGCAACATACCACCAGATGAAATACATACACCGATGTTCTGAGGAAGGTCCAAAGTTTTCAGTCATAAAATTAGTTAGCCTAGTGGTTCTTTCCCTTTGTACTCCAAAGAGATTACCAAACTTGGCTTACTTTTCCATTAATGACCTTTATCTTTGACCCGCCATTGTGATGGCAACATTGAGATTGTGATGGAGATATTTACGTTTCTATATGTTCGACTGTATTACTATGAGTACTGTGACAAAGTTTCATGTTTCTCACATTGACCAAATTATAACTACAAATATTTTAATATATTCATGTTTGGAGCATTTTTCACGTGTTCAGTGTGTTCCCTCTATGTTGGAAACGGTGAACCATAATCATCTACCAATTTATAATTCAACATTTCTCTTGATACCTCATAGCATATCAAAACACGAGCAAAATCGAACTACACCCATGTGCTGATTTCGCTTGAAATTCACCGTACATATCTTCGGACAATATTGTGGTTAAGTAAAATCAAAATGTAATAATTATTGATAATTTTGGGCTATGTCTCAAACAAAATCAAATTTTAAGAGTTATTGATAATTTTGGGCAGTATTTCATTAATCAAAATCAAAGTTTAAGAGTTCTTGATGATTTTGGACTATATCTCATTAACCAAAATAAAATTTTAAGAGTTAACGATAATTTTGGGCTAAATCTCATTTTAAAAAAACCCTGCCAAAATCTGAAAGCGTACAAGCAAAAAGTATAGCAGCGAAATAGAAATGATACAATCAAAATTCGCAAGATACTTAGTTTTCAAGGAAACAGGCATATATCGTACATTTGAAAAATATCAGTCTTTAATTAAACACCTGAACAATGTATTCCTCGACAGCAGAAGAAAGGTCCGGTTAATTTGCCTTCTATACAAAATTTTTAAACAACAATATCCAAGTGTCACAATTACTTGAACTTCTGAAATTTAAAGTTCCCAACGTTAGAAGACGCCCTCAAGCTAGCTTATTTCCGTGTAGAACATTAAAAACAAATGTAATGAAGAGCTCATCTATTTGGAGCATATGTGACCTATACAACAAATTTTGTGTGGTTGATCCATATATTGATATATTCAGAATGTGGTTCACTAAATCAAGGAACACAGAAATACACTGAACAGCAAAAACATTATGAGGATCAATTAGTTTTGAACGAAGTAATTGAGATTATGTAAATCACGAGGGACAATAAAAGCGCATTTCTAAATCGTGTTGGATCAGATGTTCTGCAGACACGGATGAAAATGTTCTTCCTTGGCCACTATGTACACCAGATCTTACCCCATGTCATTACTTTCTTTGGGAATTTGTTAAAGATATTATTTATATATTAATAACCTTGTTATCTGATAACAAATGCAGTGCAGCCCATTGCAATGGACATAACTACAAAACGTCTGGAAAGAGTTTGATTGGTATGTAGATATGTTTGTCGTGTATAACCCAGGGAATACACATTGAAATATTGTAGATTTCCATCTCATACTTCACAAACCTGGACTATTTCTACTGATAACGGCGTATGATGAATTCACCTAAGTTGTGAAATGATTTTCATTGATTTTTGTTACTGCGTCTTCTTTTGTGAATACCCTGTAATTACGCAGAGAGATCCGCAGAGTAGCTTGATTCGAACGGTAAATTATAACTATTTTTCAGATTCTAAGCAGGTGTAAAAGTGCATCTGAAAAGGTAGGGAGAAGATGACGTCACCCGTCACCCCTGTCTATCTTTGCCCATTGTAATCTTTTTAGGAAGTGAGGGCAGGTCATAGATATTTTTTGGAAGTGTTGTAACGGAGTCCTCCCGAGTTCCCCCTCACTTTTACCACCTTATTCTAATGATAATAGTATAAAAAGATACTGTAGACACTTAAAGCTAGACAGTTGCAAAGAGGAAAGCACAATCTAGGTAACGATACCTAGATTTAATATTCTCACACTTCAAACAACAAGCATACATAATTTCCATAAAACATTATCTAAACAACCCATATATACAAGCAGTGGCGAAGGGTGGTAAGAAGCCCTGAGGCCCGGCCTACCCATTTACTTTCAGAATTTATAATTTATAATTAACTAGCAGCGTTCACCCCGCTTCGCTGCGGTCACCCCGGAACGCAATAAACTTTGTTACTTAGATAATTTTTACTTTTTCGCTTTCAAGTGATATGATAAAAACCATAGAAGATTGCAGTAAATGTTAACATTATATCGCCTGTCATTTATGTTAACCCGCCCCGCTTCGCTGCGGTCACCCCGGAACGCAATAAACTTTCTTACTTAGATAATTTTTACTTTTTCGCTTTCAAGTGATATGATAAAAACCATAGTAGATTGCAGTAAATGTTAACATTATATCGCCTGTCATTTATGTTAACCCGCCGAGTGACACGGTCATGCGGGTTGCATATAAATACGTTTATTTTTACCTATGATGAACTAACAAAGGATTTGTACGTTATGGACACTTGAATGGTCAATTATCTCAAGACACTGGTAATTAAAAATTAAAGTGATATGATAAAAACCATCTAGGGTCCAAGTCCTAATAACCCCCCAAAAATAAAAGAAATTGGTTCAGCCGTATTAGCGTGATGAGGTAACAAAGGATTTGTGCGTTCTCTTTTATATATAAGATTCATTTTCCTTGCACAAAATGTATTATAATTTTCTAAGTTGAAAAAATATTTTATTTTTTCGATAAAGAAATCGTGGTTAGCACCACTGCTTGGAGGCTCACCGAGCAGTGTCTCAGGCGGCAGTATAACTACCGCCAAGCTACTCAGAAAGTTCCGCGAGAGAATAACTGCAAAAGAGATCGGCCTCAGCGCTTATAGACTTTCGTTTCTACATAAAGCGTTTCTCTCGAGATTTTTGATTTCGATTCGATATGTCAAACAAATAAAGAGCAAGACATCGTGGCCCGATTCTGTACTAATGACGCTTAATTTTGCGTACTCTAATGCAACGCAAAAGCTGGAAGAATCTATTTTAAAGATGCTACACCTACTATCGCGAACTAATTCCCCATTCCTTTGCTTTACGCAAACCAGTACGAAATCAAGACTCGTTGTGTTCATTAGAATTGAGTAGCAAGTGTGTTTTGGGGATACTGTGAGTGACATTTTTTCTTACATTTGCAAAAGTGAATGAGAAAAAATGTCAGTAAGTGGAGAATATAAACATAATATACTGTAATTCCTATTAAAGAATTCTCTATGTCAGTGGTCTTTTGCAAACTGATGCGTTATTTAGGAATGAAGACCAACGCCTGTGTTGAAAATAGAACAAACAGAGAGCAAGAGAGTTCTGTATGCATTGGCACAAAAAAATAATAGGAGTTATTGACATATAAAGAGCAGAATATGAAAAAAAAGTATTTACGTCTGATTCTGTTTTTAAAGGGGAATCAAGTGACACAAAATGACTTGCTTGTGTGCTTGTCATGTGTTTTGAACAATATATTGAAAGACGAAATTTTACAAACAGAATTTGTTTCAGTACAAGTGACGAAGTATCATATGTTTCTTGTGAAGAGCAGATAATGTGATAGTCTATCTTCCCCACCCGATCACGCCCAATTGAAACAATTAAATTGCATTACGGAGAATTAAGATCAGCTATGAGTCAGAAGTGAATTTTATTATGAAAATTAAAATCCAGATAGAATAAGTGCTGTCGATGGTCTAGAATTACGTTACATTCATGTGAATTTGCCTTCTTGTGTTTCTGTAGTAAAATACTTATGTCCATCGATAATCTATTTCATATTTGGCAAAAGAAAATGTACTTTCAATATGTCACGGTTAACTAGAAAGGAGTCATGCAAACAGTGACTGCGTTCAGAAGAAACTCTGCATAATTTGTTAATATATTCGTTGTACTTCGGTGACAAGAAAAAGCAAAGCTTAAAAGCCACTCTCCTACGAAATTTTGGATACACTTGAAGTTCAGAGAGAAACGAGTTTTCGTGATTTGTCCTCTTTGGAATTGTAGAATTGCTTGTCTGTGAACAGTTTCAGGATTACAATAGTGATTTTCTTAGGAAGAAACTAGAGAATCTTCTTAAACTGTATCCAACTTTCGACGGTAATGAGCTGCGGAATGAACTAACAGTCATCTTTTACGACGAAAATCAGTATCTTAGACCTATAATTTCCTTCAATACATCTCATCAAACGGGCTGCAAGAAGTGTATCTAGAAGGTCTTCGCGTGTTACGTATGTGCTTAAGTATTTCAGTTACTATACAACACCATATGAGACAAGCACATAGGTGCCCTGAAGAAAATTAAAACATTCCGGAGAAATGTAATGAGTAACGACAGACTTAGCGCTTTAGCTTTAATCACTACAGAAATGAACTCTGAAGGATATTAGCCAAGAATTCAGCTTTTAAGATGAAAATAATAGACATATTTGATAAGTAGGGAAACTGACATTTGGAATTAATATAGATGATGTAAGTAAAGCAAGTATTATTAATTATTATTATTATTATTATTATTATTATTATTATTATTATTATTATTATTATTATTATTATTATTATTATTATTATTATTATTATTATAACATTGAGCCTACCCTCTTAAACTATCGCCACAAGGTGTTAACGATACTGTAATTCCGAAAACTATCTTAAAGGTACATGTGCACAAGTATGTTTCTTAGCACGGCAAATGCTAAAATATCCACATAACGACACTATCATTCATTCCAGATAAGCTAACACAAGACGAAAATAAATTTTTTTCCCCACCACACACACACCACACATCATCTGATAAACGTGAAATTCAGTGTTCCTCTTTCCATCCTCAACACCCGTACACAGAAGTGTAAAGTATCTAAATATGTCTCATGATTTTTGTGTTCGTTATAGCACTACATAGAAGGATGATTCAAAAAGTAATGCCTCAAAGGTCAAAATTTTATTTGTGTTCGACAGATAGCACTGATACAGGTACCAGTGGAAAGCTTGCTATGTCAGCTACAAATGGTGGCATCATTTTCAACATAGTTTCCATTACGGGTAACACACTTGCGCCAACGCGAAGCAAGGTTTTTCATGGCGTCGAAGAAGAATTGTGAAGGCTGTTGACGACAGCATTGTCGAACTCCTGCGTCCACCTCCGCTTCACATCTCAAGCGTTAGCTCTGAAGATGACCCTTGAGTTTGGGGAAGAGACAAATTCGCAGGGCGCAAGATCCCGAGTATCGGCAGGATGAGGCAGAATGTCAACAACATTCTGCCAACAGATGGGACAACTTTGAATTTTTTGGCAGAGGAGATGACGTGTGGCGGTACGTCATCGACTGACGCTACGTTTCCAGGTCGTAATGGTGTATCCACGGTTCGTCGCCGACGATGAATGTTCCTGGGCGCAAAACCTTCCGCAGTCAGAAATTCAATGACAGCCCGCTGTTTGAACCCGACGTTACCATTAGATGCTATGGATTGCTCCATTACACTGGAACGAGAAGAGATAAGAAGGTGAAACAAATGACATTCTAAAGCTTGAACATCAATACATTGATGATAAACAGTTCAGAATGTTTGCAGTACTATTGGGCAAGTAGTGGGCTTGGAGGCATTACTTTCTGAATTATCCACGTATTTTTTTAAACATTACATTTATCTGTATTATCTGTAAATTCAACACATGTAATTTATGGATTATTCCGGGATTTTGAGGTAATGTTGGAATGGCAAATGATGAGAGTTGGGAATTGATAGAGCCAGTGGTCGAAGTGAGACGGTATGCAGTGGAATGCCAGACCGTCTCTGGTTTTTCAGTGATGAAGACATACCGTCTCTGGTTTTTCAGTGATCAATACATACCGTCACTGGAAAATGGATGCTAATATACCTGTAACAAATCTCTTTTATATACAGTAATTGGCGAATTGTTGTGCACGTCTAAGATTTTATTTCTTATACAGAAATAATTTATAAATTAGCAACACCAACATATTTGTTATAAGTAGTAGAAAATGGATCGATCTGGAACAACATAGAACAGACCTGGAACAACATCAGACAACTCACAAGCCCCTGGGAAATTGAGCACCGTACACCTTGAGCCCACGGTCTTTTACGACCTCCATTTTAGGGGTGAATTTATTCCCTTTTATGAGCACTTTTTAGGGGGTGTATTCGTTCTCTTTTACGAGCACATTTTAGGGGGTGAACTCGTTCCCTTTTATGAGCATATTTTCCAACCCCTATTTGAACATAGCAGAAATTACACTGAGACTATGAACATACAGCAGAACAGATAATACATAAGAATACGTAACATAACAAGGGTGAACTCGTTCTCTTTTATGAGCACTTTTTAAGGGGTGAATTCGTTCCCTTTTATGAGCATATTTTTCAACCCCTATTTCAACATAGCGCATCAGACAGAGACTACGAAACATAGTGAAGATTATATAACATATAAGAGTACATAACATAACAAGGGTGTACTCGTTCTCTTTTATGAGCATATTTTTCAACCCTTATTTTAACATAGCAGAAATATAGCGAAGATTAAACATAGTCCATTTTAAAGGGTGAACTCGTTTCCAACCCCTATTTGAACATAGCAGAGAATAGAAGTGTACTCGTTTCCAACCCCTATTTTAATGTAACATAGCAGGGAGCCACCCCTATTTGAACATGGCAGAGATTATTTTCTTTTACGGGGGTAGCAACACCCCTAACCCTCCTCCTTTCTCATCCAGGACTTGGGACCGGCAATGGCGGAGTTTAAAAAAATAACATCATCATACTCTCATAAATGAATAAAGCATAATCTCATAATTTGTTTAAAAAATCGTGCAATGAATAACCAGATGCACGACATGATAGATATAGAAAACAGTAATGTCCACAAAATTGAGATAAATCATCTTGAATACGTCTATTATTCCATGTATAATACAGACAGTTTCGTTTTAAAAACCTTATATGATGTTGTATATAGGGAGGTATACCATAGCTATCGAAATACTCTCCCACACACATATTATATATATAAACAGCAACCCAATGTTCACCAGGCTTATCACTAGAATCAGTGTTTATAATTATGGCGGCTGGAAATGTATGAATAAACAAAGGTAACTCATCAGCAGCATATACACCAATAAAATGATCTTTAGGCAAATTTTGTTGTAATGCTTCATAAAGCTCAATTGTATTTAACATTTTTTTCTTTAATTAATATATATTTTTCTCTGGAAATCAATTTCTAATTCTGAAGAGAATTCACCATAAATAATTGTTGTTACAGGAGATGGCAGTGCTTCTTTAAAATGAACCTCTAAACGTACACTTCCTTGCCGTTGTGGACTAGTATGAAATGCAGCACTTGCGCTTGAATCAGGAGTTAAATCAAACACCAGTAGAGTATAACCATTAGGATATTCAGCGAGTGAAATATTATTACCTTGATTAGAATAATAAATACCTGAACCTGTAAATAACGTAGAATATGCTTGTACATATAGATTATTATCAAAATCTGGTTGTAAAAGTTTGAAGGGCATTGGAGTTCCATCAACATACAGTGTAAAAAATGACATACTAAAATGTTGAAAATTGAATGGATTTGTTTGATAAGTACCATTGAAAGCAGTATTAGTAACAAAACCAATAATAATACGTTTAGGCACTATGCCTGAAAACAGATCTGGAAGTGTACTATCCATAATTCCTTGTGGCAGAGTTTCTGTCTTCACCTGCACTTTTGTTATAGGATATTTTATTCTAAATTTAGGATTTTGTAATACTTTATTTAGTGCTATTTTAACTGCTGGTGATACATCAACTTTTTCACAAGCAATGTTGCATCTGTAATTACAACTTTTCCATCAGTATCTGCGTCACCCATTAGACAAAATGTAGGTTTAGCTGGAATTAATTTAATACGCAATTGTACACCATTCAGTAAAAATTTCTACTGATTGAAAATATCAGCATGAATATAACCCAATAATTCAAATGACTGACTTAAAGCAGTGAGAAGAAAACGTTGTTTAAATCCTACATTAGCATCGGCCACACTGTCCATATGCCCTGCAGTATCTTTAAACCACATTGATGTTTGAAGATGCGTTGTTTTAGCTTCAGCATTATAATTTAGTAGTTTTTCAATATACGATCGATATGGATATGTATGTGAAGAGTAGGAAATAATTTGATTATTTAAATATAATTGCACTTCACTGAACATTGCATTGAGAAAATCATTTACAGGGCCGATTTTCTTATCGGTAGAAGTTAAATTACAACCATCTGATTTAGTAATTTTACCTTTAACATATAACATTGTGTGCGGTAAGTCAATATAGTCATCCCCATGACCGGGGACTACAAATTCTATTGGTGCATTATCAGCTATTGAAGCCACAGGCTTATATGGAACTATTTTATTACCTATATTACTGGGTGAACCAGCAAATAAATCTAATTCTGATTTCATACACTCACACTGCATTTTTCTCTTTTCTTACTATTAATATTCACACATGGTAAAATTTACAATATCATATTACGTCTACGAAAATGTAATTTTACACATACACTGCCATATTGGAAAGGAAGTGGATTACCTGTACTATCTCTTAAATCAATAATAATTTGATCAAATTGTTTACGTTGCACAGTGACATAATGAGGATTATCAAAAATATGTACATTATTAATACCATGCTCTGTAATATTTGTATTTATAATACGTAACAATGGAGCTACGGTGTCACCCACCATTTGTGGTTCTACAATATCACTGTAAATATACATAAGTGTAGGTAGCGCTTTTTGTAAATCAGGTGGATAACGAGCATGATGCACAACTGCAATATCTTCCTGCTGTATATGATCAAAACCTAGTATTCTGGCTAGTTCAGGAGATAGACGTACTTGTATATGCTTCTCTTGATCATTTATTACTCTATTAACCTCAATTCGTTTCACTGATGCTTTGACTTTTAATTGTAAATTTAATTTATCACTTTTATGATTAATTTGAGATAGAATATCATCAACATTATAATAGTGTCCTGGTAAGATTTGAGTTATGTTCCAATTTTTTTGTATTCATGAGACGATAATCAATATTATTTGTATATTTGGAAACATTCTGTAATGAACTTGTATAATGTACTTCAACAACAGCTGTTTCCCACACTCCCTTCTCCAGTACAATAGGTTGATATAATTTAGTAGTATAACAAGCAAGAGTATTTTGAGGAAAATATTTCATAGAACTATTGCTAGGAAGTGTGAGATAAAAACTATCACTTTGCTCCATAATCAATCAAAAATATCTTTGGATCTTTTCATCCGTTTCACACCACCACCACCACTAAAATGAACTTTCTTTCTTTTTCTTCTTCCAGATCCTTCCAACACTTGATTTAATTTATTTTGAGCTTTATTTTTTAAATTTGTTTTAGCTTCTTGCCATCGATCATGCAAAGACTCTTCAATAGGTCTATTATTATCTAGTACATCCCCTGCTACATTAATTCCTGTACGTATCAATTCTTTACCAACAGTTTTTGCACCTTGTTTTAATAAAGGAAATACAGTACGAAATAAACCTCCTAGAAAACTACCAATGCCATAACCTTCTTGATATGCTGTACCTCTATACACGTTATAATCACCTCCTGCTTGATGTATGTAATAATTAAGGTAGGGCTCATTCATCTTTCTTTCTTTCTTTCTATATACTTAAAAATATCAATAGATTACAATAGAATATTATTATTATTGCTTATAAGTACATCATTTGCGTTTACGGGGTGGAGGACCATCCTCTTCGTCCTCTTCGTCTTCTGTTAGTTTTCTAATATAATCTATTCGTTGAGGATTACCAATGTACTCTAAGGGTATATTGGCTTTTGCTAATAATGTAGCAAAAGGTTTCCAGCCAGCAACTGAAATATTTTTCTTACGACATCTAACAAAATCGGATATCAAATCCACTATATTTGCACCTGGAATTAATTTATTATTAATATTCACATTTCCATTATCGTCCCATTGAATATTTGGATTTTGTTTCAATTTACGTAATAAAGGTCTTGCTTTACGTTTACAAATTTCAGGGAAAGTAGATATTATTTCATCATCCTCCTCCTCATCATCATCCTCTTCTTCTTCTTCCTCCCTAGTAGTAGTAGTTGCTGTTGTTGTAACTGCTGCCGGTTTTTGAATTATATTTAAATATTTTTGTAAGACTTCTCTGTCCATTTTTCTTCTGCATTTAAACTTTTATTATTTAAAATTTCTTTCATTTCATCATCAAGATTAGATATCGTTTGATAATGATGTAATTTTTCTGGTGAGATTAAAATAAGTTTTTGTGCGTTTTGCATAATTATTTAATTAAACTAGATAGTATACCTCCAATAATAGGTGCAAGCAATGCAGTAAGGAAACCACCTTTTTGTATAATTATTCGTTTTTTCTTTTGTTTTAATGACGGACCTTTTTTCACCAAATATCTCAGTTCCTTTTTATATATTTCTTAGCTTATTTATCTCTGTTTTATTTAATGGAACATTTCCCTGTAATACGTTATAGGAACATTCACAAATAGAGCGAATTAAATCAGGATCTGCATTTTGTAAAATTGCCTTACGTGCTTTCGGTTTTGACTTTGCTAAAAGTTTTAACAAATGTGCATTTTCCTTACTAATCATTTTTACGGCTATTAAAGCACAAATAGTTGTTAGAATATAAACCATATTACAATTATTTTTTACAGGTACATAAACATAATTAAAAGAATCTGTTGGAAAGATATTTGTTCGCTGCTCATCAGGAGTATTTTGTTTTAAATCAAAAAGTAAATAACCATGTGCAATTCGAGTTGCATCTTGATATGCTTCTTGAATAAATTTTTTATTACCTGGATACAATTGTCGTGCGAGATAATTAATTTGAGCTTGGTCTCTAGGATTTTTAAAACAAACAATATAATGACAATTTAACGAAATATCCCGCATTCCTTTTTGTTGACGGAAAATATTCTGTGTTATAAATATTACACTTATATTTCTATGATGACTACCCTTAGTAAAAATATCTACAATACGATGGTCACACTCACGCATTAAATCATCAATAATGACAAGATGTGGACCCTCATATGCTTGAAATTCATTATTTTGAGGTAAACCTTCTTTAAACGTACAGTTTCAAAGAGTATCATACAACGGCTGCCATTCACCATAACACCATACAATATTTTTAAATAACTTACTATAATGGTCAAGAAATGTTTTAACAAAATATGATTTTCCACAGCCTATAGGACCTGCTACCATACATGTAAAAGGAATTTTCCATTCCATCTCTTTTACAGATATATTGAATTTATTTTAAATAGCGTTTTTAAATATTTTGCTTTCTTTTCTCCTTTACATAAAAAACAGCGTTTGTGGAAGAACAAATTTGATTTAATATACTTTTTACTTGTGATACTGACAGACCTCGTGATGATGATGATGATGACAATTTAACTAACCAACGAAAATTTACAGTGTTGCTAGAATTTAAAATATAAAATTCACCTTTTGAAATTATAAAATCTACAAGAAATACTTGTGACGACATGCTTCACCTATAAATTCTTGACTTCTCTTTTTTTACAATATAGTATGTTTTAAATCGATCCAAGAATTTTCACTTTTTGGCAGACCTAACCATTTCACACGGGCCTTATTATTTTTCTTTCGCAACACTTTTTCAATTAAATGTGTTTTTGGAAATTTCGTTAATTGTAATTCGTGTCCGTAAAATCTTCCTTCAATAGGTTTATTATTTGAGTCTACTAAGTGATATGTCGGAGGATTAGTGAAGAAAACTTTAGCAATTCGAAAAATTTCTGTACTCCAATTGCGTGTAAAACCTCTATCAAAACCAGGACGCTTAAGTTTACTATTTTACTTTTACTAATCTTAAATTTACTTTTTCTTTTTATCACAGAAAATTTTTTGCAATAGATGTTTGTCAATAGATGTTTTTCATTTTCTTTTTTAATAGCGTCTATAGGTTTCATTTTAATAGTGGAATGAATAGTATTATTATATTTATGTAGTAATTCCGGCAGAATGCCAATCCATTTATAATTTCCCTGCAGTGTAAATTTTCTCCACATTAAATTACGTAATGATCTATTAAATCTTTCAATAATACTTGCTTTCACATCACTGTACGTGGAATAATGTTTAATGTTATTTTGGCTCATCGCCTTCTGAAACTCTGAATTATAAAATTCTCGACCTCTGTCAGTTTGTAAAAATTTAGGGCTTTTGTTTGCTTTTCTCAGTACTGTTATAAATGCTTGTGTAATTTCTTTCCCAGTTTTATTTTTCACAGGAATAGCCCAAGCATATTTAGAGAATGTATCTATCACAGTTAATAAATATTTGTAATTTCGATTAATTTTTGCTAGACCTTTCAATTTTCCACTATTCATTTCAACTAAATCAGCTTGCCATAAATCATGAATCCCTTTCGTTATAACGGGTATTCGAGGATAGTTTCGTCTTGCACTTTTATGTAATTCTGCAACTATTTGTTCTCGAACTGATTGTGACATATTTTTAATACTAATATATCCACAAAAAAATTATCATATTTACAATATACAAATCTTACATGTTAAATCTTTATTATGATACCCCCAAGGAACAGTGTGTATATTACAATTTAAAATTTTTCTTTTGTCATCATGCGGATCTAACGCTAATTTTGTCACCTGATTTGTTGTTAAATTATGGTATTTACTTTTAATTTCAAATTGTGTTTTATGAATCGTTTCGTTTTGAAATAGACATGATTTATAATCGTCAAACGTAATTTGTTCTTTAACTACATTTTTCTTGATCCCTTTAAATTTTTTCAATTTTTTATTTTCGCCAGTTTTTATTGCATAATTTTTTGCTCGTAACCCAACATATTCAATCATAGGAACTCCACTTAATTCGTCTTTCATTTTACCCAAAACGTGTTTATTTTTTGTGCTATATAAAGCATTATTTTCAGGATAATTTGAGGTATCAAAATATTCGTTCATATTTTTTATATCGTTATAAATATTGTTAGTTTTAATATAGTAAATGAAAGAGTCAGTATCCATATACGCAATTCTAATTTTATCTCCATATCGAGGTTTCATTATATTATAATGGAAGTTATATATTGCTTATTTTGATAATTCTAAAACTGTCGCTCCTACGTAAATTGGTTTATTAAGGGTTACAGATTTTTTTTACCATATGAAACAATGCCAAATTATCAGCCAATTTTACCCAATTTTGAAACTGATCTTGCGCTACTAATTTTTTGCACTTTTTTCATTGTTAATTAATTTTATATCAATTCGTTTTCGTACATTCTCCATTGTCTTTCCGTATACAGAATTATTTAATAACTTATAGAAATCTTTTTCAAATTCAATTGTAGCATTTGCACGGCGTTGAGTATTTTCTTGTATATAAGATGCAAGCCATTTAGATTGACGAAATCATAATATTTTATGTACTTTTACCAATATTAAACCTTGTTTTAGATAAAATTGTAATACTCTATAATGCAAGATATAATTCGATTTCGATTTAAGTGTTAATAGTAATTTTGAGTATTTACCATTTGGTGGAAATTCATTAGTGGGAGCACACGGAAAATCAGAATGGTATTCGTGTAAATAATTTGGATACTCTAAGTCCACTTCTAGAAAAAAAACCCATTCACTATCCGTGGGCCAATTGATAATTTTATTTTTGTCTTGCCAATTGTCAATTTTATCCTCCCACCGAAAACCACCATATGGTAAATAGTCAATCATTGATAGTCCGTACAGATTGTTCATGTCAATATAGAGTAAATAAGATTTTTCTTTTTCCGCATCAAAATCATGTACGTAAGGATTATTAGCTTTGGCATATCTTAACACAGCTTGAGTAATACCTCCGCGAATCGATTTTTCTACAAACATATACATATTGATATCTGATAAAAGTTGAAGTTCAATTTTCGTTCTATATAACATGGCTTGCCATGCCAACCCAGGTGCAGTAAAACAATTAATCGGATCAATGCAAAAAGCATTTAAACATATCTTTCTAAAATTCTCCAACACATCTGCTGTGAGAAGTACATCAGATTTTAAATATAGATCGTGGTAGTCCCCTAAATTTTCACATTTAAACACACGCCAAATCAGTTTTGCATATTGATAATCAGTCTCGGAAATTTGTGTTCCATTCAATTTGCTATTAAATGCCTCTATTTCAGGAAATTCAATTTCATTAAATGTATCTAAATTTGTTATGTAATCATAATAATAAATTCCCTTACGAAGAATTAAAGGGAACTTATCATCAGAAAAATATTGCTTTGTATAGACAAATTGCTCAGGTTTTAATTTTGACACCAAATTTTCGAGACTGTACGGCAGGAATTTAAATAAGTCTACAAAACGTAACTCGATAGGTCTACCATTAAAATTAAAGTGTTTAGAGAATGTGATATATTTCTCAGTGCTTTCATCAATTACCGAAATATTGCCAGGGGTGCAACCTAATTCTTTCACAAATAAATGTGCATCATACCCAGACAAATTATGGAAGAAGACAGGGATAAAATTACTTTGACGTTTAATTTGTAAATTGCAACTGTTGCACACCGTGTCAATATACTGACCAGTTAAATGGTTATGATGTTTAACTTTTCTATTGTTACTCGTATATTTATTATAGCAAACAGAGCATTCAGTGGATAGATTAAACTCCTGTAACTGAGAACTATTTAATGGTATTAATGGTTTTTGTTGATCTAATATGTTTATGATTTTTCTTAATTCATTCTCCATAGGAGACATAAACTTCATCGATACATTTTCTCCCCGATAAATAACTAAATCTGATTTCATATAGTTGTTACTCCAACATACAATATAACCAAAACTGCATGGTATATGTTGCTGAATTTGTATTGTATGAGATCCACTTTGTTTATTTATAGGTTTTAATAAACTTTCAAAATCTGCAACTATTATCACATCATTCTGTAATAACAATTTCAAATTTCGAAATTTTAAAACTTCTCCTTGTTTCGGCATGTTAATTTTGGTTGGAGTGCGTTCTTTACATAATTTGTCATGTTCATCATATTTTGATTTATTATAAAAAGATACTAAACATCGTCTACAAATAAATGTTTGATGAGTACCTAACTGATGTCTTACTAAACCATTTAAATTTGTAATTAAACAATAATGAGAGTTTAAATATAATAAATCTATATGTTTAAATACACCTGTATTTTTGCTTATACGTAACGGAAAAATTGTTTCATTATCATAATCAATGCCATATATATTAGTAGAAATTTGTTCCTTAGTAAATACGGAATTATACTTATGTTCAAATTTGCTTATGTGTTCTACTTCAACTGGAAATTTTATATTCGTTTTTCAAATAACGGTAATAAAGTATTAATACGAGGGTCATTCGGAAAGTAAAGAACGTTTTGCGCTAGCGCGTGCGCGTGTTCCCCCACCCCCGCTGCTGCTGGCTTATTGACCTGGGCATGCTTTAGCCTCAGTCTGGCACAAGCTGCGATCCGCTACGGTCCGTTATTGCTTCGCTGTCCGACTGTAAAATGTGCGATACAATTACTGATCCCGCCAAGTGTGAGGTTCGTAGTGTGATAAGATTTTTGAATGCAAGAAAAGTGCGTCCGATAGAAATTTATAGACAAATCACTGAGGTGTATGGAAATGTAATGAATGAAGCATCAGTTCGTAAGTGGTGCATTATGTTTAATGACGGACGGACGAATGTGCACGATGAGGAACGCTCGGGCCGGCCTTCTGTTGTGACTGACGAACTCAAAGGAAGAATTGAGCGGAAAATTCAAGAGGATAGGCGATTCACTATTGACGGGCTGCACGAATTCTTTCCTGAAACTTCAAGAACTTAAGGAAGCTGTTAGTGATTGGTTCAACAGTTTGGCGGCAACTGTGTATGCCGAAGGCACAGAAAAACTTGTACCACGGTATGACAAGTGTTTAAATTTACACGGCGACTATGTCGAAAAGTAACTTAAATATCACATAGTATGTAACACAAATTTCGCCTTTGTATACCAGTTATTAAAGTGTTTATAGAAAAACGTTCTTTACTTTCCGAATGACCCTCGTATATTGTATGAAATTATTCACACGATGTGGATTATCTTTTGCGGGATATAAAGCAGCTAGAATGCTATACATAAAACTTCTATTATCGTTATTTTGAATATTTAAAACACAATTCTTTTCGGATAAAATCCATTGAGGTAATTTTACATAAGTTTTCTCTTTATGACTTTTCAATAACGCATTGAGATTTTTTATAAGACAATAATGACTGTTGCAATTTTATTCACAATACAGTAAATCTATACGTTTATCTACACATGTGTTTTCGCTTATACGTAACGGAAAAATGTTTCATTATCATAATCAGTGCCATATATATTAATGGAAATTTGTTCCTTAGTAAATACAGAATTATACATATGTTCAAATTTGCTTATGTGTTCTACTTCAACTGGAAATTTTATATTCGTTTTTTCAAATAATGGTAATAAAGTATTACTATATTGTATGTAATTATTTACACGATTTGGTTGTTCTTTTGCGGGATGCAACGCAGCTAGAATACTATACATAAAACATCTATTATCGTTATTTTGAATATTTAGAACACAATTCTTTTTAGATAAAATCCATTGAGGTAATTTTATAAAAGAAGCTGACAGAGGATCATATTTACTGATTTTAATTTCTAAGTGATGGTTTGGTTCAGAACATAAAGACCACCCGGATTTCTTAATTGCTCTATTTTCTTGTTCAACTAAAATTTTATTAAATAGTTTTTCTATTATAGAATTCACATCTGTACTCGGTAAAATAATTTCGTTACCACTATTTACAAAGAATCTGCATGTTTCTAAATCTACTGGTTTTACAAAAGTTGTAGCCAAAGAAAAATTTACTTTAAACGATGTCTTAGTTTGTTCTTGTTTTAATATATGTAAACAGTCTTTTCTTTTATTATTTAAAAAACATCCACTATCCTCATTTAAAACAGTATTACATTTTAAAATGATTTTTTTCAAATTATTATTAAATAGAGTATCAGTTGGTGAATTGATAGTAGTTGATTTAACCTTTTTTGTTGCCATTTTTTTAAAAATAACTCAGTGTTACTATAATAATTCTGAAGTGAGTTTTTATAATATAATATTATTATAATAAAATGTCTTACCTAAAAAAAGAAAACAAAACCACACTAATAATATAAGCGCGCACACACACAAAAAATATCTGAACTTTACACTTCAAACACCAAACAGGAAGTGATTACAAAAAAACATGTCGGTCAGTCTTTTATACCTGTGTGATCGCATTACGTCATATTGCGCAATAGGTATGAGTCATGCTCGGGGATTCCCCTCTTTTTTTATACCTTTGTGATTGATTGCATTACTTTCAGGGATTCCTTTTTTCAATCCTATCGTTGAATGACCGTATTGTCTGTTAAAGAGAAAACTAGCTCAATGTTTTTAAAATCCGGATGAATGACGTAATGAGAATTATCCACATATGGCGGAAGTTATTATGTAACTGATAACAAAACACGGAAGTTCGTATTCTTTTGCAATCTTTAAATAATCTTTGTTATGTTCAAATATAGGTTAGAACAAGTTCACTCCTTAAATGATTATATTTACTATAGAGGGTTAGAACGAATTTACCCCTTAAAAATGGACTATGCTCAAATAGGGGTTGAAAAATAGACCAACTGCTATGTTACATTAGAACGAGTACACCCTTAAAAGGGAACGTCCTCTCTGCTATGTTCAATTAAGGGTGGAATCCAAAACGAATACACCCTTATTCTCTGCTGTTTAAATAGGGGTGGAATACCCCCCCGTAGTCTTATGTATTCTTTGCTATCTTCAATTAAGGGTTGGAAAATAAGTCATACTCTTTTACTAGTTCTGCTATGTTAAAATAAGGGTTGAAAGGGAACGAGTCCACCCCTAAAAGAGAATGAATACACCCTTAAAACGGAACGTACTCTCTGCTATGTTCAATTAAGGGTGGAATCCAAAACGAATACACCCCTATTCTCTGCTATGTTCAATTAAGGGTTGGAAAATATACCATACTCTAAATAAGGGTGGAACGAGTCTTATGTATCTGCTGTGTGTTCATAATCTCAGTGTAATTTCTGCTATGTTAAAATAAGGGTTGGAAAATATGCTCACAAAAGGGAACGAGTTCACCCCTTAAAAAGTAGTCATAAAAGAGTATGAATACACCCTTGTGTGTTACGCATTCTTATGTATTATCTGTTCTGCTGTATGTTCATAGTGTCAGTGTAATTTCTGCTATGTTAAAATAGGGGTTGGAAAAGGGAACGAGTTCACCCCTTAAAAAGTGCTCATAAAAGAGAACGAGTTCACCCTTGTTATGTTACGTATTCTTATGTATTATCTGTTCTGCTGTATGTTCATAGTCTCAGTGTAATTTCTGCTATGTTCAAATAGGGGTTGGAAAATATGCTCATAAAATGGAACGAGTTCACCCCCTAAAATGTGCTCGTAAAAGAGAACGAATACACCCCCTAAAAAGTGCTCATAAAAGGGAATAAATTCACCCCTAAAATGGAGGTCGTAAAAGACCGTGGGCTCACGGTGTACGGTGCTCAATTTCCCAGGGGCTTGTGAGTTGTCTGATGTTGTTCCAGGTCTGTTCTATGTTGTTCCAGATCGATCCATTTTCTACTACTGTTATATTTTTCCAACCTTTTGTTTTTAAAATGAGGTGTTTACAAATAAATGCACCCCTTGCTCCTTCGGAAGAACTCGTGTTGGTTGTGTTGGCTGCAGATAAGGCTCATATGACCGAAAGGAATGAATCATGGCCCTAAACAAAAAGTAATCTATTGATGTGACTGGTTTAAACTGAAATCGGAAAGTATTGTTATAAGTTTGTCGGGACTTCTTTTGTGATAAAGAAATGCATAACTGAGTCCGGTATTAATGAGAAAAAAATATACCGGTAGTTCATGCAATCAAAAAATCTGTTGTTTTCATTAAAAAGTGTCTTTGCGCCTTTCTAATAATAGCACTATGAATACGTGTGCGGTGACTATGTGTGTGCGTGAGTGTATTCCTAATATTTAGATCTTTGTGGCGATCGCTTTTAATTCAATCTGATATTCTTACGTAATGAAATTTCAATATTTTCAATATACCATAGAGAAGTTTTTAGTAAAAATAAAAAAAGCAAGTCTCTTGCATGCTTCCCCAATAAAATCTTTTATCAGGAGTGACATAAATCTCGCTTCATTTCCTAATTATTTCACCAAACACAATGGGAGGCCAAATTTAAAGAATATACGTGGCTAATATACAATAATGGTGGATTTGGTAGTTCTATATGTACAGGTCGAAGGAGAAGGACAGATAATAAGAGGAGAAAATAATAATAACTTTAATTTCAGCTTAGGAACCTGAACGTACGAACTCTACGACATGAGGGGAAACTTGGAAATTTAAAAGTGGAAATGGACAAATGTAAAGTGGACATAGTGTGCTTGAGTGGAGTGAGATGACCAGGGAAAGATGAGATAATATTGGGAAAGTACAGAATATACCATTCGGTGGTGATACGGGCGAGAATGGTGTCGCGATAGATATGAAGAACGACGTAGCCAGAAGTGTAACCAAAGTGGAATACAGCAGTGACCGCTTGATGTAAAACTACATGCAAAACCAGTGGATATTGTGATAATACAAGTGTATATGCCAAATAACCGACCATGATGATAATGAAGTAGAAGTAATGTATGATCAGATTAGTGACATATTGCATCAGGAAGGTAGAGGTAATGTCAACGCCGTAGTAATGGGAGACTTCAACAGCGTAGTAGGAGAAGGAGCTACGAATAAGATAGTGGGACCATTTGGACTAGGTAGAAGGAACGAACGAGGTCAAATGCTTATCGATTTCTCTAGTCTACATGATCCGGTGATCATGAACACATGGTTTAAGAAAAGAAAAACCAAGCTGTACACGTGGAAACGTCCAGGAGATACGAAACGCTACCAAATCGATTACATTCTTGTGAAGCAACGTATCAGGAATACTTCTGTAGTGCACGAGACCTGAAGACACTGCCAGGACCGGACATTGAATCGGATCACAATATCCTGGTGGCGGAAGTGCAAACCTGGTTAAAGTCGATCAAGAAAACTGGGAAGAGAAATCGAAAATGGAACTTGGAGCGACTAAGAAATATCGACGATGATGTGAAAGAAGAAACTGAAGAAAAATTCTGTGCAATGGGCGATGTGGTTGACAATATAGAGAATAGTTGGGGAAAGTTAAACACATTCTACTTGACACACTCCGTAATAACATTGGCAGGATGGAAAGAACACCGAGAAAACCATGGATAACTGAAGCAATGCCTAAGAAGATGGAAGAACGCAGAAGGGCGAAAAAGACGGACATCAAGGAATACAGAAGGCTGAACAATGAACTGAGAAGAGAGACAGACAAAGCAAAAGAAAAGTACATAGGACAGATATGGGAAGAAATAATGGAACTTCAACGGCGCAGCAGATATGATCTGATGTACCAGAAAGTACAAGAATTGAGAAGGAAAGCTCACAAACGTATACGAACGTTCGGCATCGAAGATCAAGAAGGTAATGTAATCACTGATGATCAAAGAATCCTTAGAATTTGGGAGAATACATAAAAGATCAGTATGATCAGAAGAACCACGCCAAAGTTATTGCCATCGAAGAAGAGGAAGAAATGGATGATGATGAAAAAGGACCCAGTATATTGAAAAGTGAAGTAGTACAAGCAATCAAAGACATGCGAAGGAGAAAGGTCACTGGAGAAGACGACATACCAGTAGATTTGCTCAAGGGATTAGGTGACAATGCAATGAAAGTACTGACTTATATTATTAACAGGATCTACCTGAGTGGAGAATGGCCAAAGGATTTTCTTGATGTTGCAATGATTGCGTTGCCCAAGAAAAATCAAGCATACTGGAAAGATCATTTCACGCAAACTGAATAGGTGGCTGGAAAGTAAGATAGATGAGAGGTTAGAAAAAAATCAATTTGGATTCCGGAAAGGAAAAGGCACTAAAGATGCTATTGGATTGATGAGAATTATATCAGAAAGAATTCTTGATGTAAAGGAAGAGTTGTGTTTGTGCTTCATCGACTGGCGAAAAGCTTTCGACCGAGTCAATTGGACGAAACTTCTGAAAATACTTAAAGAAATCAGAGTCAACTGGAGAGATCGACGACTCATTCAAAACCTGTACACAGGACAACGAGTGGTGCGCTTGAATGAAGGAGAAACCAACAGTGTGGAGACTGGAAGAGAAGTCAGACAAGAATGTAGTTTGTCGCCCCAATTATTCAACATTTACAGTGAATGTTTAATGAAGAAAGCATTAATGGGAATTGGAGATTTCAAGATTGGAGGACAGATCATTAACAAGATCAGGTATGCAGATGATACGGTTATAATAGCTGAAACCGAAGGAGGACTACAGGAGATGATTGACAAAATAGTTGACATTGGAAAACTGTATGGAATGGAAATTAACATTGAAAATTCGGAATTCAGGAGAATATCGCGTGAAAACACGCCCCTACGAAACAGAGAGAACTTGAAGAGGTCGATAATATCGAGTACGTGGGAAGTATTTTGACGAGAGACGCTTACTGCACCAAAGAGATCACGTCAAGAATTGCCATAACTGAAGAAGCATTATAAATATACTCCATAGTTCTGGATAATCACAATAACATTTTAAAACATTTTTTTGACCAGAACAAAATGAATTATTTAATAACTATACGAGTTTTGTTACAGTTATAAGAATTGCTGTCATCTGTCTTTTCTCAATGTCTGATGAAGAGGACGTTAGGTCCTTGAAACTGTAACAAACCTCGTATAGTTATTAAATAATTCATTTTGTTCTGGTCAGAAAAATGTTTTAAAATGAAGAAGCATTCTACAAGAAAAGATCACTCTTAACTAACAGGTTCAATATTGGACTTAAGAAGAAGTTGGTCAGGTGCCATATATGGAGCATTGGACTGTATGGTTCGGAGACTTGGACATTACGGAAGGTAGAGAGGAAATATTTGGAGAACTTCGAAATGTGGTGTTCGAGGAAGATGGAGAAGATAAAATGGACGGAGAGAGCAACAAACGAAGATGTTTTAAAACGGATAGAAGAAAAGAGGACACTTCTAGCCACCATCCTGTGTAGAAAGGCCAATTGGATTGGACACATGTTGCGATGAAATTGTCTTCTTCACATCGCCATAGAAGGAAAGATGGAAGGGAAGCGAGGAATAGGAAGAAGAAGAACACAGCTGATCGATGATTTGAAAGATAGGAGAAAACCTTGGGAGTTAAAAGAGAAAGCTTAAGATCGACAAAAGTGGAACAAACATTTCCAGGCCAAAATCTAAAATTGAAAAAAGAATCCTCATTAGTCTCAGGACGTGCCGAAAGGCAGAATACTTAATAATAAAAAATATGTGCAGGTGTGAAAGGAACATTAGGTGCATTCAAATCTGAAAATTTGAGAATGAATAGATTTAGCGGTTATCTGCTGTGGAGTGGACGCACCTTCCGGAGATTTGGAATACCCCTCAGTTGAGTATGGGTCCGGGAGTTGTCTCACGAGAAATTGTTTAAAACTTGTTTATAAAGTTTTTTAAAAAAGCATTTTCATGTATAATTCTCTTTAATATAACATAAAGGGGTACTTTATATTTTCCTCAAAAAATTGGGGACGGGGGCAAAGCCTCTCAATGCTCCCTTTCTCCGTAACTATGGAGAAAATCTCCCATGGTTTTGAGTCATTATGTAAATAAAAATGCAATCTTTTTAGGCAACATACCCTCACTGTATTTCAACATTTAGATTGTCGATATGTTGAGTAAATATTGTAATAAAACATATCGCTTCTGCTTCTTTTTCCACTTCGAACACTGGATAGGGCATTTTGTATTTAGAGAATAATTTCGTGTTGATACGTAATCCGACTAAAATCAAATTTTTAATACACAAATAATTAGTAAGTCTTTTAAAGACAAAACTTTAGTATTGTTAGTAGGAGTTGCTGGTGGTGGCTAAAAAGAACAAAGAATGGAAATTTAGATTTGACACAATTTTGTACGTTTAACCCTGACGATAACACCCTACGCTTTTCTGACGTGTTGAGTCAATCAACTCCCTCCAGAATCAAAGCGAGGGGATTGGAATCCTCGCCTCTACTGGTAATTCTTTGCCCGTTAAATTAGATTACTTCTAATATTTGTAAACAACTAGTAACGAGAATTAGTTCTAGAGGATAACGCTGACCGAAATGCAACGTTTTTGGAGAACAGTTTGGATAAATGTCTTAAAATCGTGTGGAGTATACCTGAAGTGATAATTTTATAACGTTTTATTGTCAGGGATAAAATATTTCTCTCCATGACAGGATCATCAGTTTCTTTTCCAGTTTAGAAGTAGCAATGGGGAGCGGAGAATGCAGGTTTGCTTTTCATTGCCTACGAGCTTACGTGGAATGAATAGTAGTTGATTTTTCTACTTTTAGATAACGTTAATGAAGATACACGTCTTGTCTTGGCCAATGCCGTCTTCTTCAAAGGAATGTGGAAGGATCCATTTAGTGAAAAATACACCAAAGAAGCTGATTTCTACCCAAATGGACTCAATGAAAATCCAACCAAGGTTAAATTGATGCACATAAAGAAATCATTTTTATATGGAGAAATTCCGGATTTTGGATGTCAAGCGTTAGCACTTCCATATCATGTAAGTGTGGTTTGTATGCTGAATAAAACGTTTTAATGTCACAATGTATGCAGCCTGTCAGTTTGCAAGTATTCAAATAGATAAACATGATCCTAGTATGTTTTCAACGTCATAGTTCTGATTTCCTAGACGAAAAATCTTATTTCAAATGTCTTCTTAATATTACGTCACGATTAGGAATGAGTAGAACTGGAAATAAAACTTAAATAAATCGTATATTAAGAACGATTGTATTAATTATTGCACGTTCAGATAATTTCTTTGGTTTCTGGCTTCAGTATATACAGTATATATTTTTAGTGATCCTGGTTTGTCTTTATTATAGCTTTGAAAATATTCGACAGTATTAGTAGAACAAAACTAATCAAAGCATCCAATATATAAATTAATAATACTTGTGTAACAGTTTCGCCAGGGCAACACCTCCTTCATCAGACACATTATGAAAGATCAGTCCAAGAATAAAAACTTAAATATACACAGAAAGGTGAAAGTGAAAGTGAAGAAGTGCCCACATTTTCCGGACACAATCAAGTTTTCCTTCACTCTTTACATCCATGTGTACAAAATGTAAATTTTTATTTAGGCGTTTCATTTCTTCTCACAATTCGCAACCTGTTCTGAACTTAAACCCCTGCCCATCTGTAGTGTTATTTACTCTTTTACTTTTTTCATCTTTCTATTTTGTCCAGCACTGCCATAACTCATACGCTTCTTTGTCCAATTCATCAATGCATCCTTCCCTTGTTTCTTAATCCATTCAGATTCTTTCCAGTTCTATATCACACTTATGTTTTCCCTCTCCAGTTCTTGTATATCTTTCCCGATCTATTTCATGTTATGTTTTATTAACGTTCTTATACAGGATGTTTCAAAACAACACCTACAACGTTTGGAAGGTGATTCCTGACACTGAGATAAGACGAAAAGTACAGACCACCCTGCATGCACAAATGCTTCCTTTCGGAATTATATGCTGCCGAAAACATATAAAAAAAGAACTTTAAAGGTCCATAGCTCCAATACTATGGGACCTGTTTTAGTCGGGTTAAGATTTTATGTAAGAACTATTATGTATCATATCCAAATATCCAATTTTTAGAATCCTGCGGTACTTCCGCAACAATTTTTATAGAGGTAGTTATTGAGTACTTCAAAGTATTCATCCGTAGCCAAACTGCCTCTATAAAAATTGTTGCGTGAGTACCTTAGGATTCTGAATCATGCATTTTTGGATATCGCACATATACTAATTCCTAAGTGAAGTCTTGAGCCTACAATGGTAGGTACCATCGTTTTGGAGCTATGGACCTTTAAAGCGCATTTTTGCATGTTTCCGGTGACCTATAACAACGAAACGAAGCCTTTGTGTACCCAGGTTGGTCTATACTTTTCGTCTTATCTTCGTGTCAGTAATCACCTCTGAAACGTTGTCGGTGTTGTTTCAAAACACCCTGCATACTGCATTGTTCTCTCTTCTTAATGGAACGTCATCTTTATGTTGTCTTATTCTTTCTTCCTATCGCTTTCCTGTTCTCCTATCTATTTCACATTACATTCTTTACAACCGATTCGATATATTATTCCTTCCTCTTCTGCGTTTATCTGTTCTTCTTTTCTCTTTTCTTTCTCTGGTAATACGTCTAAAACTCTCTTCCCTCCCTTTCTAAATGTTTTGAGTTCTCCTTTTCTCAGCAACGTCTACCGTGTCATCTAAGTCATCTGTATCATCTCAATTCCTAATCACCTTGTTCTTTCTTCTTCTGTATTTTCTTTCTTCTTGTTTCGTCTCTCTCTCCTAAAATTTTCTCTTCTCTATCAATTTTTTATTAGTGATTAATATAGTATTTTCATGTCATCTTTCCTTCTTCCGTCGTTACCTTTTCTGCATATTCCGTGTAAATTTCATTTTTCTCCCCATATTTATGTCACTCCTCTTATGGAGGTATATCTCCGCAAAGCATTCTTTCCTGTACCACCCCGCCCTGAATTTCCCGCCCGATTTTTTTCTTTCGTCGTGTCCATAAAGTTTATCTCATTCTTCTCTTCCATTTCCAGCTTAATTTTCTTTTCCTACATCCTCAATTGACTTTTAACAATCTCCAAAATCCTGTTGCGGATTTTGTTTAGAATTCAGTTGTCATAGATTTTTTTTTAATAAATGAGTCATTATTGTTTAGGTAAATCATGCACTTAGTGGGATCTACTTGTCATGTTTTATAACTGACATGATTGAACAATATTTGTACAATAACACAGAAAGTTCGGATGCCGTCTATTCTAGCTTTAGAACTGTTTTGCCTTAATTAAAAATAAAACCTGGCGTAAGCAAATCACTTTTAATAAATAATATGGTTTCGACAACGTATCATTGCCTTTATCAGACATATTAGCCGTTTAGGCTCCACACTGGTAAGCCCCAATGTTAAATGAAAAAAGCAGAGTTGCCAGTTCAGGAATCTATTCCCTTGCGTTCTCACCATACCAACAATAGAGCAATGCACCATGAGTTCTCATTAGTGGCGTAACTACAATGGATCGAGTGGAGCAGCTGCTCCAGGGCGCACAGTAAAAGGGCGCAAGGGCGGAAAAAAGAATACGGAAAACTGTTCCTCATGCAAAGAGCGTTTGAAAACATTTCAAAAGAACGCTATGACTATTAGCTGTTAGTTGGCAACAACCAATACCGTGGGCGGATCCAGGAATTTTTTAGGTGAGGCGCAGGTCTGAAAAAAACAACTTGAGACATATTTTGGTATTTGGCTCACTAACTTAAAATATGGACTGCAGTGCTTCATAATACGTATTTATCTCAGTCCTTCTAGAGGCGGCATTGAGGAAAGCCATGTTGTTCAAAACGAGAAAATCCACCACTATTATGAGTTGGAAACGCATACGTTATCTGCAATAAGTGGAGAACGCACTCAGAATTTTCCTCTTGAGAAAAATTTTAAAACCTTTTTTTTTCACAGCCTCAAGCGCTTCACTAGGGACTAATTTATATATTGGGAACAAAACGATAGGCCTGTTCGAAACCTTTAGGTTTCTTAATAAAAATAACTTTGTATACTCTTAGTATGTATATATTGTAGTGTTTTGTGTAGGCAGAGACAATAGTGGACTAGGAATCTAGCCCTTCACCGATTTATTTATTTTATAAAGATGCAAAATAGTCTTTGTGTTTTACAAAGTTAGTATATCAGAATCTCCCTTATGACCAAGGGTGAAGGAAGTTACGTTTCATACGGGAAACCCTTCGCTCATTGCAGCAACCGGGGTGATTTATAGTGACTCCAGGTTATCATCCTAGGAAATCTCCTCGGTTCATGGCCGCCTCGTGAGTTATGTTTTGTGTTGAGGAATCCCCTTCGCTTCAAAGCAGCCTCCAGGGATGTTAGGATAGGTAGAGCTCCTTAGTCCAGTACGACCTCCAGAGCTGTTGTGGATTGACGATCAATGATCAACTGATGCCTCCTTCCTCTGTGGTTCCTCTTTTATAGGCCCTCTCAGGTGGCTCGTCCTCTTTCGGTTCCCATCGTGTTGATCTTCGTGTCTTCCTGTGTAGTGTATTGTCTGCTTGTTTGTAAAAGTTTGCAAGTGTCGTCCATAAACATGTGCTCATGTTGTGATGTGGGGATCCTTACAATATAGTTCCCATGCGATTGCTTGTTTCATAAATTGCCATAAGTATGCTCATTACTCAGAGAGTAGGAAAACCTCTGTCTCAAGGTATATTCAATAGACAAACTTCGCACACATGCTCGAGTTCATCTGTGACCTTGTCGCGAACGCCTAATAAAGAAGACTGGATAAATTTGAGGAACAAGTAATTAATGGAATTGGAATATCCTGTATAATCCAGAAACATGCGAATACCGTTAGAATATGCTGTAACCTTCAGATACAGCTGAGATAGTATATTTTTTTTCTAACTCGAACAATTTTCAACCATACTGGATAAAAATAGAATATATTATTATGTTTTACTGTATAACTTTCAGTTTACATAGTAAATCCGTTTCGTTTTTGTCCAAATAAAATTAATTTAGAAGTTTCAGAATAATTAAGAAATATAGGTTTTCGGGAAATAATTTCTTTTATTTATATATTATTTTTCTCCGTAAATATTTGTGTATGGGCATCTCATTTGGATAATTATAAAATATACATTATTATTTCAATATAATCCATAAATTAGTACTTGGATAGAATTTTCTGAATTCTCCACCAATCCGAAATCTGGTAGGACACCCAGGATCCCCCTTCGTCCCGATGAGATATCAATATCCTGCTAAAAATCTGGTTTAATCCAGTTTTTACTATTTTCATTGGTTTTGTATTTTCCGCCGCGAATTGTTTGCGTTGTGATTGGGAACTATATGTCACCTTAGTGATTTGGCGCGTCTTTACCTTGTCTTTGTTCTTCAGTCATAGTAAGGTTAACAGCACGTACATCGCCGCTGTAAAAAAAAATATTTGTTCAGGAAGAGCTACTAACACCAGCTAATACTAATTTAAAATGTTAAATAAAGAAGCCAGCATCAAAACGAATCCTGAATTATTAAGATTTTTCCTGTGAAACTAATCAGAAAATATGAAATATGAAACCTTGCCATGATCGCCATGTTTGAAATAGTAAACATCCCAGGACAGGAGTGAAGTGTTAGTGATTTTTTTTCGTCTCTGTGATCTTTTTAAACTAAATTTGGAGATTTTGAAAACATTCAAATTTTCCCCTTTCCATTAACAATTCGACCAGGTTGCGGTAGCCTGTTTATGCATAGTTTTTTTTGAATGTATAGTATATTCGTAATTTAGTGAGGCAGACATGGCGGTATACGTGGTTTTTGTATCGGTTAAGTTAAATTTTAAAATGTCAGAGTAAACTCGCTCTTAATCTGATCTACTTTCCAAAACACAATATATGCTGAATAATGACGTGAAGACTCCTTTCTTTTCAGAATGGAATCTTCCTTAATCTATCCCTTTTTGGGATCAATAATAATAATAATTTAGAAAATGGGTTAGTTTTGGTACAAGGACCACCTGGTCCTAAATATTCCCCTCCTTTTTTCACATTAGAGCCGATTGAAAAATGTGGTTGAAAAAGTGTACTCGTATTTAGTGTAGATACGTAGAATTTGATTTCGTGTAGTAATATGTATTGATATATGTAGAATGTAGTACTTTGTGAGTAGATGTAATGTATGTGTGAGAGTGTTTAATAACTTATTTAAGGACAATGTATTGTTGACTTCTCAATTATTCATCTCTTTCGGCCTAACCTAATAGGTAATTCGTCCCTAAATTAAATCCGTTGTGATTCTACATATTTGTCTCGTGATGTGGAATCTAATTTGTTGGTAATAGTGCACAAAACATTTTTCCAGTGCAAATTTTATTTTCACCTTACAACGCCATCTAACGCAAGAAGCAATCGCACAACGTGAGTGTTTTGTTGATTGAAATAGTTAAGGTGCTAGGTGATCTATAAACGGACACTTTTTTAAGTTTATTTGGAATTGTTTGACAGATAGAAGTTCCGTGAGTAATTAAATCGGTAAAGCACCTCCCTTATGACCTATCCTAAAAATTATTATACGTTCTGTAGCCAAATAAACTAATGATAAATAAAGTTAAACTTAGCACGTGATCTTATAGTAGAACAATACTCTTGTCGTTGGAGACCGGAATTATTTGATAGCCTACAACTTTACACTTTTCTCTTTCCTTTCCTTTTGCGAATACTGTAATTGTTGATTTCAGAACATATATGTTTATAAATGAGTACAATGCAGAAATCTGAATCGGTTTACACAACAATGTGCATGTTAGAAGTATAAATAAGTAAATAATACTAACTTTTTATGTATATATACATTTACCAAGCTGCAGAGTGTAAATATAGGGTTTTGTTCGTATTGGGAGAAGTGAATTTTGGTTCTTGCGAATCTTTCGACGTAGCGGTCAGCGCTTGAGAATTTTACTTAAGTTTATATATAACCCCTACTCCATAGTTTTTTTGAATAATGTGAATATGGATTATAACAAGTAGCTTAAGTATTTACTTATAGTGGCGTATATAGTTTTTGGGCATAGTTAAGAATCGTGTGTCTGGAAAATGAATCTGTACGATATGAAAGGAAAAAAATAAATATAAGTAAGTGTGAGTGTAATTGAATAATAACATACCTTAATGTATATGTGAGCCCAGTTTACTTTTTCGTCACTGGTTAGGGTTGTGATTCGAATATAATTATATAAATGTTTGTGCATGTTATCGAGTGGTTCAAGCAGTGTCCACAACGTCGAGATTTCATACGGAAGGGAATGTTGTATACGTGGTTGGCTATATATACACTTTGTAACTTGTTTGTGTAACCGTAATTATTTAAATTGAGACAAATAAGTATACCAAAGGAATAGTGTTGCTGGAAACGATTAGTATTTCATAATCTTTATAAAATTTCCCCCCTTTACACATATTAGTGAATCAATTAAACCTGACCTCTGATGTTGTGTAAAACGATTCAGATTTCTGCATTGTACTCATTTATAAACATATATGTTCTGAAATCAACAATTACAGTATTCGCAGAAGGAAAGGAAAAAGAAAAGTGTAAAGTTGTAGGCTATCAAATAATTCCGGTCTCCAACGACAAGAGTATTGTTCTGCTATAAGATCACGTATCAACGGTATATTCGGCCTGAGGATGTAAGTAGTGTTTGTTTGTTAAATATTTTTGTACAGTTCATGAAGAATTAAAGTACACGTGTGCTCTCAACCTTTGACCCGCGATAGTACTTCTTTGCTGTTTCAATTTTTTCTTCAATGTTACCTTACAGAATTAAGTCAGTCACTGTTTACATAGGTGACGGGATGGATAGAGGCGAATAATATATTAGGTTTACTACAGTAAAAGTTTTTTTCCCAATACCAGGATGCTAAAAGTCCCATGTTCATGAATCTTTATTTCTTTTACTTCTAAAGATATGGTAATTAATATTAATTAGCACTTTAAAATCACACGAATCTTGCGGACTGGGAGTGACTGGCAAAATATGGCTTATATTAACTTGCCATTACAAAATTATTTTATTTTTTTAAATTTGGTTATCCTCGTTTTGGGATATTTCTTTACTTACTGACTTCTAAACTATTTCTCTCCATATCTTAACACAACCCTTTCTCCTTTGTTGTGTTCTAAGGATTCGGATTTTTTGCTAGAAATCTCTCAATTAAGAGCACTAAGACCACTCTGGCGTAAAGAAGGACCTAGGAGGTCGTTTAACCGGATACGGCGACAGTAGGGCATGTTGGAAAGGGGAAGTTTTTATAACTACTCTCTTTCTAACATATCCCAGGACACAGAGTAGTTGCGGGCTCCAAGTGGACATTTTAGGCCTGTATGGCGAAGGCCGCCAATTTATAGGCATACAAATATCTTTGGCTTAAAATCAACTCAATGGTTGTATATTTTTTATAGTCCAACTAGTCCTTTGTTCTACCTTCCTCTGTAAACCTTTCATCTTTCTGTCTGTCTATCTTCTTATCTTCCGTCCTAAGATTTATTTTTTTCTTTCAACCTACTCCCTCTTTTAAACTTGTCAATTTACATAACCATTTAGTGTAAGTGATTCAAACTTAGAGATGTTATCTAGATATCCCCTTGGTTTTACACGAGATGTTGCAAGTTATAATTTATAGGGTTATATACTTTCGTCATATATCAAGGGACAGTTTATCATCGCTAGTTGACCCACTGTAGTCGTTGCTATAGTTTCATGAATTCGATTAAAATAAAATGTAGACGTAGAGTATACCGCCTTGTACTTAAATGTCATCCTTGTCCTTGTGATGTAATCCAACGTACATGTGTATCTAACACCTATGTATTACCTCACCAATTGCATGGTGCATGAGTAAAAAGGCAGGTTATCGTAACTCATGATTAATATCTAGTATATCCATAAACTGGAATTCTACTATGCAATCATATCCCTATTTCCCTTTTGCTACGTGTGAATCTCCAAAAACTAAATAGTGTTATTCATCTCAGTGACCGTAATTACATTTTGAAAGTGATAAGTAATGGCTGTAATAGGGTCTAAGTAGTTTTCTATGACAAGCCCACCCTGGGCAACTATCATAATAAATAAACCTATGGATTCGTCGTGTTTTCTAAATGATACTAATGTGACTTTGATGTTGAAATCTTCGTGTGATATTGATTTTGACTATATAACCAATCAAATTACGAGAATAAAAAATTAGTCTAATTAAACTGGATAATAGAAATTTGAGTGGCTTTAGAGATGGATATATGTATATTTTCTACTAACATTTCAGACCGAATATGTGTTAAATTGAAATAAGTAAATAAGCAGGTCTGTGGCGCTATGGATGCCTCAGTGTTCAAAGAAACTGAGCATTCCAACTCAGATGGGGAAAAATGCGCTAAGCTTCGAATAATACATTCATATATTCACATATACATTCTTGCAAAAAACAGATTCATTCAATGATTAACGATGTGTAACAGTTTATCGGTCAAGAGGCGAACAGTTGGACGACAACTTCACAGCAGTAGAGTCTCTTAATTTTATGTAACCAATGGTTATAGAGCAAACTAGTTTGTTTGGAGATACTGAACTGTAATCAAATGAGAGTTAGCGTTATGATTCATTAATGTAGCTTGCGACCAGTACCAGAACAGTACAAGCCTGCAATGGTTAACTTACTATTAAGGTCTTAAACTAAATTTCCACGTCGCTGTCATCCACGATGCTGGCAAAACGACGCTTCAACATCCATTTTGTCTGCGTCACAATGATTCTTTCCGCCATCTAGCCTTGTTCCGACGGCTGTTGCCAAGTTGCTGAGCGGAGCGCTCAGTTACTTCGCCCGAAGTGAACGGACCGCAAACCGCGCAAAGTCAACTGCATTTACTGCTTTCCATGTGCAGGCGCTCTCTGCCACATGTGTGTGTAAGACTGCTATCTTGTAGATTGTTGTTGAGAAAGTATAACTGTTATGACGAACCTTTGGCGCGCATGCAACAAACAGTCCTCAACCTGCTTCTGCTGCCGCTAATTATTGATATAGAGTGTATTATACCCAGGGTTGATATGTTTAAAACAAAATGTTTAAAACAAGTGTTTAAAACATGTTTAAAACGAGGGCTGTTGTTTTATTCAGTTTGTTTTAAGGGTTTTAAACAAATTGTTTTAAACGTGTTTTTTTTTTTTTCGATGGTGGTTGAACATGTTTAAAACAACTAAAATATCAGATTGAGTAAGTTAATTTAATTTTCTAACAAACAACCCATCCTTCGCAGGATTTGTGAATGGAGTAAATTACAAGCAGAGTTATATTCTTATTATACCAGCAATTACTGAACGCAATTCTGCCATCGACGTGCGTATAACTAAACCAACAGAAAATCAAATGAAGTATTTCAACATTTCTTAATTTCCAAGAATAACGGAGATTAAACACACTATACACTATTGCAAAATTCAAATTCACAAATTCAAAACTTGGGTATATTTTGATCACTATCATTTCCATAATAATGAAGAGTTCTCACATCATAAGCTAGAAGAAATGCTCTGAAAAATAAAATACAACTCATAGAAAAGAGCAGTGACTAGCCTACAAGGAGCAAATGACATATTTTAACTAAACAGTATAAGATGATTTGGACAAGATACATCTCTATCTGCAACATGGGTAGCTAATAATGATTAATGTCTACGGCATAACAACACATAGACGCCCGCCAGGGATTTTAACAAAATGGTAGGCTCTCACTTTCGGGGCTCTGGTGACCCCCTAATTATCACAGAGTCATGAGTTATACACCATTGGAAACCTTATAGACCACACATTCCAATGAGGTAACATTCGTGAAATTCCGGCCGTATTCGTAGAAAAAGAACAGACATAAAAATCATTAAAAATATGAAAATATTGACTTTGCGGGGCCTTGGCAACCCTTGCAGTCACCTTACGCTGACAAAATGATGAATGTGTAGGCCACAAACTTGTGACAATAATATAAGAAATGGTAGCCATTGCTCCCATTACGTAATAAATTCGTTTTATGTAGGAAATATTTTCAAAGAAAAAAAATTATGCGTAGAAAACATTCATTGAATTAGACATTCTCTCCCCTCCTCCACTATAGTACCACGTCCATATGCAAATCATTTTTGTTGCACACATCATGTATACGAACAAGAATTATGCTTCTAGACCACTTAAGTGAAATATATCTTGTGTTATATTGGACCGTCCCGAAAATAAATGTAAATTAACCAAATTTGACCCCCTCTTCCTCTATAAACAACAAGTACACATACAGGTTACTATCATGTAGGGGACTACCTCATTGCTTCACATACTAATTTTTATGGATGTACCACAAAGGGGGGAGGAATACCCGCCAAAAACTGATGAAAAAAATTGATGAAAAATTAAAAAACGAAGTTCATCCTCCCTTTCTCGGCCGTACATATGTACCCCAGATATACATAAAATACGACTGACGGAAAGCTTCATCCCTCAAAAATACTTTGGTACCAAATCGTTTTTCTAGCTTAATTAAGGACTGAGCTATTGATGTTTGTTGTAAAAATAAATGTAATTTACGTCAAAAAACTTACGTCAAAAACTCCAAAAATTGTAACTTTGTCCTCTCCCTGCTACCCCATATAAACAAGAAGTACAAATACACGATATTACCATGTAGTGGCCTACTTCATTGCTTCACGTAACAATTTTTATGAATCTATCCCCCAAGAGGGGGAATGGCCCTCCAAAAACTGTTAAAAAACAAAAAAAAAAAAAAAAAAACACGATATTTACCCTCCTGTCATATACATAAAATGCACACCAGCAAAGCTGCATCTTTCAGGAATAAATTGGTACCAAAATCATCTCCCAGCCTTAATTTGAGGTTTAAGACTGAGCCATTGAGATTTAAAGCCCTGACACAGCAGTTGCGTCAATAGGCGTTTAAAGATTAAGAATGCAGACGACCAGTAGAACGTAACACAAAGAAACTAAACTACATATTCCGTGAACGGAGATTGGGAAAATCCCGATTTCTTTCTCCGGAATTGAACATTTGGGCGGACCGAGATTAGGGAAGATCCCGAAATTTGATCTAGCGGTTGAATATAGATGGCAAGCAATACCTAAGAGTGTAAAAATGTAATATATATGCCTATTTATATTATTGTTTTAAACAAAATAAACATTTTAAACATGTTTTTTTTTTGTTTAAAACAAAGTACTTTTTTTAAACGTTTAAAACATTTTAAACAAAAAACATGTTTTAAACCCAAAAACGTTCTTTTTGTTTTTTTTAAAAAAAACTTTTTTTTCAACCCTGATTATACCCATCTGAAGTCTTATTACATATCTAACTGAACTTTCTACATGTATAAGGTAAGCCTTCATCAGAAGGTAATCTCCAGTACAGCCAGGAAGTTCTTACGGTACGCAACAATGACCTGCAGTAAGTGCACATTATTGTGTGAAGGATTCTAAAACATTTCAAAACAGTTTACCAGCAATGCTGTATTGTTGGAGTAATGAGGACCCAAGGAAGCAGACTCCGGAACTGATAACGTTGCCTTTTCATATAACATTGGACACCTTACAAGTGTGAAATCTAAAGAGACGGTGCGATTGGGAAAATTCCACCAATTTCGACTGAAAACTACCAATTTCCAACAACTTTCCTTTCTTTGTATTAGGGATGGCCAATTACGGAATTTTTACATTCCGGAATCCGGAAAGTAAGATCGGAAAAATTCCGGAATTCGGAAAAATCAGGACTTCGGAAAAAATCCGTAATTCGGAAAAAACTCGAAATTTAGAGAAACCCGGATTTTGAAAAAAATCCAGAATTCGGAAATGCTCCGAAATTTTTCCGAATACGGGAATTTTTCCCAATTTCAGAATTTTTCGAAATCAGGAAAGTAAATTTTCCGTATCCGGATTCCAGAAAATTTTGGACACCCGTACTTTCTATATTTTCATATCTAAACTCACACGGTCTATGCTTTGAACTTGAATTACACACGGTATAGATATAGATAGATAGATAAGGTAGGTAGGTATAATAACTAATAATGTATTCATTTTCCTCTACAGCAAGAGAAATTCTATATGCTGGTCTTACTCCCTTCTGAAGAGTCAACTGTTGATGATCTGCTTTCGAAATTTACGTCCGTAGATGACGTTATGAACACCATGACGGAACGACTAGTTGATGTATACTTTCCTAAGTTTAACATCAAGAGTACTTTGCAATTGAATGAACCTTTGAAGAAGGTAAGCGAATAATCTTAATATAAAATACTAGCTGAAGTGCCCGCTCTTCGCACCGAAATAATAATTATATGGAAAATATTTGAAATTTCTTAGGATATGCATTTTAATGAAAGTGAACTGATAAAATCAAATTAGATACTCTATTTTGAACAACACTACTTCTTAGGATAGAGCTTTTAATCAAAGTGACATGACAAAGCCCAGCTTGAGGTAGGTACTACAGGATGGGGCAGAGCAACTTATTTGAATTTTGGGCCATGAAGTGATTGTTGCTCTGAGGAGTGTGAGGCAGGATAGGCACATTCAAGAGTCGCTCAATTATCGTGCATTCCGTACCCATTTCAATATTGCGCCCCGTGGTTGTGTTCCTGGCCGGTAGTTGATTGTTTCATGGGTAAACAACCACATACAGACTGGTGATGAGAAGAAAAACACCCTGGGCTTCCATGAACAGAAAGGTCAACCAGAAACATTGACATTGACATGGCTTTCTGGTTTGTAATACCCTCAGCGCTCTGCTCCCAAGCATGCAGCTGCTGTTGGGTTGTCTGCTCATTCTATGAGACGAATCTTTAACAAAGAACTAAACTTTCAGTCCTACCAATTGGCTGTGGTGCACGAACTTAGTCCACGCAATTTTGTTAGGATTAGGATTTATATTTCTGGGCTTTCAGCATTAATAGCCATTTAGCCCGTCACGTATGAGGAATCGCGTCTCTCGGCGGTCGCAGCATCCGAGGAAATGGAAGGAAGAAAGGATTGGGGAAGAAAAGAAGCTGTGTGAAAAGAAGAAATGTATGTTACGTACTACCTCAGCATTTACCTGGTATAAATAAGGAAAATGCAGGATGACTGGCCTGCCTGAAAAAGCTTTTTACACTTTTTCGACCGATTGACCCCACCGGGAATCGAACCCGGGACTGCTCGCACTGAAGACGAGAGCGTTAGCGACAACGCTACGCGTGGCCACCACTCGAGTTTGTTCCTCGACAAAATGAATATGAGGCGCTTCTATCTTTCGGGATATGTACCCCTATGATAAAAAAAAAAAAATGCGCATATACTGTAACTCACGATTTTTAGCATTTATTCCATTTTCCTTACGTTTACGGATAAAATTCTGTTATTACTAAGTGGAGATAATAGAAAACAATTCATCTAAGGAGATATTTCCAAAAAATATAATAATACAAATATAAGCAGAAAACAAAATTATACTCGGTTTTATGTATACTGGCAATCATGCTTTCGAGGGATTTTTGCAGTAGCAGAGCACGATTGCGCAGGGAATTTCAATTTTTAATTGGTGGAGTTGGATTAAGGAACTGAAAGTGGAGTAAAATATTGCATTTCCTGGTTTAAACTTAGTGTCTGGATGGTCTGCCAAACATAAATTAGCTTCTGTAACAAAATGTCGTACGGAAATATAGAAACAAACAGGAAAACTCTTGTCTTGAGGTTCGAAGTGATACGCACCATGGCTATGAGCATTTATTCGTTAAGAAAAAGAGAACAAACAGAAAATAGTCATCGTAGTTAGGTGAGTAGATTGGCGGACTGGTAGTTTTTATACTATTTTGACACCATTTCGTATCCCGCTCCATCACATCCCATTTTTTTCTTTTTCACAAAACATTATACGAAGCGTATAGTTTTCATGTCAATAAGAACCGAAGCATTATAATAACGAAATAACTTACTGATATTTTCCTTTAATGACGTATTTATCCAGGATTAGAGTACTATCGCTAATAGCTATTGTTTAGAGTTGATGCTGTGGTATAGCTTCTCTCATTTTTTCTTGGAAAAAGAAAAATTTTGTCTCCAACAAAGTGTGAAGGATATATATATATATATATATATATATATATATATATATATATATATATATATATATATATATATATATATATATATATATAAAGAGAGAGAGAGAGAGAGAGACAGAAACAGACATCTTAGTAGCAGACTTGATTTATCGTGATGAAATGGACAAGTTTGCCATTACTTAAAAATAAAAAAAACTATAGCATTTTATTGAGTTTATTTTCTCTTTAGCGTTTAGATAATATATATATTTTCTTTATGAGACTGTACTTTATAAGGCAAGGTGTGCGATCATACCCACAAATTTATCTAGGGTGTGAAATATAATTTTATGAAAATATTTTACAGTTTAGGGTGGTTGAAACACTAATACACCATGGTCTCGCTTATCCGACCTTCGTTTGTTCCACATACCGTATTATCTGACATAACATTACAGATAAAGAATACCATCAAGCGACAAGAACTGATGTGTTCTTAATCTATCTTAATCTATCTTTTGATGCTCTGAAGTCTATCGTCTAGCGCCCCCGTCTACACCATAACTAATATGTCTATTATTCAGTGCACACACGTATCCCGGTTTTCTTTTCGGAGGGGGCCCAACACGAATCAGCGTAAGCACGTAATTCTAATGTTTTCAAAATATCTTTAAAATATCAATAATAATAATAATAATAATAATAATAATAATAATAATAATAATAACAAGAAGAAGAAGAAGAATGCAACAGTTCTGCATTTCTCTTAAACCTTTTCGTACTTTTCATTTATAAACCGGTTTACTTTGAACAAACTGCATTGTAGCACAAACAAAATCAAACATATTTTCAAAAGATACTATAACTAAGGAAAACTGTCTGCTACGTATATTACATAACAAAGTAGCAAGAAGGCAATGAGTATATCGCTCTAATACAATAAATTTATAAATAAAATTTTAATCCTATTTAAAACTGTTCTTTAATTTCACCTGGGAACAACGAGATTAAAGTCTTTTCTTAGAATTATAACAAGACAACAGCACACTGTACAAAATCTGGACACTGGCTCAAAATAAACTAACATAAAAGAAACTCAAAAGGGTAAAAGCAAGTTTATTAAAAAAAGGTGCTTGAGTTTCGGAGGGGTACAGTCGCCAGGACTTCACGCCGGATACGTCCCTGATTCAGTGTAGTGCATTTATTTGGTATAAAACATGATTATTAAATGCGTAATATGTAAAATTATTTTATAGTTTTACTTTTAATATGTCTTATCTTAACACATCCATATTACTTGGCGTTCTGCCTGCCTGCTTATATCGGATAAGCGAACCTCTACTGTATTTTCAAAGCTGGAATGTACATGAACTACAACTCTATCATCCTAGAACAGACAATAGTATGAAATGCTTAAGGGTGGAATAAAAAGAAGCGTAAGTACTGTTTTGGTAGCATGAGAACAAATTAAAAGCAATTCAATATATTTCCTAGGTTTCAGATTATCATCTTGTGTGTCGATGTGTATTATTTTTAAAATATAGTTTAAAAATCTTAGCATTCGCAACATTCCTAAGGAAATCGAAAGAAAAATTTTCATGTGTATTTTGTGCTAAAACGGCTTAAGTGCATTGTACGAAATCCGAATCCCACGTTACGGTATAGATGACAAATTGACGCATAAAAGGAGTGTTAAATAAACCAAACCAAATAAATCAGTCACTCAAACAAAGCATACAATAAAAGGAAGATATCAAGGATAAGGTCATTGCGTCGAATATGCGCCCCTAAGGATAAAATAAGATCTCAGGCACAGGTGAAAAAAGTAAACCCAAAAATTAGTATGCAGTTGCAAGGTTTAACACCTCCGTAAATAATACCATTAGAAAGGATGAAGAAAAGTGTTTACAGAAAGGCATCATACATCAAAATATGGTAAGGGGTGGTAAGGGCGCATATTTCCCGACGCTGCGGTAATATGCGCACAGTGTGTAATTACATTTTCAAACCAAAATGTAAAACTACTAACGAGCAATACATCAAATATCCTACACCCTAATATACAACCACATTATGAAATCATAGAATGAACCAATACTTCAAACGTACATCACGAAAATAACAAGAAATTATGAAGAAATTTATATGAAAGGAAACGTAAATTTATTTTTTCCTCTTTGTAATACAAAAAACGAACTTTTGTTGCCGCTGAAGTATTTTCCCTGTATTAATAAATCATAAACGTAGTTCAAAAGCCTTCTTTCAAGTATTATAGCTCCTGACATAGGTGTGGAGCATCTGAACTGTCTACAAACTCTTGTGTTGGTATAATATGAACAGTTACAAACAAAACACTATCATAAGAAGTAATACTATCTTATTTGTGGCACTGATCACAGACGGCGATGATCATGTCTTCGGCAGATACGCACGAAACATGAATACCACAGTGCTAATCTGATATGCTGTATCCATTCAAGTCCGTTTTCTTCTGCGTGATAGTGCCCATTACAGACATCGCAATAATTGATTTTGTTACGAATTGCAAATGATGATATGGTCCTGTCCTGCAATATTTTTAAGTGTTTGTGACTTTCCAATTTTTCCTTTCCTGTTTTCATTTATATAGCAATCAGAATTAAGAACAGTAGCAATTTAACGTTTTCTTCCCGTAGTAGCAGGAGATGATGTGTCACTGTGTGGCAATGGATATAATGACGCAAATGACGTGGTTGGCAATGGTCATTTAGATGTGAGGCTTTTGTTATTAGACATACATGAAACATTGCTACATAACACATGGAGTTCAGTTTGAGGTAATGGTGCATAGTCATCATTCACATCCCGTACAAGCTGGCTCTCATGATGACATTGGCGATTGTCTTCTTCTGCTATGTTTATAAATTCTGTGAATGATCGTTTCATTTTCTGTTTATTATTATTATTATTATTATTATTATTATTATTATTATTATTATTATTATTATTATTATTAATTCTTACTATTATACATTTCTTAACTCGTTGACTGCCATGTGTATGGAAATCCATACACATGGCTCTTCCGTGCAGAGTCGCGTGTGTGATTTTCTTTGAACAAACAATATATTCCAAGTTTGTTGTATCCGTTCTATAGGTGTGTATGTAATTAGATACATATCCCCATGCCCTAAGAATCGGTAGACCACCGATGGGCGACTAGCGACATCTCGCCAAAAATTGGCGGTCTCGCGGCGACGGTCCGCGGTGGCCCAACTTTCGTGCTGAAACAAAGGCAACAACAAAGAATTACTGGGAGATTGTTGCCCGTGGTGCACAGGTGATAACTGTTAACAGCTTTAAATTTAAACATTTAAAGTTTTCTTTAAATCGATAAAAAAAATACCTACACGAAGTTTCACTGTACGATCATAAAAATAAATAACCGTTGTCATGCATCAAAACATTTGGAGTTGTGTTGAATTCCCGAATATTTTTGTTCAGTGCTTTTCTTTGTAACGAAAATGAATGATTAACTTTAAAGTTAACGTTAAATGAATAAGAACACGGGTACTGCCGACGCAGTAAAGTACAATATACTATTATATTACTGTCCTACTTTTCGCTTTCAGAATCTGGTTACTCTACTGCAAGTCGCGTATATTTTTTTGTTCCTGACACAAACAAATGAGTTGAAGTTCGTCTGCTGTGCAAAACCCGCGAGGGGAGGAGTAAACTGAAAACAGTCGCTGTTACCAATAGTACTCTAATCCTGAATAGATACGTCTGTTAAAGGACACTCTCAATAAGTCATTACGTTATTATATTGTTTCTGTTGTTATTATCATGACAATCATACATTTGATATAATGTTTTGTAAAAAAAATATGGGATGGGATTCCATCTGGTGTCAAAATGATATAAGAACTATCAGTTCGCCACTCTACCCATCTAACCACGAAGACTACTTCGTGATTGCTGTCTTTTTCCTAACAAATAAATGCTCATAGCCATGGTGCGTATCACTTCGAACCTCAAGACAAGAGTTTTCCTGTTTGTTTCTATATTTTCGTACATGTTGTTACAGAAGCTAATTTATATTTGGCAGACCATCTAGACACTAGGCTTAAACCAATAAATGCAATATTTTACTCCACTTTCAGTTCCTTGATCCAACTCCACCAATTGAAAATTGAAATTCCCTGCAATCGTGCTCTGCTAATGCAAAAATCCCTCGAAAGCATGATTGCCAGTGTACACAAAACCGAGCATAATTTTGTTTTTTGCTTATATTTTTATTATTTTATTATATTTTTGAGAAATATTTCCTTAGACGCTTAGACAGACTGCTTTCTATTATCTCCACTTACTAATAACTGGATTTTACCCATAAACGTATGGAAAATGGAATAAATGCAAAAACTCGTGAGTTGCGGTATACGTGCAATTTTTTTGAGCATGTGGGTACATAAGCAGAACATGCGCTATTGGAACTCTGATAACCTCAGAAAACATTCGTCAAGCTGTCAATGCCCTAGAAAGAGTTGAACAGAACTTCCGAGTTCGATTAATGGAGTATATGGAGAGTGATGGACAACATCTGCCTGATATCTAAAACAGGAATTCTAAAAAAAATATTGGATCACAGGTCCGCTTTTCTTTAATGAAGAGTTTATATACCAACTTTCATCTTCCTTACTTGACAGGAACTCAATGTAAATAATTTTATCAGAGTTACATGTTTCAATTTCGCAAAAAGTGAATATTTTAACCGATTGTATAGATGAGTTGCATATTGTATACTATGTAGGGTGGACCATTTATCTTGATATGCTCTTATAATTTGTAAAGTAATGCACAAAAAACGCTGAAATTTTGTACCATGCAAATATCGTCTGGCTTACCTTCCAATACCACAAGGCTAACAGAGTTTCTAATTCAACACAAAGTTTTAAATTTTCAAAAGACACTATATCAGGTTATTAGACGTTCCAAATCTACATGCTAAACGAAAACTTAAAATGTTACATTTATTATTCAGTGTTGCAAACTAAGGGCGCTATAGTATTACAAACATTCCAATTTTAGTGGCCTCTACAGCAGTGATAACGCAAGTGAGAGAATCCGACAGTGCACACCAAAAGTATTTTATTATCTAATACTATAATCATGATATGATGGATTTCGAATGAATAGGAACGAGCTTAAAAGGAATTGAAAATTTGATCTTTTTTTTAGAAAGTCCTTATTTCGAAACTCTCCTTGGATAAGTACCTTATCCAATTATATAGACAGTTTTCAATGAATGTGAATATTACAATGCCGTTTACAGCAATTTGATATGTCAAACCGTTCTGGAGATATGCTGAAGATATGTGTATTTGGACACATAATGAAACATTTTATTTCGAATTTGGGACATTTTATTTTAAAATTCTATACAGTAAAAAAATATCATCATTTATTTAATGTTCAATCATTTTTCGTTTTTTTTTCTAAATTCATTTACTTTTCCTACAAATAAATTTTCTTGCTGTCTGTTTATTCCTTCTATGCATATAATTTCTTAATCAATAAAAACAACAAATTATTTCCCTAACCTCACCTTTGGTTAATCTATAAGAACGTACTTTTCATCAAAATTAAAAAAATAATCAACAACCCAAAAATAACATCAAACAAAAACCATTAACAAACTTTTAAAAAGGGTAGTCCGGTTTAAATAAAAACAAATAGACGTATAAAAACACAAGCTACAATTCCAAATTTACAAAAAGTTTACCTTGCTCTAACCTAAAAAAACACCTGGTTTTAGCTAACATTATAGCTATCTACTACAATAAATAATTCGTTAAAAAAACATTTCAATTTTAATTAAATTTACTATCTTCGCAACACTAATTTTCCTATCCAAATTTCACTAACACTTAATTCATAACTACTTAAACGCGCAGTGAACCAAAAAAGATAAACAAACACCAACCCACTAAAAAAAATCATCAAAAACACCAAAATTTACAAATAAATGCAAATAAATTAACCAATCCTAAAAATTATTCCCCTCCCACCTTTTCGACCCCTTTAACATCACAATGTATTTCTTTTATATATGCTCAATTTTATTTATATACAACCCAAATCAAATCCTATACTTTATACCCTACTAAATTCTATATATACAAAATCTGGGCAAAACTTGTCAATTCTAACATCCCCAATTACTCAATTAATTAAAACATTATCTAAGCTTTCAAAGTAACAAGGAACAACTGCACATGACGGAGATGTGGTTTTAACCCTTAATCTTGTTCACTGCAGAATATAGTAAAAGAGCAACACAGCAAAGAGCACAGCAACACAGCACAAAGAACAACTTCACAATATAGTAAAGAAAACTATTAAAGTTTGCAACACTGCTAAAATTATGTATTTTTTCGAAAACCTGTTGTATTTGTACCAACCAAGAAGTGTTATTATAATTTTATACAACCAAAAAATAAAAAAAATGTTTTAGAAAGTTTTTACAAGTACGCCACTTTAGGTAATATTTTAAATTTGACATTTTTTCATATCTTCCGAATGATTTGAGATATCAAATTGGTGTAAACAGCTTTATGATCTTCATGTCTATTGAAAACTATGTAAGCCAGCATTCCCCAACCGGTGTACCGCGAGGAAATCGGAACAAAAATTATTAATTCTATAGCAACCAAATTGCAAGACATAGGAAAAATGTATATTTTTGTATTTCACATTACTATAAATTTCTACCATGGAAAAAATTACTGTAATTGTAATATATTATTCTTCTACATGTATTGCTGTGTAGCAGACAGTATTTCGGCTCGTACACATTTACACGGTTAGCTGCTATGTTTCACTTCAAACGAGAGTCATACTAACACCGAGAAATGGAAGCACTTGTACGATACGCGTCAAGTGAACGTTCGTAGAACACTCATTCGCACATGAATGACAGAACAACACTTTGTTCAACAGCTGTGTTTTGACTTCGACGCATCGCAAGCTGTGTGATTACAATAATATGCACCGGTTTCGTTAAAACAGCAAAGTTAAAAGTACAAGACATTTGTTTGTTCGTACGTTGTTTAGTGATCTTCGTTCTTTGGGAAAGGTTGGATACAGTTTTCGAAAAAGAAAGCGTATTTTTAAAAACCTGAGTCCTATATTTCATTGCAATTGTTTTCTATTTTAAAATTAGAATAAAAAATAAGCATAGTGAATTAGCATAGGGGAAAACCAGTGATCGAGATTTCATCTCTGTGAGAAGGAGATCAGTAATCACAGAAAGAAAAACATGTTATTTTATATTTGCAAATAATAATAATAATAATATTTATGAGTGTGCCGCAAGTTGAAAAAGGTTGGGAAAAGTTTATGTAAGCAATTGGATGTGATATTTATCTGAACACTTCTTCGAAATTTGGAACGTCTATATCCTTTGAAGAAAGTCGAATTTTCAATTATTTGTAACTTTGTTACTACTTGTTCGAAATATATCATGATGATCGTAGTATTCGACACCAACGTATACTTTGGATATGTATTGCCCGACCGTCATACTTACATTGTTACTTTTGTAGAAGCCTCCAAACTTTGGTTCCTTTTCGATTTTTGTGATACTTTAGTGTCCTTAGTTTGCAATATTGCATATTAAGTGTGATATCGTAAACTTATGTTTTACATCCGCACAGGACCGCTCCTAGGCAATTTGCAGCCCCGTGCAATATTATCATTTGCCACACCTCCTTTCTCCAGAAAGAACCAATCATAAAATCTAAGATTTTAAGTAGGCTACCATATTACGAACAACGAAGGAAAGGGGAAAAGCAGTCCCACTCAGAAAAGACTAAACACTACAAATACAATCTCGCTGTGTCTGTTTTTTTTTTTAAATAATAGTGAAAGATAAAGCATACACAGCTGCAAAGGAAAGATGGTAATATTTTATCTATCTGTATCTATCTATCTATCTATCTATATATATATATATATATATATATATATATATATATATATATATATATATATATATATATAGAGAGAGAGAGAGAGAGAGAGAGAGAGAGATAGGAATAGATATAAAATCACTGTTTGCCACAGTCTTAGCTCCGGAGTGGGCCGAAAAATAGTACCAAATTGAAACAAAAAGGACTGAATTCATTATTTTATACCAGAGTAATGCATGGCTCTATAACACGAAACTAAAAGAGGTAAAGTTCTAGAAAACTTCCTTCTCCCGTCTTCCACGAGTCCAAATCAAGAAAGTCGTTATCTTCGTCAATATGTCGTCACTAGTAAACCTAGTAAACAATTTATCCCGGTAAGCCGGCAACTACGTCAATGTATTTTTTCGTTGCTATTATTTTTTGGTGTAGAATCTTTGAATTGACACATAAATTGTACACTTACTTGAGCACACGCTGGTCTTCTTCAGAATTTCCAACACTTGATTCAACGCTCTTTTTTTTTTTTTTTTTTGTTTTTTGTTTTTAAGATTTTAAGCTAAAATTTCCACCACACTGCTTCTGTCTCTTCTCCTTCATGCGCCCATCTAGCGTCATTTGTTTCCCGGTATAGTTCGAATTACGAATTTTCCACATGAAGTTCGTAGTATTATGGGATGCAACGTTACTGAATGAATGTTCAACAGCATTTTAAGAGTCCAACACACAGTATGAGTAACGTTAGATGTAGGAAAAGTCTTACTGACACTTTTGAAAATGTGACAAGTATTTGTTAAATTGTGCTGAACTGGGTAGAATTGTACCAACTTTTTCACAATAGGGGCTAAAAATGCCAGCGTGGTACCAACGGGCCGATGAATGACAAAAAGTGTTGAATTTGGTACAATTGTACCAAGTGTGGCAACAGTGTATAAAATTCAAAATCGAGCTTCAATCTCAATATATCAGTTTGCGATTCCAGTGCTACTACTAACTCTTTTATTTTTATTTCTTGATTTTCCGCGGTGGCTCAGTGGTAGAGCGTTCACCTCTGGTGCTAGGGGTCTCGGGTTCAAACCCTGCTCCCGCCAAGTGAACTTTGTGGTGGACAAACACCGTGTGCGTGGGTTTTCTCGGGGTTCTCCCGTTTCCTCCCACTTTCTTCATTCCACCATTTTATTCATTACTCATTATCACCGTCTCCTTTAGCCTAACCGGCATAACCGTGGGACGTAAAACTCAAAATTTCATTTCATTTCAAGAAAGCAGATTTAACAGCAATTTCATTTCATTATATCAATTTGGTACTACGAATGTGTTTGTGCGTTCCAAAAGTAAATATTACAAGAAATTCAATGTAATGGCTTCCATCGTTATATTCTGTGCCCGATTAAGGGGAGAAGGCTTAGGGGGTCTATAGACCCGGGTCTTCAAGTGGCCGGGAGCCCCCACCCTGATCAAAATCTCAACTAGCAGTCTAAAAAGAATCATACAAGACACAATCGTCATCATAAGATAAAATATGAAAAAAAGTAATAAATATGTGGAACAAATTTCTTCGTTTGTTACATCCACCGTATCAGTAAATTAGCATTAATCAGTTTTAATAAAGAAGATCGAATCAAGTACATGCAGTCTCATGTAATTATAGAATATTATAGAATATGATAACTTTGCTTTCTTTTATATATTTGGGAAGTTCCATTACGTATATCACGTAATGCATGGCATGGTTGATGTAGAACTACGTGTATTTCCTTAACTTTCTTACTATACTTTCAGAAATGTATTATGTATGCGAAGTCAGGAGGGGCCACATAATTTTTTTTCTAGCCCCGGGTCTCCAGATAGGTTAATCCGGCCCTGGTTATAAAAGAGTATTAATAGGAATGTCAACACAATAATAAAATTCTTATTTCAGCTTGGTATCGAGGACGTGTTCGATGATTTCAAGTCAAATTTAACAGGAATTGCACTTTACCCTCGACTAGTAGTAAGCAACGTCGTTCAGAAAGCTGTTATAGAAGTCACTGAAGAAGGTACAAAGGCAGCTGCAGTTACAAGTAAGTAAGAATGATCAAGCTTAAAAGTATATAGTGCAGTACAAATATTGTTCAGAAAGCAATTACAAAGCTTTAAAGATGGGTTACAACAAGACAAGTTTGGTTGGACTGGAGATTAGGGTTCTTTTTGAGCACCGAGGTTGCACCGAGGTAGATCTACAGTTCTACGATGGAATCTCAAGCATTGTAATGTGTTCAAATTTTCAAAGTTCTCAACACCAGAAATTGAACACGAGACCCTATGGATTATGCGCTATCCACGGGATAGAGCAGGGGCGGATCCAGGACGGACTTCTGGGAGGGGCGGTGGGTTGTAATACAGCTACTTAGAGCTACTTTTAAAAGCTCCAAACTCTGGGATGGGTTTTATTTATATATATATAAAGAAAGTTTCCTCTTCTGGGTGGGGCAATGGCCCCGATCGTCCCTGGATCCGCCTCTGGGATAGAGCAGCACAAAGGAAGCAACTTAACATACATAGCTTAATTGAAATTATTGAAAATAAAACATGAATATATTAAAGAATACTAGGGATGCGCACGAGACAAGATTTGTGGCTGTCTCGTCTCGAAAATGTGCTGTAAAAGTGATGTCTCGACTCGAAAAATATATATTTCTCTATTGGAAGAGCCGTGTCTTGACTTGAATTTTGTCAGGAAAATCCTGTCTCGACTTGTCTCGTGCGCATTCCTAAAGAGTACTTATTGTGCCATCGAAAACTTTCGAAAACATTATGACCAAGTTCTGGACACATAAAGGACGTATGCGAACCGTGACAGCTAGATACTTATGAAAATTGGTACTCTGATTAATTGTGGATAGCTAATCATCGTGGTGATAGTCATTTGGTGCGGGAATGCCTTGTTTAGCCGCTACGTATAATACATATACCAAGCAGTAACCGGGTGAAGCTGTGCCGAATTATACCCCAAAAATGCCGGAAAACCACAGAAAATGAAAAATATATGCATGTAACCTGAAACCTACGGGAAGGAGACACGTGACCAACTACACAACAGTAATGTGACACAAGCAGTATTAAAATCCCAACACAAACTTTTAGTTTTTCAAATAGAACGTATACCATTTTATGGCATTAAAATAATTGACATAAAACGTGAAAGAAAATAAGCAAAAGGTGGGTCATCAGTGTTGTCACATAAGGGAGATATGAGGCTGTAAAGTTGAGAAATTATGGGATCCTGCAGAGAAACGAACAAATATACAACAACAACAAGACAGCAGATAGAACAAATGTACAGTAGGGAGTAAACCACAGCATGCACTTGCACAGCATCCAGTGACTAACGGGCTTGATACAGGATTGACCTAAAAAAAAAAGGCATATGTTACAGTAAACGTAGAAAGAAGAAGTCCTGTGTGACATAATGCGGAAATGTGAACAACAAGTCTTCTCGTAGCGCAGCAATTACAATGGCCTTTGTGTGAGATCGTTATCTCGAACTGTTCCCGAATGCTATAAACCCGAATGCCGAATCTTGGGATTGCCAACACTGCATAAAATGTTACATGCCTTTCAAACCACAGAAACGATGGTGTAACACCTGAAGAGAATAGAAAAGGCACGAAAGGCAACAAATCTGTGACAAGAAATTATGTGAGAATCAACTACAAGCAATACAAGGTAAGTGAGAATCAATACAAAGATTAATGACTTGTGATAAGTGTCAGTCTAGAGTATAGGAAACGTTAGCATGTAAGACAACGATAAAGACAAAACACACTGGATTCAGGTTACCAGTAATAACACGCGCAAAATATTTCAACATAATACAGCAATACATACATCAGAAAAGCCATAGATAGTAGGGCAAAATACATACATTTCTCGCCACAACTGCACACTCGATATGACTCGATCAAGCCATTAGTCACTGAATACTGTGCATGCTGTGGTTTCCTTTCTACTATACATTTATTCTTTCTGCAGTCTTGTTGTTGTTGTACATTTCTTCGTTTCTCTGTACAGACCCCATAATTTCTTAACTTTAGAGCCTCATATCTCCGTTATTTAGCAACACTAACTCACAATTTGCTTATTTTCTTTCACGTTTTATGCCAATTGTTTTAATGCCATAAAATAGTATACGTTCTATTTGGAAAACTATAAGTTTGTGTTGGGATGGCAACCCTGTTTGTGTGACACTACTGCTGTGTTCTTTGTGACGTGTCCCTCTCCCATAGATATCAGGTTACATGCACATATTTTCCATTTTCTGCCTTTTTCTGGCGTTTTGGGGGTTTAACTCGGCACAGTTTCACCCGGTCACTACTTGGTATATGTAGCGGGTAAACATGGCATTTCCGCACCGAAAGATTATCACCACGATGATTACAATTAGTCAAGGTACAAATCTGCATAAATATCTAGCTGTCATGGTTCGCATACGTTCCTTGTCAGTTGTGTAACGTTAAATACAGATGTTGCTCGTATTTTTTCAAGTGATACAAACATCAACAACTGTGATAGACAAATGGCGCCCGCAGGTAAGTTTTCATTGTTCTTGTTTGATGATTTGTTCTTGTTTTAAATAAATGTTTAACTGGCCACCATAAAAGGATTTGAAAAGGAAGGGGGACGCATAGCGTCACACCCTCCCCCCGTTCCTATCTTTGTCCATTGTATTTTTTAGAAAGTGGGGGAACGGGACAGATATTTTCTGAAAGTGGGTAGAAGGCGTCCTCCCGCGTTCCCCCTCACTTTTACCCCTGACATTAACCCCTCTCGTACAAAAAGACTTTATATGAAGTCCAAAAATAGATAACAATTATTAATACACTCTTCTTGTATCACTCCAAAGCACATTAGTAGGGTGGGGACACTTGGCGCTGTTTTTTTTCCTACTGCGCATGCGCAAACCCTCGACGCTGATTGGCTGGCGCAGGTCACGTGACCCCGCCCCCTTGGCCACGCCCCTCGACGCTGATTGGCTGGCCACGCCCCTTCACGCTGATTGGTCGATGTAGGCCACGCCCCCTGCCACGCCCCCTTGACGCTGATTGGCCGACCACGCCCCCTTGACGCTGATTGGTCGGTGTAGGCCACGCCCCCCGCCACGCCCCTTGACGCCGATTGGTCATGCTCTTTTACGACCTCCGATTGGCTGGCGCGGGACTCCGCCCCCTTAACGGCGATTGGTCACGCTCTTTTACGACCTCCTATCTACCGCGCTGACTGGCTGGCGCAGGACCCTCCCTCTTTACGCCGATTGGATGGCATCGGACCTCGCCTCCCTTAACGCTGATTGGCCGACCACGCGCACGGTCTTTTAGGAGTACCGCGCTGATTGGTCGGCGCCGACCCCCCACCCACTGGACTCACGTACTGCGCACATGCCGCATTGCAGCAGAGAATACGAACACATAGCATAGCAGATAATACATAAGATTCGTTCCCTTTTATGAGCACTTTACGAACACATAACGCAGCACATATTACACAGAGACTCGTTCCCTTTTATGAGCACTCTTTTAAACATAGCAAAGACTCGTTCCCTTTTATGAGCACTTTTAACATAGCAGAAATTACACAGAGACTACGAACACATAACATAGCACATATAACATAAGACTATCTAACATAGCAGGGGTGCACTCATTCCCTTTTATGAGCACTTTTAACATAGCAGAAATTACAGAGAGACTACGAACACATAACATAGCACATATAACATAAGACTATCTAACATAGCAGGGGTGCACTCGTTCCCTTTTATGAGCACTCTTTTTAAACATAGCAGAGAATAATGGGGGTGTATTCGCCCTCCATTTTGCGACCAATTTTTGACCTACTGCGCATATGCGCAAAACTGTTCCGATTTCGCAGTTAAAAAAATAACAGCACACACAGCAGACCGCAGACTGTTCCAGTTCAGGAGCAGATTACGGCTATGCGCAGAAACATAAAATAAGACATAACACCCCCGTTCTCTTTTACGAGCACTTTATAGCAACATAATAGAGCAAAGAATAAAGAAATAACAACCACACACACACACACACACACACACACACACACACACACACTTGATTGCTTATGCGCAGTAAAATTAAATTTCCAATTAATTACACATTGCAGGCATGCGCAGAAAAATTACACTAGACTACAGTCTGTTCCAGTTGCAGTGCTGGTTTCGGTTCAATAGAGCAGACTACGTGCAACAAGCAGGTCATAAAAGACTATGACCTATTTTTCATCCCCTAAATAACATAGTATACACCCACACTTGGTTGCGTATGTCAAATCCAATTTAGTAGAAATAACACGCATGCGCAGAAACATTTATATTTCCGATTCAACCATGCTGGTAAAGAATACCACACTTATTTCTACCAGGGTCTTATAGTTTTTTGTGGGATACGCCCTTTCTATGATAATTTTAACCGATTTGGATGAAACTCGATATATGAGGGTTTTCGAACATGCTGATTACGAATATCATACTTATTTTTACCAGGGTCTTATGGTTCATGTGGGATACGTCCTTTCTATGATAATTTTATCCGATTTGGATGAAACTCGGTATAGGTGGGTTTTCGACCATGCTGAGTACGAATATCATTCTTATTTTTAACTGGGCCCTATAGTTTATGAGGGATACGTCGTTTGTATGACACTTAAAACCTAATAACTCAAAAACGGGACCACATATTGAGGTCGTGTTTCCACATTTAGTAACGGGTCACCAGCAACCACAAGTTCCAAAATAATGACCATCGAGGTCAAAGGTCAACATACTTAAAACCTAATCACTCGAAAACGGATCCATATATTGAGATGGTGTTTCCAAGTCTGGTTGGTAATTGGTCATCAGGTACTACAAGATCCAAAACATTGACCATCGAGGTCAAAGGTCAACCTACTTAAAACCTAATAACTCGAAAACGGATCCTTATATTGAGATGGTGTTTCCAAGTCTGGTAATTGGTCATCAGGTACTACAAGATCCAAAACATTGACCATCGAGGTCAAAGGTCAACATACTTAAAACCTAATAACTCGAAAACGGAGCCACACATTGAGGTGCTGTTTCCACATTTAGTAATCGGCCACCAACTACTACAAGATCCAAAACATTGACCATCGAGGTCAAAGGTCAACCTACTTAAAACCTAATCACTCGAAAACGGATCCATATATTAAGATGGTGTTTCCAAGTCTGGTAATTGGTCATCAGGTACTACAAGATACAAAACATTGACCATCGAGGTCAAAGGTCAACCTACTTAAAACCTAATCACTCGAAAACGGATCCACATATTGAGATGGTGTTTCCAAGTCCGGTAATTGGTCATCAGGTACTACAAGATCCAAAACATTGGCCATCGAGGTCAAAGGTCAACCTACTTAAAACCTAATCACTCGAAAACGGATCCACATATTGAGATGGTGTTTCCAAGTCCGGTAATTGGTCATCAGGTACTACAAGATCCAAAACATTGACCATCGAGGTCAAAGGTCAACCTACTTAAAACCTAATCACTCCAAAACGGAGCAACATATTGAGATGCTGTTTCCAAATCTAGTAATTGGTCATCAGGTACTACAAGATCCAGAACATTGACCATCGAGGTCAAAGGTCAACATACTTAAAACCTAATAACACGAAAACTGAGCCATATATTGAGGTGCTGTTTCCACATTTAGTAATCGCCCACCAACTACTACAAGTTCCAAAATACCGATCATCGAGGTCAAAGGTCAACATACTTAAAACCTAATCACTCGAAAACGGATCCACATATTGAGATGGTGTTTCCAAATCTACTAATAGGTCATCAGGTACTACAAGTTCCAAAATAATGACCATCGAGGTCAAAGGTCAACATACTTAAAACCTAGTAACACGAAAACGGACCCCCATATTGAGATGGTGTTGCCACATTTAGTAATTGATCATCAGGTACTACAAGTTCCAAAATAACGACCATCGTGGTCAAAAGGTTAAAGTACTTAAAACCTAATCACTCGAAAACGGAGGCACATATTGAGGTGCGGTTTCCAAATCTAGTAATAGGTCATCAACTAGTACACGTTAAAAAACGTACTGACTTTCGAGGTCAAAGGTCAAATATTTAAACCTTAATAACTCGTAAACGGAGTCAGCAAGAGATTTCTGTGACCTATTCATTTTTTGTTCCAAGCAGAAAAAGTGAAGAATGAATAAATTTTAGTGACTTATTTGCTATTGTACTAACGAGAAAAAAATCAAAACAACGCCATTTTTAACTTGCTCAGAATTTCTGTACATTTTGGGTTATTAAAAATAATTTGGATGGACTAACGAAAAAGAAAGCAAGGATATTCCATTTTAGCTAGCTGAGAATTTAAAGAAACAAAGGGAACCTACTCAATTTTCTATCAACGAGAAATGCCATATTTCAACTACCTCAGAATTTATGTCTTCTTGTACTAATTAAATAAACGAAGGAATATTGTACCAATGAGAAATGCCATTTTTTCTAGACCATGTTCTAATATTTAAACAAACGAAGGGGTGAATTTGAGTGACCTATTCAATTTTGCACCAATGAGAAATAACCTCCTATTTTAAATAAACAAACAAACGGATAAATTTAACCGGCTCAGAAGTGTACTATTTAAACAAACGAAGGTCTCTTGAGCGAGATTTCCAATTTTGTAGCAAGAAGGACTATTTTCTAACTAACTCAAATTTGGATGGAGTGTTTAGTTTTGTTCGAACCAGAAAAATTTGATTGGATTATTTCCTTATGTACCAACTGGGAAAAGTGAAGGAATAAATTTGGGTAGAATATTTAGTTTTGTACCTAGCAAAATAAGAAAAAGAAGTGAAGAACGAATAAAATTTGGATGGTCTATTTTCTTATGTACCAACAAACAAAATGGAGCACCTGCGACAAAAAAGAAACCGAAGGAGGAATAAATTTGGGTGACCTAATCAGTTTGTAATAAGCAGAATCAGCATTCTATACTTTTTTCTGCCATTCATTGGGGTTGTCCTATTTCCTTTTGTACCAACGAGAACCATTTTTAACAGACATAGAATTTGTACCAAACAGAAAAGAGGAGCTACACGATTAAACAAAGCAATCAATTTTTAACTAGCTCAGAATTTATGTGCCTTTTGTAACGAAGAAACAAATTTGAAGGAGGTTCATTTTAACTAATCCTGCTGCGAGTAGATCAATTAGTACATAGTAAAAAATAAAGCAATATGGCATTATTGCGACTTTCATTTTCGAATACATACGAATTAGGCCACTATGGCAAAAAATTCTACTCTCTCCTTATGCTTTAGAAACCCGCTAGTAGGGCGTCGATTCAGTACTCCATATTGGAGTATACCTTTTATACAACAAACAAGTCTACGGTCTTCGGCATGCATTTTAGACCAAGGGCAGCAAGACACTATATTAAATAACACTTCTGCTGGATAGAAATTCGATTCTCACGATCTTCTGCTTTACTTGGAAATTATCCACATCTTAGAATTTATCAGGTTACATCTAGTAAAAGAAAACGAATAGATAATTTTGAGACAGTTCCATATGGGTAAATACAGTATTAGTAGAAACGATAGTTTTTAATTAAGTAGAGATAAGGAGAGAGTGAAAAAAATGGAAAATTAAATTTTAAATTATTATTATTATTATTATTTTAGAGGTCAAAAGGAAGAATAAATGAATTTGAGTGGCATATGTACGGAATTTAGTTTTGTATCGGGCAAAAAAAAATTGAATGTAATATTTTATTTTGTACCAGCGGGGAATTTAGTGTTGTACCATTGTATCAATTTAAGTATTTTTGTACTATTTAGTACCACCGAGAAGGTGTAGAATATTTAGTTTTGTTGGCTTCTTTATTTTGTATTAACGACTAAAACCTTTAACACATACTTGGTTGTGTGCATTACAATGGCCGAAGTTTTTCATTTCCCTGTGGTACAACGTAATGGTCGCCCCGCTTATTCTAGCTCTACAGTTAGATATTTTCGATTGGATAATGGTATTAAGCCACGTTTTGTTGAGCACAATGCCCACTATAACGATGTGGTAGACAATTATTTGATGGATAGATATTTGTTTAATAGTCGATATAACAAATGGTATATGATAGAATTTGTCAAGCATTTATCGCAGGTAGATATTAAGATAGACTTTTTGTCGTTGGTTACTCTTTTCCAATCAGCTACCTTTTTTGCCATGAAAACTAAGGGTAATAGTTATACTGTGATAGCTTTCTTTCGCTATGGGGGAACGCAGGACACTTTGGATGAGTTATTAAAGTTTTGGAATCATGTGTGCGAGTTCAGGCAAAGTATCCAGATTGCGGATTTACTTGGTTGCTTTACACGGTGTGGTAAAACTGCCCTTTTTGCGGTATCTCCTGATACCTATCTGTTGGACCTCGCGGTATTTGGAAACTTGGTGAAAAAGAATAACAAATGGTTTTTCTCACAATAAAGCTATACATACAGAATTATCCATTATGGCAAAAAAATACTACTTTCTCCTTATGCTTAGTTGGAGTAGACTTCGATACATTGTGTAAGAATTCCAATTAATAGCGGTATTGCACTGTACTTATAATAGTCTGTAATAGTGCAGTTTATTGTAGTCTACTAGCAATAATGATCTTATCTAAAAGAGTTATTAGGTAAAGATAACAATTACACCGTCATTCTTACACAATCAAATACATATGCTACAGTGGGCTCAGTGTTCATTTACAGAATTAAATAATTGTTTATCTTTTTCTAAAAACATTTGTACTATTTTGTTGATATAATAATCACACTCTGTAATGTATTCATATACCAGATTAAATTTTTTCTCCAAAGTATAAGTGTTCTTAATATTACAACTTTTAAAATGCTTCTTTATATAAAGTTTATAGATTTTCTCTCTCATTTCACGTTTAATTAAGAGCGTCCACACCTTTTGCAATAATTCGTAATCATACTGCAACAAACAGTTGTGATCTTTTTCATTCTCATTATGTTTAGAACATGCTTCACATAATAATACTGAATTTGGTGTATACTCATTAAATAATTGTATAACACATGTATGACTAATACTTTCACTAGTACACTCGCACTCATTAGCTCCCAGTTCAAAACAGGTAATATTTGAAACACTGTCATCATCACTTTCCGGGAGTATTTCATCATTATATCTATTATAGCGTCTAAAAGAATACACTTCTTCTATTTCTTGTGTTGGATATATGATTCTCACTTTATCACGTAATTCATCTGGCAAATCGGGGTCAGACGGCTGGATTAACAGTATAGGTTTTTCGTTTTCACGCTGAATTTCTTTTTCTCTAGGTGAAACATAAACAATTTCCATGCTAGTCATTTTTCTGCTCTTCAGCAAAAACAAATCAAGTGTGACACATCTACTTATATACCTACAATAAAAGCATTCTATGCATTCTCTGTGTTTAATAATATGTTTCAAGGCAATGCAAAATAATTCGTTAATATAACGCCGTGATGTATGTTCTATTATTTCCAAATATACTCCATAATCTTATATTCCATTATAATAAAATACATAAATGCAAAAATATATATTTGTCTTTTTGGACTTAGACGAGGAAAGAAAGTTTAAAAAATAATTGAATCGTTGAGCAATACAAGTGTTAGGTAACGCATTCGAAACGTTGCTTAATTATCTGCAGCACTTTTTATAGATGGTGTGGAACATGGAACATTAAAAACTTTTCTTACTTTGATATGATTTCTTCTGTTGTGATCGAAAATGGCAAAGTATGATGTCATGATTTGTCGTCCTTCATCAGTTTTATTTGGTACGCTAATTGCTAATGATTAAGTTATAATTGAATTATGACGCAATTTAGTTAGTGACCGGGAAACTGGACTTTAGCGTCGCCGTTAGTATTTTGTAAACCTAATTCGCTAAACACATGTCAATACCCATATAGTGAAGGAAGAGTCAATTTAAATTGTTCTCTGGATGACACAAAAATATACAAAATGTAACACCACAAAGGTATAAAATTCTGAGCTGTTTTCTTCTGATTGTTACAAAAATGAAATAGAGTAATACAAAATGGTATAAAAATAGTGAGCTTGTTATAATGATCCTTCTTCCCTTTTTTTTGTGGTTGGTACAAAACTAAAAGGTGGTATAAAAGTGAATAGGTTTATTTGAATAGCACAAAACGTATACAAATTCTGAGCTTATTCCTTCGTTTGTTTGAGTAGCAGAATATGGTCTTATAAATTTGTTCGCAGAATGGCGGTGTAATTGTTATCTTTACCTAATAACTCTCTTAGAGATCATTATTGCTAGTAGACTACAATAAACTGCACTATTACAGACTATTATAAGTACAGTGCAATACCGCTATTAATTGGAATTCTTACACAATGTATCGAAGTCTACTCCAACTAAGCATAAGGAGAAAGTAGTATTTTTTTTGCCATAATGGATAATTCTGTATGTATAGCTTTATTGTGAGAAAAACCATTTGTTATTCTTTTTCACCAAGTTTCCAAATACCGCGAGGTCCAACAGATAGGTATCAGGAGATACCGCAAAAAGGGCAGTTTTACCACACCGTGTAAAGCAACCAAGTAAATCCGCAATCTGGATACTTTGCCTGAACTCGCACACATGATTCCAAAACTTTAATAACTCATCCAAAGTGTCCTGCGTTCCCCCATAGCAAAAGAAAGCTATCACAGTATAACTATTACCCTTAGTTTTCATGGCAAAAAAGGTAGCTGATTGGAAAAGAGTAACCAACGACAAAAAGTCTATCTTAATATCTACCTGCGATAAATGCTTGACAAATTCTATCATATACCATTTGTTATATCGACTATTAAACAAATATCTATCCATCAAATAATTGTCTACCACATCGTTATAGTGGGCATTGTGCTCAACAAAACGTGGCTTAATACCATTATCCAATCGAAAATATCTAACTGTAGAGCTAGAATAAGCGGGGCGACCATTACGTTGTACCACAGGGAAAATGAAAAACTTCGGCCATTGTAATGCACACAAAGGCTTTAGTCGTTAATACAAAACTAAATATTCTACACCTTTTCGGTGGTACTAAATAGTACAAAAATACTTAAATTGATACAATGGTACAACACTAAATTCCCCGCTGGTACAAAATAAAATATTACATTCAAAATTTTTTTTTGCCCGATACAAAACTAAATTCCGTACATATGCCACTCAAATTCATTTATTCTTCCTTTTGACCTCTAAAATAATAATAATAATAATAATTTAAAATTTAATTTTCCATTTTTTTCACTCTCTCCTTATCTCTACTTAATTAAAAACTATCGTTTCTACTAATACTGTATTTACCCATATGGAACTGTCTCAAAATTATCTATTCGTTTTCTTTTACTAGATGTAACCTGATAAATTCTAAGATGTGGATAATTTCCAAGTAAAGCAGAAGATCGTGAGAATCGAATTTCTATCCAGCAGAAGTGTTATTTAATATAGTGTCTTGCTGCCCTTGGTCTAAAATGCATGCCGAAGACCGTAGACTTGTTTGTTGTATAAAAGGTATACTCCAATATGGAGTACTGAATCGACGCCCTACTAGCGGGTTTCTAAAGCATAAGGAGAGAGTAGAATTTTTTGCCATAGTGGCCTAATTCGTATGTATTCGAAAATGAAAGTCGCAATAATGCCATATTGCTTTATTTTTTACTATGTACTAATTGATCTACTCGCAGCAGGATTAGTTAAAATGAACCTCCTTCAAATTTGTTTCTTCGTTACAAAAGGCACATAAATTCTGAGCTAGTTAAAAATTGATTGCTTTGTTTAATCGTGTAGCTCCTCTTTTCTGTTTGGTACAAATTCTATGTCTGTTAAAAATGGTTCTCGTTGGTACAAAAGGAAATAGGACAACCCCAATGAATGGCAGAAAAAAGTATAGAATGCTGATTCTGCTTATTACAAACTGATTAGGTCACCCAAATTTATTCCTCCTTCGGTTTCTTTTTTGTCGCAGGTGCTCCATTTTGTTTGTTGGTACATAAGAAAATAGACCATCCAAATTTTATTCGTTCTTCACTTCTTTTTCTTATTTTGCTAGGTACAAAACTAAATATTCTACCCAAATTTATTCCTTCACTTTTCCCAGTTGGTACATAAGGAAATAATCCAATCAAATTTTTCTGGTTCGAACAAAACTAAACACTCCATCCAAATTTGAGTTAGTTAGAAAATAGTCCTTCTTGCTACAAAATTGGAAATCTCGCTCAAGAGACCTTCGTTTGTTTAAATAGTACACTTCTGAGCCGGTTAAATTTATCCGTTTGTTTGTTTATTTAAAATAGGAGGTTATTTCTCATTGGTGCAAAATTGAATAGGTCACTCAAATTCACCCCTTCGTTTGTTTAAATATTAGAACATGGTCTAGAAAAAATGGCATTTCTCATTGGTACAATATTCCTTCGTTTATTTAATTAGTACAAGAAGACATAAATTCTGAGGTAGTTGAAATATGGCATTTCTCGTTGATAGAAAATTGAGTAGGTTCCCTTTGTTTCTTTAAATTCTCAGCTAGCTAAAATGGAATATCCTTGCTTTCTTTTTCGTTAGTCCATCCAAATTATTTTTAATAACCCAAAATGTACAGAAATTCTGAGCAAGTTAAAAATGGCGTTGTTTTGATTTTTTTCTCGTTAGTACAATAGCAAATAAGTCACTAAAATTTATTCATTCTTCACTTTTTCTGCTTGGAACAAAAAATGAATAGGTCACAGAAATCTCTTGCTGACTCCGTTTACGAGTTATTAAGGTTTAAATATTTGACCTTTGACCTCGAAAGTCAGTACGTTTTTTAACGTGTACTAGTTGATGACCTATTACTAGATTTGGAAACCGCACCTCAATATGTGCCTCCGTTTTCGAGTGATTAGGTTTTAAGTACTTTAACCTTTTGACCACGATGGTCGTTATTTTGGAACTTGTAGTACCTGATGATCAATTACTAAATGTGGCAACACCATCTCAATATGGGGGTCCGTTTTCGTGTTACTAGGTTTTAAGTATGTTGACCTTTGACCTCGATGGTCATTATTTTGGAACTTGTAGTACCTGATGACCTATTAGTAGATTTGGAAACACCATCTCAATATGTGGATCCGTTTTCGAGTGATTAGGTTTTAAGTATGTTGACCTTTGACCTCGATGATCGGTATTTTGGAACTTGTAGTAGTTGGTGGGCGATTACTAAATGTGGAAACAGCACCTCAATATATGGCTCAGTTTTCGTGTTATTAGGTTTTAAGTATGTTGACCTTTGACCTCGATGGTCAATGTTCTGGATCTTGTAGTACCTGATGACCAATTACTAGATTTGGAAACAGCATCTCAATATGTTGCTCCGTTTTGGAGTGATTAGGTTTTAAGTAGGTTGACCTTTGACCTCGATGGTCAATGTTTTGGATCTTGTAGTACCTGATGACCAATTACCGGACTTGGAAACACCATCTCAATATGTGGATCCGTTTTCGAGTGATTAGGTTTTAAGTAGGTTGACCTTTGACCTCGATGGTCAATGTTTTGGATCTTGTAGTACCTGATGACCAATTACCGGACTTGGAAACACCATCTCAATATGTGGATCCGTTTTCGAGTGATTAGGTTTTAAGTAGGTTGACCTTTGACCTCGATGGTCAATGTTTTGTATCTTGTAGTACCTGATGACCAATTACCAGACTTGGAAACACCATCTTAATATATGGATCCGTTTTCGAGTGATTAGGTTTTAAGTAGGTTGACCTTTGACCTCGATGGTCAATGTTTTGGATCTTGTAGTAGTTGGTGGCCGATTACTAAATGTGGAAACAGCACCTCAATGTGTGGCTCCGTTTTCGAGTTATTAGGTTTTAAGTATGTTGACCTTTGACCTCGGTGGTCAATGTTTTGGATCTTGTAGTACCTGATGACCAATTACCAGACTTGGAAACACCATCTCAATATATGGATCCGTTTTCGAGTTATTAGGTTTTAAGTAGGTTGACCTTTGACCTCGATGGTCAATGTTTTGGATCTTGTAGTACCTGATGACCAATTACCAACCAGACTTGGAAACACCATCTCAATATATGGATCCGTTTTCGAGTGATTAGGTTTTAAGTATGTTGACCTTTGACCTCGATGGTCATTATTTTGGAACTTGTGGTTGCTGGTGACCCGTTACTAAATGTGGAAACACGACCTCAATATGTGGTCCCGTTTTTGAGTTATTAGGTTTTAAGTGTCATACAAACGACTTATCCCTCATAAACTATAGGGCCCAGTTAAAAATAAGAATGATATTCGTACTCAGCATGGTCGAAAACCCACCTATACCGAGTTTCATCCAAATCGGATAAAATTATCATAGAAAGGACGTATCCCACATGAACCATAAGACCCTGGTAAAAATAAGTATGATATTCGTAATCAGCATGTTCGAAAACCCTCATATATCGAGTTTCATCCAAATCGGTTAAAATTATCATAGAAAGGGCGTATCCCACAAAAAACTATAAGACCCTGGTAGAAATAAGTGTGGTATTCTTTACCAGCATGGTTGAATCGGAAATATAAATGTTTCTGCGCATGCGTGTTATTTCTACTAAATTGGATTTGACATACGCAACCAAGTGTGGGTGTATACTATGTTATTTAGGGGATGAAAAATAGGTCATAGTCTTTTATGACCTGCTTGTTGCACGTAGTCTGCTCTATTGAACCGAAACCAGCACTGCAACTGGAACAGACTGTAGTCTAGTGTAATTTTTCTGCGCATGCCTGCAATGTGTAATTAATTGGAAATTTAATTTTACTGCGCATAAGCAATCAAGTGTGTGTGTGTGTGTGTGTGTGTGTGTGTGTGTGTGTGTGGTTGTTATTTCTTTATTCTTTGCTCTATTATGTTGCTATAAAGTGCTCGTAAAAGAGAACGGGGGTGTTATGTCTTATTTTATGTTTCTGCGCATAGCCGTAATCTGCTCCTGAACTGGAACAGTCTGCGGTCTGCTGTGTGTGCTGTTATTTTTTTAACTGCGAAATCGGAACAGTTTTGCGCATATGCGCAGTAGGTCAAAAATTGGTCGCAAAATGGAGGGCGAATACACCCCCATTATTCTCTGCTATGTTTAAAAAGAGTGCTCATAAAAGGGAACGAGTGCACCCCTGCTATGTTAGATAGTCTTATGTTATATGTGCTATGTTATGTGTTCGTAGTCTCTCTGTAATTTCTGCTATGTTAAAAGTGCTCATAAAAGGGAATGAGTGCACCCCTGCTATGTTAGATAGTCTTATGTTATATGTGCTATGTTATGTGTTCGTAGTCTCTGTGTAATTTCTGCTATGTTAAAAGTGCTCATAAAAGGGAACGAGTCTTTGCTATGTTTAAAAGAGTGCTCATAAAAGGGAACGAGTCTCTGTGTAATATGTGCTGCGTTATGTGTTCGTAAAGTGCTCATAAAAGGGAACGAATCTTATGTATTATCTGCTATGCTATGTGTTCGTATTCTCTGCTGCAATGCGGCATGTGCGCAGTACGTGAGTCCAGTGGGTGGGGGGTCGGCGCCGACCAATCAGCGCGGTACTCCTAAAAGACCGTGCGCGTGGTCGGCCAATCAGCGTTAAGGGAGGCGAGGTCCGATGCCATCCAATCGGCGTAAAGAGGGAGGGTCCTGCGCCAGCCAGTCAGCGCGGTAGATAGGAGGTCGTAAAAGAGCGTGACCAATCGCCGTTAAGGGGGCGGAGTCCCGCGCCAGCCAATCGGAGGTCGTAAAAGAGCATGACCAATCGGCGTCAAGGGGCGTGGCGGGGGGCGTGGCCTACACCGACCAATCAGCGTCAGGGGGCGTGGTCGGCCAATCAGCGTCAAGGGGGCGTGGCAGGGGGCGTGGCCTACATCGACCAATCAGCGTGAAGGGGCGTGGCCAGCCAATCAGCGTCGAGGGGCGTGGCGGGGTCACGTGACCTGCGCCAGCCAATCAGCGTCGAGGGTTTGCGCATGCGCAGTAGGAAAAAAACAGCGCCAAGTGTCCCCACCCTACTCACATTCATTTTCATTTGATGCAATTCGTAAAAAGTAGAATAATGTGTCCTTTCACACTCCCAGAGTTGCCAACTTCAGAAAACAAATTTATCAATTCTCCTTTTTAAAATCGTCGTATAATACAAAAATCACAGTATACTCATTATGCACGTGGTAATTGAAGAGATAATTATAATACTAATAATAATAGCAATAATATATAATAAACTTACCTAGTAATCTTCATTTTAGAACTCCAAATCAGCGTCACTGTTCTCATCATTTTTAAATCCTTGTAAACACTACTCTAACTAACAATAATGTTGCCATCTCGTAAACGTAATTGACTTTAAAGAAGGGCTGTAGCGTTGTCATTTACCAATTCCCAAATCATTATTTATTTACTTAGTGAGAATTACTGTTAAAAATTTCAGTGTATGGGTGTGTGTATCTTTAATTAAATGCACATGCGCTATTTATTTGCACATTCAAAAACTGTAATAAAGTTTGCGTTCTTAAATTACGGTATATTCACCTATTATCGCATTGGGATTATCGTATATAGCATTAGGGCTTAAATTACTGTATATTCACCTATTACCGCATTGGGATTATCGTATATACCATTAAGGATTAAATTACCGTATATTCACCTATTATCGCATTGGGATTATCGTATATAGCATTAAGGATTAATTTATCGTATACTCACCTATTATCGGAAGGGAATTATCGTATATAGCATTAAGGATTAAATTACCGTATATTCACCTATTACCGCATTGGGATTATCGTAAATACCATTAAGGATTAAATTACCGTATATTCACCTATTATCGCATTGGGATTATCGTATATAGCATTAAGGATTAATTTATCGTATATTCACCTATTATCGGAAGGGAATTATCGTATATAGCATTAAGGATTAAATTACCGTATATTCACCTATTACCGCATTGGGATTATCGTAAATACCATTAAGGATTAAATTACCGTATATTCACCTATTATCGCATTGGGATTATCGTATATAGCATTAAGGATTAATTTATCGTATATTCACCTATTATCGGAAGGGAATTATCGTATATAGCATTAAGGATTAAATTACCGTATATTCACCTATTACCGCATTGGGATTATCGTAAATAGCATTAAGGATTAAATTACCGTATATTCACCTATTATCGCATTGGGATTATCGTATATAGCATTAAGGATTAATTTATCGTATATTCACCTATTATCGGAAGGGAATTATCGTATATAGCATTAAGGATTAAATTACCGTATATTCACCTATTACCGCATTGGGATTATCGTATATACCATTAAGGATTAAATTACCGTATATTCACCTATTATCGCATTGGGATTATCGTATATAGCATTAAGGATTAATTTATCGTATATTCACCTATTATCGGAAGGGAATTATCGTATATAGCATTAAGGATTAAATTACCGTATATTCACCTATTACCGCATTGGGATTATCGTAAATACCATTAAGGATTAAATTACCGTATATTCACCTATTATCGCATTGGGATTATCGTATATAGCATTAAGGATTAATTTATCGTATATTCACCTATTATCGGAAGGGAATTATCGTATATAGCATTAAGGATTAAATTACCGTATATTCACCTATTACCGCATTGGGATTATCGTAAATACCATTAAGGATTAAATTACCGTATATTCACCTATTATCGCATTGGGATTATCGTATATAGCATTAAGGATTAATTTATCGTATATTCACCTATTATCGGAAGGGAATTATCGTATATAGCATTAAGGATTAAATTACCGTATATTCACCTATTACCGCATTGGGATTATCGTAAATACCATTAAGGATTAAATTACCGTATATTCACCTATTATCGCATTGGGATTATCGTATATAGCATTAAGGATTAATTTATCGTATATTCACCTATTATCGGAAGGGAATTATCGTATATAGCATTAAGGATTAAATTACCGTATATTCACCTATTACCGCATTGGGATTATCGTAAATAGCATTAAGGATTAAATTACCGTATATTCACCTATTATCGCATTGGGATTATCGTATATAGCATTAAGGATTAAATTCCCGTATATTCACCTATTATCGCATTGGGATTATCGTATATAGCATTAAGGATTAATTTATCGTATATTCACCTATTATCGGAAGGGAATTATCGTATATAGCATAAGGATTAAATTATCGTATATTCACCTATTATCGCATTGGGATTATCGTATATACCATTAAGGATTAAATTACCGTATATTCACCTATTATCGCAAGGGGATTATCGTGTATACCATTAAGGATTAAATTACCGTATATTCACCTATTATCGCAAGGGGATTATCGTATATAGCATTAAGGATTAAATTACCGTATATTCACTTATTATCGCATTGGGATTATCGTATATACCATTAAGGATTAAATTACCGTATATTCACCTATTATCGCATTGGGATTATCGTATATACCATTAAGGATTAAATTATCGTATATTCACCTATTATCGCAAGGGCATTATCGTATATAGCATTAAGGATTAAATTACCGTATATTCACCTATTATCACAAGGGCATTATCGTGTATAGCATTAAGGATTAAATTACCGTATATTCACCTATTATCACAAGGGCATTATCGTATATAGCATTATTAATTAAATTACCGTATATTCACTTATTATCGCATTGGGATTATCGTATATGGCATTAAGGATTAAATTACCGTATATTCACCTATTATCGCATTGGGATTATCGTATATACCATTAAGGATTAAATTATCGTATATTCACCTATTATCGCAAAGGAATTATCGTATATAGCATTAAGGCTTAAATTATTGTATATTCGCTTATTATTGCAAACCATGATCATATATAGCACTAAATCTTAAATTTTCGTAAATTCACCTATTATCGCAAAGGCGTTACCGTATATAGCATTAAGGCTTAAATTATTGTATATCACGATAAATTGTCGGAAGGTTGATAAACCTGGACACTACTAGCTTTCCGGCATGAGTTCGTAGCAACAGTCTGTGATGTAATTGTCTATTGGCTGTCAAGTGTGCTGTTTTTGGATATACTCTGAGCTAGAAGATATTTTTTGCCGCATTCATATAATGTCTCGGTCCTAAAAATGTACTTTTACGCTGAAAAGGTAAATATTACAAGAAGTTCAATGTAATGACATATACATCGTGTTACGTTATCAAACGAAAAGGCGGGTTAACAGGAGTATCAACGCAATGAAAAAATTCTAATATTTAAACTGATACCTTATCTGTTTGACTATTTTGACAAAATATTTCCTGAGTTGGAAAATATGGCACCTAGAATGACTTGCCTCATACGAAGCTTATTGCTATAGTAGATTCAACATTGATAGTGTCGATCTGAAAATACCTTGTAACTCATTGGGAAAAGTGTTTGTGTTACAGTATCAGTGCAATAAATTAAATTAAATTTTCTGGATGACTCTCGTATAACAAATGGGAATAAAATTGGTTTCTAATGCCTCTAGTGAGTTTTGGGAACTTGTAAGACAACCAATTAATTGTGCAAATATTTCAGATTCAAGAATATTTAAAGCTGTTACAGCTATTTACGACATTACGTGCTACGTTTCAGTGAATTTGGGTTTGGGAATTGAGGCGTCTAGTGACAGAGTGAGAGAGAGAGCTATGCTACAAATCTTAAAATATTATTGTTTTTTGCCGTTTCTAGTCTTCTATTGCCATATGTTATCTACCATGTGACATAGATTCTGCGTTTTCTGCAGGAGATACCCCGAGTTCATGAATACGTCATCAGCAGAATTTTGAGTGAGAGAAGGAGCTATGCCACTTATCCATGGTGACTGGCATGGCAGTAGAGGAGGTACCAGCAGTTGAACAGTAAAATAGTACAGAGTGGTGTTACAATATCTGGTGCTAACTTTCATATCACGAAAACAATTGCTGTGAAATTTGATAGAACACTACCATTCATACTCTTCTTCAAATACGTGTTTTCATATGGAACACTTCAAGAAAATGCCATTTCGTCGCCCCAAAACCAGAAGAGATCTCGTGGTTGATTATCTCTACATGACTACGCTTCCTGACAAAAATACCACTACTGTGTTCACATGGACGACCAATATCAGCCCAGAAGTTGAAAGATCTCATTTCAATAATGCGTTATAATCGTCAGTTTTTCATGGTGTTTACGAAAAACTAACATCCAGAGAAACAATAGACAATGAAGATTCTTTCTGTATATTCATAAACCCGTGAACATGATTTACACTTAGGCACAAGTATTTAAGTCATATTAAAACTCTTTGATGTACGATAACCGCTTTTCGGGTTTGTCCTCCATCGTTTTGCCAATGAGTATTCTCCGGAGACCTGGACTTAACCTTGTGTAAGACGTTGAAGGACATCTCCAAAAGGGGATTGCAAAATCGTTCCCAGATTGCTTGTTGGTCTCAATAACGAGATGATCATTAGGCACCAAGAGGTTCGGATGTCTCGTCTCGTAAAACTCACGGATGATCAAACGGTCATTCAGACCACAACGCACACAAACATTATTCATACACACAACAAAAAACACTGGATTAAAAGACACTATGCTTATTTATTAAAATACTATTAAAAAATAACAGAGAGAAACAATCACAACACTCAACACTGAATATGTATAATTATTTTCATTAATAAGATCACACTTCGCTTTTTCACTACACTATAGCCCTTTATCACTTTTATGCATATATGGAAGCTTATAATGGAAATTTCACTATAGATATTTTTCTCACACCGTTAATGCACATGGGGAATTAGCACTGTGGGGGTAATATCGGGATGGTCCGACGAAGTAATATGGTTGCTGTTCCAGAAAATCTTTAGAGGTCGACGTGAGTCTTCAGTATAAGTATATAGTCACCAAAATGGAACGATAATGTTGGAGGGCGCGTTTGTAACTAACAAGTAAGACGCACTAGGTATATAAACCTGGAATTTCACTGATTGGGGCTAGCCTTAACTAGGTCCTTCACTGATTAATAACGTATACCCCTTAGCACAACATTATACTTAATGCAAGATACAACGCACGTGGTTGCTGCTCTCAGTTACGGAGTAAAACTCCTGACTGCTCCTGACTGGTGCACTGATCGACTGGTCATTAATGGCAGTTCATTCTCAAAAGCACTTAGGTTGAACCACCTGTATGTACATGCAAATCGAATATGAAAAAGAATTAACGTTAATTTTAGTCCACTGGCCACGACGCACAAGATATTGCCGTAATTTTATAGTGGAAACGTTCAGATAACGAACTGGTAAAGCGATGTGGTTGGCTTCTTTCTGTCGTTCCTACACCTTGTATGCTTTGGATTGCAGTATTTCCATAAATGATTGAAAAATACACATAATTCAGTTCCAAATAACCATAACACATACTCTTTACATATTAATAAATCAGGGAGAAACACTGAGAAGCTTCATCGCTCACTAAAATGTTCTCACCACAAAGTAACATTTTTAAGATGTATGTGAAATAACGATGAAAGATTTCTTTGTCCTGTTATGTGGGAAGAAAAACAGTTCCCACCAAAAAAGAACTTATTTGCGTCGCAGAATAAAGTATAAATCAAAAAATAATTACTGGCTTTACGAAATGTACAGAGCGTCCACAAAAATACTTCTATAAACCGGTGACGTTTATAGATTTACGTCCGGCAAGGGACCGACCTCTCAAGTACATACGAAGTTGAGGTTGAGAACACCTGGGCGTTAAATAAGATTGGGATAAAGTTAGGTTTCTCACCAAAAATTTAAAACCAGTTAGTTGGCAACACTGTAATATGGTGTGAGATTTACGTGCATAAAAGTTCAATGGTTTTTCACTTTATATTGTATAATATGATGTAAATGTATACACACAATGACTATTCATGAAAATATTGACTTCAATAATTATCAAAGATCTTAATAAAAGTTAGTATATTTCTCCTTTAGAATATGCTTATATATGCACATAGAACATTAAAACATATGCAAATGGAACAAAATGTAAAACATATTAAAGTATTAAAATTATTGTCCAAGTTTCAATATTAGCGTTATATACCCCCTTCAGTGCGTAATTTTCAGATGCGAACCGCTGTAAAAAGTGTAGTTTTATTTTTTTTAGAACTTTGGAATTTGTTACCTTTTAATAACTTTTGAACCTCTCATGCAATCGCAATGAAATTTTCGGCATTATGATCTTTGTTCTTCTAATTAGCTACTATAACTTGTCATTGTCGTATTTATGGTTATCATCATCATCATCATCATATGGTTAGGTTACACAAAATTTGGGAATGCCTCAACAGATCAAGCCCAATTTTTCTGTGTGGTCTCTTGGGGTTCCTAAGTGATCGCAAACTCACTAATTATTGTCCTGAATAACATTACTCATACTATGGGCAAGTATATTCGCCATACGCAGTACAAAATAGCCAAAGCAAAATGAAAGCGTATATATACGCCATCCGCACAGCAGGTTCGTTTTGAAGACACGAGTTAACTCGCCACCCACACTGAAGGGGATACCTGAAAAATATGAAAATCATTGAAAAAGTAAAATGAATAAAAATGTAAACACATTATAGATTCACAAGGTACAAACAAAATAAGATTTTAACCTTATGATTCTTTTTAAATAAAGTTAGTGCTTCGTGTTGTTTAGCGAAAAAGAACGAAATATCATTTTTCCAAAATAAAAAAAAACAAGTGTCAAAGCTGACGTTCATAGTGATTCCAACAAACAAGCATGGTTCTGTATATCAAGAAAAAAGATTCTGATTTCGTTGATATGTATGAAGAAAATTCGGCACGCCATAAGGTTAGAATAACATCTGCTCGTCATGTGAAAATAGAGATTTTTATTCAATAATGCTCAATACAACAAACTATTTCATTCTGAAACAAAATTATTATTAGCTTAGGTCTAGTATAATAATTGCTATTCATTCCCAAAAAAACGTATATATTGTAGGGATACCAGAACGTGTGGGTATTATCTACAAAAAACTAATTAATAAAACGTTGAAAACTATAGAGTGTAGATCCAAGTTTTTCGAAGGTCTGAATCAAGGAAGTTGTCTCACTAGTCCAAACATTCCTGAAAATAATGTTTTATTAATATATATAAAATATTAAAGTTTGCTCTTCTGGGCGGGCGATTGACCCCTGGATCCGCCCCTGCCGAGAGAGAAGTTATGGCAGTGCGGGTCAGACAGCCACTATTTTTCCAGTCTAACCCGAAATTAGTGATATTTGTGGTTAAAGGTCGTAGCTAGACCTTTATTTATTAATCATTAAACAACTTTATGACACAGTGGACTTCATAAGTCAATACACAATTACGAACTTTACAAACAATATACTATAAATAGTATACTCGGTGTTCTCTTATTTCACACAAAAATCATTTGAAGGTTACACGAAAAAAAGGGTTGATTGCAATTTTTTGCGAAAAAGCCGACATGGACACCACATGTTGGTGCTAGTTTGTACTTCTAAATGCACTACGAATATTGTGGAAAAGTAACTCGTTGCAGAGAAACTTACGAAAGAAAAAGAACCAATACATGGAGAAAAGGGACCATCAACATTCTAAATTGCTTCTCCTGAAAGAAATGTAAAATGTCGATTAGCCCCTTCTTTCCGTGTACCCTTCATTTGGCTTGTTATTTTGAGTGATACTTACTGGTAATCTGTTAGTTTGACTCGGACTCGTGGCACGTCCATAGGCTACTACTTTTGTCGTGTGTTGTATTTATGACTACTTTCAGAAGCATCGTAAGTGGTAAGTCGTTAGAAATATTTCTTAATTTTCATAAAATAGTAAAATTTATGAGAACTGTATTATTATATTGCGAAAGAACATGCAATTCACTCCATGCCAATATAGATAGCTACACTTATAAACAAAATAATTCTGGATAAAAGAAAATATTTTTCTCGTCGTTACATGAAAAACTATCATATTTTCTCAAAATGGGAAAATCCGGGTATAAAACCCAGGAAAAAATATTTTACCCGTTTTTTGCCAATCACTACACACAAGTCTCTTTCGTAAAGGTGGTGTTTGTCGGGAGGTATATACAGGGAGTTTCAAAACAACACCGACAACCTTTGGAGGTGATTCCTTATACCAAGATATGCAAAACGTATAGATCAAGCTGGGTGCACAAAAAACATCCTTTGGGAGTAATAGGTTGCCGAAAACATGAAAAACTGAAATTTAAAGGTCTATAGTTCCAGTACTATGGGACCTACCGTAGTCGGGTCAAGAGTTCACTTAGGAACTAGTGTGTACCCTATCCAAATATCCATGTTTCAGACTCCTGCAATACTTTTGCAATAATTTTTATAGACCTAAGTAGTGTATAATTCACTTCATCCCCGTGGGAAAATTTTCAAAAATTTTCCTATGGGAACGTTCCCTGGGCGCTGTTGCTAAGCTGGTATACGTATGCTCATACTCTTGTATGCCTACCGGCTGTAGAATCAAGATGAAACATGCCTTTTCGTCTTCTTCTTCTTCTCGTCGTGTATTGGTCAGTTATTTGAGGTCCACCCCTGCCCCCGTCAATAATCAAATCATGAAACATGCTGATGCTAAGTGTTAGGGCCCCTTGTGGGAAACTTTTCTTCCTGGGAATTTTCCCTGGGCATTGGGTTACTAAGATGAATATCGTAGTTCATGATTGTTTCACAACGTATTGGATTCAATTGATTGAACATAATGTAATAACGGAAGCTTCTCATAGTATTTGATAATGTTTTCACAACGTAGGATGAAAATTTGTATAATCAAGTCAACAGGGACGCTTGTATTCCATGTGAAAAGTGTTATATGAAGAATCACATGAACGAAATGATGATGATGATGTCTGTAATGTCTAGTAATTAAAATCACTTTTGCAGAGAATTCAAAGATCAAATTATGTCAACGAATGTGCTGCTTATGTTGCTTATGGTGAGATATTGCTTTGAAATACATTCCCATAGCATGAACAGCTGCATCATCGTACTATTGATCGTATTCTCATATAGATGAGGTGCGTGTACAAAGATGCCTGCCATAGAGATGCCTGTATAAACAAAATGAAACACGACTTTCCCAAGTCTTGATGTGAAAGTTATTATGTGATGTCTGTATTGAAACTGTGATCAGATATGTTTTCGATTACTAGTATGAGACCTTAATTATTTAAGACGTGTGTAAACTGGTTATGACATGTTTTGTCGAAGGTAATCACGTATATGTGTGTGTGTTTGTGTATGTAGGACGAAAAATAATAATTGGAAGTGAGAGTTAATAGAGAGAGGCTTTGTTTAATACATCGTCTTTCGCGTCAAACTTGTCATAGTGTGTGTGTGCTTGTTCCACTGGATTTCGAGAGCTGTGAATAATTGTGATCACCGGACGTTTTTATTAAAATAGGTAAGTAAAAAAATATTACTAAAAATGTTATGGTCCATGATTATCCCTGAAGGAATAAGGTAGTATGTTATGTTTCCATTTAACTATAAAGGCACTCGAGACAACAAGCAAAAATATATACTCACAGCGTTTCCGTATTTGATAATGATTAGGAATTCTAACGTTAAAAAACAATACACATTCACATAAGCAAATCTGAACTGAATGTTGCTTCTCGTTGTACATTGAATTCCGAGGAAAAGATAAGATAAAATGCCTGAGTGTTTTCTGACTCGTATTGCAAGTAGCTATCAGCTGTCGTGAGAAATGTCTGGAGTCTTGAATAAAGCAAATAGTAAACGTTGAACGATAAAGACGTATCACTTGTAGTTTAATGTTAAAATAATATTACACAAGAAGAGGTATATTATGTGTTTTAATTTTGATAATATCATGTCTACCTGTCTGTCTTTCTGTCTGTAGTATCTGCTCGGGGCCAGCAAACATTGACGGAACGAGCTGACATCGAACCAAGGACCCCCAAGCACCGAGCCACCGTGTCCCCTAAGTGAATGATAATAGAATAAAATGTGGAACGTGTCATGTCTACCTGTGTATCTGGTTGTCTGTAGTATCTGCTCAGGGTCAGCAAACATTGATAGCGCGAGTTGAGATCGAACCAAGAACCCTCAAGCATTGAGCCACCGTGTCCCCTAAGTGAATGATAATAGAATAAAATGTGGAACGCATCATGCTACCTGTGTATCTGTCTGTCTGTAGTATGTGTTCGGGGTCAGCAATCATTGATGGTACGAACTGAGATCGAACCAAGGACCCCCAGCCACTGAGCCACAGTACCCCCTAAGTGAATGATAATGAAATGTGGAACGTATCATGTCTACTTGTCTATCTGTCTGTAGTATGTGCTCGGGGGCCAGCAAACATTGACGACGCGAGCTGGGATCGAATCAAGAAACACAAAACACCGAGTCACCGTACCCCTAAGTGAATGGTAATAGAATAAAAAATGTGGAACGAGAGAAAAAATGAAATGAAATCTTTGAGTTTTACGTCCCACGGTTATGCAGGCTAGGCTAATGGGAAATCTTTGAGTTTTATTTCCCACGGTTTTGCAGGCTACGCTAATTGGAAATCTTTGAGTTTTACGTCCCACTGTTATGCCGGCTATGCTCTTCGAGACAGTGATGATGACAAATGAATGAAATGATCAAAGTGGAAGGAAACGGGAGAACGCAAAGGAAACTCACGCACATGGTGTTTGTCCACAACAAAGTTCACTTGTCGGGAGCAGGATTTGAACCCTGAACACCATGCACCAGAGGCGAACGCTCTACCGTTAAACCACCGTGGGCCCTGGAACGAGAGAGAGGTCAAACTACAGTACTCATTGCAATGATTGTTTGACATCCCATAAATGTTTTAACAATGAACATTCGTCCCTATACGTATGATATATAAATAAAAATGTATATCTGTATGCGTGTGTTTCTGTCTGTGATCTGGGGGTGAGATAAGGGAGCCGAAAAGTTATCAAAATTTGGTCCTGGTCTTAGATTAAGACGAAGCGTTTTGGGGGGATAGTAAACTCGAGTTTACATTACGTTCAAAGTTATTTTAATCCTCATGAAGTAAGGAACACCCTCAACTAATAGGGTGTGGGTTATCGAAAACATGTAAAAATAATTTAAAATGAACAATATTAGTGTCAAATTCATAGTTTTGGGGGCCGTTGTGTTCAGTAATGAAACACCGACCTCATTAACACATTATTTAAGGGGGTTGAAGTAAGGGTAGTTTTCGGGACCGTTGTGTTCAGTAATGAAACTCCAAATTCATTAACATATCATCTAAGGGTGGTTGAGAAACTGGTCCTCAGGTGTAGTACGGAGACACGTAAAAATAAATCAAAATGATCGATATTAGTGTCAAATCCATAGTTTTCGGGGCTGCTGTGTTCAGTAATGAAACTACGAACTCAGTAACACATCATCTACGGGGATGAAGTGGGGACCAGGGGTGATATCCTGGATCTGGTTACAGCATATGTAGTTCTAAACATATAAGGCGTTCAAATTAATTTTTGATTGAAATATATTGGATCTTGGATCGATGGTCACAAAAATTTTGATTCAAAATATATTGGATCTTGGATCAAGGGGATCACAAAAGTTTTGAACGGCCCTCTAAATTGAGTTTTCATATTTTCTACGGAATAAGATCATCATACTGAGTTAAGTGATAGTTTTCGCAACCATTGAGACATCATATTCTCGTAAGAAAGAGATGAAATCTTTCAGTTTAACGCCCCACAAATATGCTCCTTATGCTGTAAAACGGACGAAATTAGTGTCAAATAAATATTTTTCCTGGCCGCTAAAACTCTGAAAGAATAAGTATAAAATTCACGTACCAAACGTTTGTACATTAGACAACACACTTGAAGTAAACTGTGAACATACATTTGTTTCACTCCCGCGGAATACGAAAAAAGTTCAAAAATATTTTTAGCACACGTTAACTGGTGAAAAAGGTATGTTTTTGTTTCCTTGAAATTTCTGACGTATTGAAATATATATATATATATATATATATATATATATATATATATATATATATATATATATATATATACTGTTTATATTTATTTGGAATATGGTTATAGGTAACGAGATGCATTTCTTTTTCTTTTATATATATATATATATATATATATATATATATATATATATATATATATATATATATATATTCCGTTTTACATAATACCTATATATTCTGTATAAATAGTTATATATATACACATACATATAGGAAAACATTTTTTATATCTAGGGGGAATAAAATGGAAAACAAGAGTACACAAAAATTATTAAAAGATTACCGTCTTTATTAACGACATAGAAGAAGAATACGTAACAAATAAAGAGACGCAATTTCTTCTAAGGGAAATAGATGACGTAATCGGGATAGAAAATAATCATCATGAGAGGAAGGAAGGAGTACATAAGGAAGAAGATGATGATGATGAAAGGAAGAAGAAAAGAAAAAGTAGGATTATCAACAAATGCATTTGCTCAAGAAGAAAAAGAAAGAAACGTAATTAGTAAAATTGAAAGAGAAGACGAAGAAGAAGAGATCACCAGTGCCATAGAAGAAGAAGAAGAAGAAAGAGATACAGTTAATGATCAAATTGCAGAAGAAGAAAAAGAAAATGATGGAGAAGAGAAATATAAAGCACTATTAGAGATATTAGAAAATGGATGTGATAGAATGATAACACAGGAAGAGGAAAAGGAAGCATCCCTCTGTATTGAAAAAATTAAAAAATGGTTACAAGAAGAAGCAGAAGAAGACGTCGAAGAAATAACAAATGAAGAAAAAGATAAGTTGCTAAATCTTACGTTTTCGCAGATAATAGAAGAGGCTTATAATGAGAAAGAGAATAATACAGAATAAGAAGACTTTTAAGTAAATGAACTACAAAATTGGCTTAACGCTTTATTTTCCAATCCTGGAACAGAAGAGAAAGAAGAGATATATCCATCATTTATAGAAATATTAGCAGAGGCTAATAGAGAACATGAAGAAATAAAAGTTGATTTATACGAAATAGAAAAAGAGTGGATGAATTGTTATCTGAATTTCAAACAGAACGAAACACAAATGTACAATTGGGATTTGGAAATAACAGGCGTAATCATGACAACAATAGATTTCATATAATAGAAGAACGCAGAAGAAAATACAGAAGATACAATATGTAGGGTACAATGCTATGATTCCGTTTAGACCCCGTGCGTGCAGATGAAAATCCTTTTACGGCAATTGAAACAAGTCTACGGGCTCTAATAGATTTACTACATGATGTGGACCAACATGACTATGTAGGAACAACAATCACAAATGAGAGAGGACATCGCCCTTTTTGGTTATCATTCAGAGAAGCAAGAAATCTCTCAGCAGAACTTCTATGGACGAGTTATGAGAAAGTACTGCAAAGTAATGCGGCTTTTCTTATAAAGATTGTATAGTGAATTTTCATCATGTACGTATGCCACGAGTGCAAGGTCGTTTGAAACAACATATTATGAATACCGAGGAATATGTAAAGGCAAAACGTGGTATTATTACAATTAAGAACACAGGTACAAGATGTTTAGCGCATGGAATTGTCGTTGCTATAGGGTTAAAAAAAATACAAGAGAAAAATCAAACTGAATACAGGAAATATGTAAAACAATATAAATGTATAATAGAAAAAGACGCAGAAGGTCTGTGTGAAGCAGCTAATTAATGTACATCTTAATCATGGTGGTGGAATTCCTGAAATTCGTAAATTTCTGGAATAGTTAAAGGATTATAAAATCATGGTGTATAGGGGCTTTTCAGGAAGTGATGTCATGGTCGAAGCACCACCAATTGATAATGAGACAACATCTTTAAATTTACTTTACATAGATAATCATTCAACGTCATTGGAAGCTTGACAGCATGTTTTAGCTGCGGATATTATTGCAAAAGCTGTCATAAGAAATACACAACAAAGCATGAACTTATGAAACATTGTACAGCTGTATGTTATCGTTGTCATCAGAAGCCACCATGTGATTTTATAGAAGCCCATATTACGTGCAATCATTATAATCGAGAATTTTATGGCCAGTCTTGCTATGATTATTAGAAGTCAGCTCCTTATCAAAATGGAAAGCCTTTATGTTCAATTATGAAATGTTGTTTCCAGTGTTTGAAAATTTATGTAGTAAAAGAAAAAAGTATCTCACGTATGTGTAGAAACGTATTGCAATATTTGCTATACTACAATACCATCTAATCATGAATGATACATGAGAGTGAATGAAAGAAGAAAATCAAAAAAGCCAACGAAAAAATTATCATTGAGAAGAAAGCTATGATTGTATTTTATGATATTGAATGTACACAAGATGCGAAAATAGAAGAGGATGATGCAAACATATATGAGCATATAACTAATGTCTTGGTTAATCAGCATGCATGTTATTGTTCTTTTGAAGACAACAACATAAAAAATGATTGTATCGTTTGTGGAAAACGAGAAAATATATTTGATGGAGAAAATGTAATAGAAGACTTTCTAAAACATCTACAAAAACTATGTCCAAATATGTAAATCAGTAACATGCATTGCACACAATTCTAAGGACTATGATGCACATTTCATCATTAGGATCATGGTTGAGAAGATGAATTGGACTCCAGATGTGGTCATCCATGGGGCGAAAATTCTATCTGTTAAAGTAGAGAATAAACCTTCATTGATTCATTAAGTTTTTTTCCTATGCCCTTAAGTAAATTAAGTTGTGCGTTTGGTCTTCAATCGTGCAAAGGATATTTCCCACACTTTTTCAATCGACGTGAGAACCAAACTTATGAAGGCATACTTCCAGACATTAAGTTTTATGGAGCAGATACCATGAAAGTAGACGAAAGACGCAAGTTTCTGCAATGATATATTAAACATCGAAACGACATCGTTAAAATGAAAGAAGAACTCAAGAAGTTTTACGCCAAGCATGTATTTCCTTTATGAATACATCTGAATGTGAAACGAATGTAAATCCCTTACTTGAATGCATGCAATCGCTAGTGCATGTAACTTGGTGTATCGAGGAAATTTCTTAAAGGAAAACACGATTGGTATCATACAAAGAACGGGTATTGATGGAGAGATGTTCAATCAATTGAAGCAATAAAACCGATAGCTTGGGAAGAAAAAAAAACAAACATTCAAATTACCAATGCTGCACGTAGTAAGGAAAAACGAATTGCATCAATGAAAGTAGATGGTGAATGGACAGATCCCGATACAGGAGAAATACACGTATGGGAGTAAGTAGGATGTTGGACACACAGTTGTATACTCTGCTACCCTAACGACAGAGATAAACGCATATATAACAATGCTACAGATAGCATAGAGTTTTGATATAAAAGAACAAAGAAGAAGATTTAAAAATTAAAAGATTTTGGCTGTGAAGTGCACGAAATATGGAGCTGTGAATTTAAAAAAAACAACTGGCAGGATATGAAGAGATGAAGAAGTGTGTTAGTAATCATCCATACACAAAGAAAACACCGTTGAATCCTCGTGACGCTTTTTCTGGAGGACGTGTGAATGTCATACGTTTGTATCATAAAGCACAAGTCTGAAGAAGAAACTATTTGTTACAAGGATGTTATTAGTCTTTATCCGTATATAAGTAAAACTAAGATATTTGCAATTCGTCAACCCACTATCTATCTGTCTGGAGATTTAAATATTCCCAGCATTGATGAAGTAGAAGGATTAGTTAAGCTAAATATTATCCCTCCAAAAACTCTTTCATCCGGTTTTACCTTACAAATCAAATGATAGTTTGATGTTTCCACTTTGTAGTATATGTTGTGATGAATTAAAAAAGACACATTGTAATCACAGCGATAAAGACCGAGTTCTACATGGTACATGGGTAGCAGATGAAGTAAGAAAAGCAATAGAAAGAGGATACAAAGTAATAGATATTCATGAAATTTGGGCATATGATGTTGTTCAATATGATGAAGAAAAAAGTGGCGGCTTATTTGCAGAGTACATGAACACCTTCCTGAAAGCGAAAACGGAAGCTAGTGGTTGGCCATCATGGTGTGAAACAGATGAGCTAAAGGAGAAGTACATTCAGCAATTTTATGAAAAGGAAGGAATACGTCTAGATGAAAAGAAAATTAAACATAATCCAGCACTTAGGAGTTTAGTTAAATTAATGCAAAATTTATTTTGGGGAAAATTTGGTCAACGTGAGAACATGGGTCATGTAAGCATTGTTAATGACCCAAAGGAATTATATGAGAAATTAACATCTCATGATATAGACGTACATCAAATATTTCCAGTAAATGATGACATGATATATGTATATTGTCAATGCACAGATGAATTTCCTGTTTCACTACCAACAGCAAACGTTGTCATAGCCACATACACAACAGCACAAGCAACATTGGATTTGTACAAGTATTTAGAACTACAAGAAAGAGTATTGTATTTTGATACTGATTCAGTAACTTATACGCAAAAACCTGGTAAAAGTACAATTCCAGCTGGTGACTTTTTAAGTTATGTAACAAATCAAGTACTCGAATATGGTAAAGAGACCTATATTTCAGAATACGTTTCGGCTGGACACAAGAACTATGCATTACGTATTTTTCCCAATACAAAGAAGGGGTATCAAATATGCAAGATATGGGGCTTTACATTAAACTATGAATCATCTAACACCTAAATTTTGCTGTAATGAAGAAAATGATAATAGATAATGAAGAGGTGGCAGAAGAAGAAGAAGAATCTCGTCCCACTGAAGTCAAAATTACCAACGAGAAAAAAATTGCCGCAGGAAAGATCATACTATCGTCAGTATGCCCGAAACAAAAGTTTATAAGATAAATTATATAAAACGACGAAGAATTCCAAATTCATATGAAACTTCCATATGGCTACACTCCTTCCAACAAAGGAAGAGAAATGTAATACGGCCCTTTATAAATATACGCAAGAAGAGAGAACTATCATACTTCCTAACATGGATACGACGTGGCAACATCTCTTTTCATGTATTGTAGCAGGACCAAGTGGATATGGAAAAACTTCCTTTCTAATACAATTCCTGTCTACTTTATCACATATGGTAAATACATCATTTCGTCATATTTATTGGTACTATGCAGAAAGGCAAAATGCGTAGAGAATTTTCGACAAAAGTACAATTTACTGAAGGATTACCTCGAACAAAAGACTTTTTACTCGAAACTGGACCTCATCTTATTATTGTTGATGATCATATGTGTGAAGTGAACAGCAATATAGTTGATTTCTTTGCAAAGGATTCTCATCATAGAAATCTTAGTGTACTATTTATTACACAAAACATATTTAATCAGGGAAAAGGAAGCAGAGATATGAACTTGAATTGTTCTTATCTCGTATTATTTAAAAATCCAAAAACTAACTCCTGAGATCCAAAATTTCTTCAAGAAAGTTTTAATGACGCAACAAAGTTAGCATATGGACATTTATTTATTGATTTAAAACAGGATACGCCAGATGAACTTCGTTTTCAAACAAATATCTTTCCTGATGATATTTGTCATTACGTTTATGTTCCAACGAAATAGAAGAAGATGTGTTTATAATATTAATTTTAAACTGTGTTTGTTCATTCTGGCAATGTCTCCAAGAATAAACACGGAGATCTTCTTCGTACGCCTAGAAAAGCAAATCCTAAATTACGTAAAGCTATAGTGGGCAATGCAGACTCTTCAGCGATTCGTAGTATTTGCGAATGTTGTAATAATGTATTAAAAGGGAATGTACCTCTTACAAAGACACAGAGAGCAAGATTAAACCGATACAAGAGGATGCTTTCATATCTTGTAAAGAAAAGAAACTCCATCGAAAAGAAGAAGCATTTATTAATGCAGCAGGGTGGATTCCTACTGGCATTATTAGCTCCTACTTTACGTGGTGCATTATCACGTTTACTATTCCGTTAGTGCAATGGAACACGCAAAGGAACTGATTTTAGTTCCACCTGAAGTTCTTAATCGTATAGAAATACCATCATCATCATCATCAGCCCTAGAGAAACATAAATGTAGTTTGGATAAATAAATGCAACAGATTTTACTTTTATCATCGCTTAGTGATGAAGAAAAGTGGAATTAATATAATAATATTCTTTTAAAATATTTATATTTAATACGAAAACAAGAAGAACCTGTGACACTTTCGAATACGTCAACTAAACCAGAAAAGCTTGAAGTAGAAGAAAAAATATTGTTATCTATACCCAAAATGTTTCGTAAAAAAAGTTGAATTACTACTACATAGAATGAAACATAATGATAATATCGTGTGGAATAATAAAGGAACTGTTTCCATCAAAGGTGATAAACTAAAAGGATCTCACATTGTAGATTTAATTTCTGATGTATCGCGACCATGGAAACACACAAATCCATCAGGATGGGAACAATTTTGTAATTATATATCTTCTAATAACACACCTCAAGAACTTATTGGAAATCCAAAACGTTTGTCATGTTTTGCGACGAACTAAAGCATCACCAGTAGCGTCATCGTCAAGGGAAAATACCTCTGAAATCCTTTGCAGAAGAAGACTAAGAAGAAGAAACAGAAGAAAGAGAAAAAACGAAAAAATAGTATCTCCTATAAGGAAAAGGAAACGTGCATGTAAACGTCCAGTATGGTCAAGATGGAAACCATAACTAAAGAGTTAAGCAAGATTTAATACAACCCTTCACATCCTGCTTCGTTTTCAACTGCTAAAAATTGTGGGTAACTAGAAAGAAGAAAATTCCTATTCAGTCTATAAGAAAGTGTTTTCTAAAGAAAACAACATATACGTTACACAAAACAGTACGTTTTCGTTTTAAAAGAGATTTCTATGTTATGAATAACATTGATGCTGAGTAGGAAAATGATATTAATGATCTTCATTCTCTTCATAAATTTAATGATGGATATCGTTATATTCTTACAGTGATAGATGTGTTCAGTCGATATGCCTGTGCTGTGCCACTAAAATCTAAAAGTTCAAATGATGTCTTCAAAGCCTTCAAAATTGTTTTCAAAGACAAAACAACAATTACGTTCCGAACAGATAAAGGAAATGAGTTTACTAATAAAACAATACAGAAGTACTTAGAAGACAACAAAATAAAACATTACAACTAAAAGTCCTGATATAAAGGCTAGCATTGTAGAAGGATTTAACAGAACTCTAAAAGAAAAAATGTGGAAGTATTTCACAAAATATCAAACGTATAATTATGTAAATGTATTACCTCTCCTTGTAAAATCACACAATGAAGATTATCATTCAAGCATTAAGATGTCACCTGCAAATGTTTCTCAAAATAACCTATTATAAGTATGGCATAATCAGTATGATAATAAAAGAAGAAGAAGAATCCAGATTTCTCAAAACATCTTAAGATTGGTGATACAGTGCGAATTAGTAAAACTGAACGTACATTTGATAAAGGATACATGGAAAACTAGACTTGGCAAATATTTAAAGTGAAGGAAATAATACCAAGAGATCCACCTGCTTATGAAATTGAAGATTTAAACAAGGAACCACTGGACGGGTTGTTTAGTAGAGAGGAATTACAACCTTTGACGCTATCAAAGACGTCTTACATAGATAAAATTATACATGCAAGAAGAAAAGGTAGCAGAAAAGAATATCTTGTTTATTGGAAAGGATATCCTTCTTTCGAATCCTGCATACCTGCATCACCCGTAAAGAAGATCGAGAAGTACAATGGAACCTGATGAAGAGTTTTACGTTACGCTTCCCAGTAATAGTTCTATGTAATATTTTCCTGACAACACCTTAACATCGTACACTACTAAACTTCATCAGAGAATGAAATTCCGTGAAAAGTGGGAAGTGACTATTGTTGAGATTCATTATCCTCATTCAATATTAAATATTAATAAAGAAAATAATTTTTTTACAAACCTGCAAAAAGTGATGAATGGAAATTTGTAACTATTCCTGTACGTTATTACACTGACATTTCAGAATTGATAAAGGTAATTAATACGCACAACAGATTCACAAATTTTTATATTTCCTACACTCGTGAGAGTAATACCTGTTTTATACGTCTTCATAAAGACATAGATGCAGACGTTGCATTATCACTATGTGCTAGTGGGATTAGATCCAAACGTTGATTTAAAAAATATGCAACAAGGGCAAAAAATTCTAAATTTATGTTAAGACTTCCATCTACAATGTATGTTTATTGTGATATAATTCAATCCATATTTATTGGAGATACAGTAGCACCATTATTACAAATCATAAATACGAATCTTGTGAATCATACATTTGGAAGTAGTGTTATAGAAATTTTTAATCCTCCACATTATGTGCCTATAAAGAAAATGCATTTTGAACACATCAAAATAGATATAAGAGAAAGCACAGGCGCTCCACTGGCACTCACTTTCGGAACTATATGCGTTAAACTATATTTTCGACCAGTGTGCCAACATCAACAAATATGAATAATCCATATTTACAAAATTATCAAAACGAAGCTCTTTCTGGAACTGGAAACGTTTATGTTGTATCACCTTACCAAGTTGGACATGTTATTGGAAGTTTCCTTGGACGATTATTTCGTTCTGTCATGCCATTAGTAAAACAAGGAGCTAAAACAATAGCAAAGGAATTATTAAAATCTGGAGGAAACATTATTAATGATATCATCGTTGATAAACAACCTATTAGCGATTCCTTTCATCAACGAATGGGTGAAGCGAAGTCCATCTTGCAAGAAAAAGCTAAAAATAAACTGAAATCTATGCTAGGATCTGGATATTAACGAAGGAAAAGAAGAATTACACGTCATTCCATCTTTAACCCTTCATCATTACACATCATCAATCGCAAGAAGAAGAAAGGCAAGAGGAAAGGTACACAGAAAACAAAGAAAAATCTGTCGTATAAGAAGAGAAAATTATCACACGATATCTTTGATAAATAATCATTATGGCTTACCTTCATCATCAATCCCGCGAGTGTGTAAAAAGTGAACTAGTTATTTTTTCTACAAAACCAACGCAAACTGGTATATATGATAATCATGTTGCTATATACAAACCAATCAGTTCACTAGCTGATAATGCACCTATAGAATTTGTCATCCCAGGAACAGGTATGAATACATAGATCTACCACATACTCTTCTTTACATTGAAGCTCAAATCGTTAACCCTGATGGATCAGCATTTGGTGAAAGTGAAAAAGCTGTGGCTTCTAAAAATGACTTGAAATTCTTTGTTCAGTGAAGTGGAAGTGTATTTAAATAACAAACTAATTTCATTTCCATCTCATAATCATCCATATCGATCATACATCGAAAAAATGTTAAATTATGATGACTCTGGTAAAAATACTCATCTTCAATGTGCATTCTGGTTTCAAGATACTTATGGACATATGGATGCAAAATCGAGTGGTAATAGAGGATTTCTACAACGTTTTGAATTAACAAAAACAGTGCAAAAATCGACATGCTTGGACATCTTCATTGTGATATTTTTAATCAGGATAATTTTTTAATCCAAGGAGTAGAATTACGCATCAAGTTAATTCCTGCAAAGCCAAACTTTTGTCTCATCGCTAGTGACTCGTCTGTTGAGGCTAAAGAATATTTTAGACGCTGCTTTACATATTAAAAAGATTGATGTTAGTCCTACAATAAAACTAGCATATAACAAGCTTCTACAATCAACAACAGCCAAATATCCTCTCACAAGAGTGCAAATAAAGTCATTCGTCATTCCAAAGGATCTTAAATCAAAAACAATCGATAATTTATTAATGGGAGTATTACCAACTCGATTGATTGTGCAGTTTACTCAAAATGATGCCTATGCAGGAACGATAACCTCAAATCCATTTCATTTCAAATATTTTGGCATCAATTTCTTCTCATTATACATTGATGGAAAACCTATACCTTCAAAACCTTTACAACCAAATTTCGAAACCAACCTCTGTTTCTTCATATAATACCTTATTCTATGGATCAGGTATTCACTTTTCCAATTATGGCAACAATGTCCCTCGCCTTGCTTTTCCTCAAGGGTACACTATCTTTCTTTTCGACATTACGCAAGATGGAGAGACCAGCGCTGTGCAGCATTGGAATCTTATCAAACATGGTTGTGTTCCGCAGGAAGTTCATTTTAAGAATCCTCTACCAGCACCTGTCTCATGCATCACATATGGCGAGCTCCAATCTCTCTTAGAAGTGGATCATCAGAGGAACATCATCATGGATTTTTAGAGGTATGTTATTATTATTACTGTATTATTATTTAAATACCGTAACATATATGTTCATGTCTACATTTTTATACATGATGTCTTCTACACTAGACTTATTGCATGCACTTCAAACAAATTATTTATTTCACAATAATTTTATTGGCGTATATGCAGGAAATGACTTACCAATGCATGTTCCACTACCAGCAGCTATCATCATAAATAGAGATAGGGATCCCGCTAATAAAGTCGGTACCCATTGGATTTTCGTATATATTAATACTGATGGACGTGCCCACTACTTAGATACATTTGGGTTTCCTCCTTATGTAATGTGACATATTCAATTTCTACGTAGAAAATCACATTCTTATACGTTTAATAATAAACAAATTCAAAGTGTAAAATCGTCCGTATGTGGACATTATTCATACCTGTTTTTTTGCATTAAAGCTAAAGGAAAGTCCTTAAACGAATTTCATTATACCTTGTCATCAAGTCCAGAGAAAAACGACCGCCGATTGTTGTTATTACTACTACAGGTAATCATTTCTCCTGTATACATATTCTCACGTCTTCATTATTATTATTATTATGGATGTTAATTCTTCCTTTTCTTCGTTTGTTTTGAATACTTTTTATTATAGACAAAATAAACCATAAATTCTTTCTATTACTGCAGGTTGTCATTTTTTTCTTAACCGTGTTTTGTATACATATTATAATTTGTGTTTTTATTTGTTCATGATTATAGATAAAATAAATTTTAAGTTGTTTTTCAATTTTTCATTTCAGAGTAAAGGATCATCAGCGTTTGTATGAGCGGCATCATTGTACAGAATGACTTCTATCTACGTTTCATCATCACCAGCAGCAGCACCATCATCATATACGTCATCTGTGGAGTCATCATCAAATCGTCAAGAAACACTATTAAAGAACTGTGACTTTTTTAAAAATCATTTGCACAGTGAACATGAAGTTAAAAAAAAGATGTACTATAATTACCTTCGTTTTTCTTGTGTAAATATTGTCATCATCAATAAATAGTTTGTATTCTCCTTTTTTCTTTAAAACAAATATTTTATTTCTTATTTCTTCCATGTCCTAATAAATATATATGTTTTATGATCAATTATGTAATCAAATAAATATATCATAAAATATATTTTTAAACTCATTGAATTAAATAATTTCATACTGTTTTAAAAAATCTAGAACTGATTTTTAATTCAATGATGTAATCATATAACTAAATAATATTGATTTCAAATACTTAATCACTTATTCTTTCACAAATTAAACCAAGTATGTGAATTCAATATTATTATTATTATGATAGCACTTTTTTCTAAAATTCAATATTAATTATTTTAAAGTTTCTTTTTTCAAAATAAACATGATCTATCATACTGAAATCAGAGTTGTATAATATTAACAATTATAATAATTTAAAATACTAGCTTTTATTTAACAAACATTTCAAGTATATGAATTCACTATTATTATTATTATACACAACACTTATACAGGGAAACACTTATACACAGGGGAAAAAGTTTGGATTTTCTTATCATAAAAAACATTAGTACACTAATAAAAATCCTATCATATTGAAGTGATTGAAACAAGCACAAAACACAAGTAAAGCATTTCACTTTCACTATATTTTTATTTTTGAATTTATAACTACACTTCAGTATAAATCAATTTTCTTCTTCTTTATTAACAGACGTCCACTTCGATGATACCCTCCGAAGGTTGAGTATCGGTTTCGTCCCACCATGGCTGTGTATCTTCAATATCAAATAAATCAGCCATAATTGAATCTATGAGTTTTTGCTTGCAAAATACTGTCATTTCCAATTTTAATTTTTCACCGTCACTGTTCACATCACTGTTGTAATTAATTTTTACGCTTGGAAAACTAATGTTCATACCGTTAATAATACTCTGTTCATCTACACATGTATGAATTCCGGCAAGTTTTCTGCATGTAAGACACTGCGATTATACATGATTGCGAATAGTATCTGTGCAGAAGTCAAAATATTCACGTAGCACAACACTGCAAACTTTACTGTTTTTCACAGCATGTTCAATACACGGTAATATTTCCCAGAAATAAAGGTAGTCACTTGAAGTTAAGGACACAGTGTTTCGAGGAGCTTGAAGTGTTCCTTTCTTCTCTAACATCTCTAATTTTTCACCCATTAGTTTTCGCACTACAAGTTCTTTTTTCCGGCTCAGAGATTTTATAAATATAATTTCCAATTGAGAATTTAGATAGTCCGTAACAAACGGGGTCAAATATACCAGTTTCTCCCACTCTGCCAAATTTAACTCTACTCCAAACACAAGTCCAAATTTTCCCACGAGGATGAAGAGGATTATTCACTACTACCTAGTTGGTCGGTACTTGAAATTATATGCCCATAGCCAAACTCCTTCCATTAAAATTGTTGTATTTGTACTCCAGGATTTGAAACGTATTTTTGGATAGTGCACATATTAATTTCTGAGTGAAATTATGAGCCGACTACGGTAGGTCTCATAGTTTTGGAGCTATGGAACTTTAAACTTCATTCTTTCATATACACGGCAGCCTCTAACTTCGAAGGGAAGCATTTGTGCAACAAGATAGGTCTATACCTATTGTCTTCTTTCGGTCTTAGGAATCACTTCCCAAACGTTGTCTGTGTTGTTTCGAAGCACCCTGTATATGCAGCACTTAAGTACACAAAGTTGTACCCAGCAAAATAAAAACTGCTAAGGAACGACTAACCTGTTAGCGACACAAAAGTGTATGTCTTTTCATTCTTACGAGAACTGTACAAAAGAATTTTGCGTAAAGCGTGCTATTTTATTAACTTGATTTCATGTATTTGTGTTAAATTATCTTCGGACAAAGATCAGTATTTTCAGTAATCAGAAATTAAAATTTTAGTTAAATGATAATTTTAGGCTATATCTCATTAGGACTCAGTCAGGGAAGTAATGTTTCCGGAAGTAAGGACTAAATACACTGTTCTGATTGGTTGGCGTTATCAGTTTCCTATCACGTAGCTTACATATAGCAGAAATCGAACGTTTGTTACCGTTGGCCTTGTAGCCGAGCACGCATGCGAAACGGCCTAGTAATTGAAATCTCTTTTGGCGTCGGCTCAATCCTGTCCAAGGATGTTTTAAATTTTCATAACACTTTTTAATTTTCATAACACAGTGAATTAATAGAATATATCTCTGGACATGGACCGTATAAATCACATCTGAGAAGACTTAAGGCTGCAGACTACTAAATAATTTTGAATTTTTTTTTCTTTTGCCCGTTTTTCGAAAGTGGAAAGAGGTAATAAAATGTAACTTACCACAGTAATAGATAATGTTATTCTACACCCGAAAATACGAACCGGAAGAATTTTCAGTGTTGCAATCCATAGCAATTACAGTCTGACCAGAATTTGAATTACTCAAAAATCTAGGTTAAGGTAGCGACTAGAAAAATGAACTCAACGGTAATTGATGACTTACCATGCTCCTCGTTTACAATTTTTTAAATATTTGTATTTATATTATAAACCTTACAAAAATTATTACAAAATAAATAAGCCATTACAAAATAAATAGAAACATTACAAATGTACATGTAATGAAGTACAAACACCAGAATATGTCTTCTGGAATTGCAATAATTATATAACAAATAACGAAATAAGAGAGAGACCAATTAAAAAGGGATAATATACAAACTTTAATAAACGATAAAATGAAATTAGGAAAATTACAAATTCTTGCAAGACATGTATCAAGGAATTTGTGGAAGGAAAGAAACAATGAAAGAAGAAGAAATTAACAAGACCCACACCCTACATTGTAAATATAAAGAAATAAAGAATAAGAAAAAAATAAAACTAATCAAACAGAAAATTCTGATGACAATTCCAGAACTTAAACTTTCACGTTCTTTATTTGTGTTAGTGTATAGTGCCTTGTTTAGTGTTTTGCTAGTGGTGGCAGAATTTTAAAATATAACAAGTGTTTTAGAAGAAGAGAGAAAATAAGAAGACTTTACAAAGCTGGTGAGAGAAATTCAGTCAGACCAAAATAGTTCTGATGTTGATTTCCAAAACTAGCAACTAACGAAAAATTGGAAGTCTGGAGGTCCAATTTTCTTTCAAAAAACTTTCTATTTTAGTGGGAAAGACAGATATAAATAACTTCAAGAAATAAAATCATACAGGGGAGATAACTATATAAAGAATAAAGATCCTGGTAATACTTGTTTAAATTATTTACTAATTATTTCTTTTCTCTTTTCAGCTCATATCTTTACATTTTATGCAAGATGTTTCCTGCTCATGTATATGTATGTATGTATGTATGTGTGTGTGTGTGTGTGTGTGTGTGCGTGTGTGTGTGTGTGTGTGTGTCTTTGTCTATCTTTCCATTTTTTAAAAAAAAGGAAATAAAAACAATAAGAAAAAAGAAAGAAAAAAGAAAGAATAGGGGATGATTTAAATTTTGTTTTAGTATCATGCCAATAAAAGGGTAAGCCTCGCCTCACCCTAACTGAGGCCAATCATAAACAGAGGAGAGAAATCATACGAAAAAAAATAAAAAAGTAGTAGAGAGAGAATTACGAGTAAGAGGCAGTATTGTCTGCCATTTAATAAGACCATATGAAATGGCAAAAGCAGGGAAAGTGGAGGCTTAAAAGAAACTTTTTGCATTATAATAAGACGAAAATAATACTCAAAAAAGTGATTTACTTACTTTTCTGCAGATAAATAGTACTATCAGGAGGAGGAGGAGGAATTGCAGTAGAAGCACGAAGGGGTTGGAAGCTCCGCAGGGCTTATTTTGTTGCTCCTTGACCCCCATGATAAATAGGGATGGCCGGAAGCGGTTCCTGGTGGAACCGGTTTTCGTCTCTGGACGACCCTGGTCTAGAAGATCCGGCCCCGGAACCGGATGTTCGGATCCAGGTCTGGAACTGGTTCCTAAGATCCGGTTTCGGAACCGGGACGGATTGGGACATGAACTTTGGATTTTTTTTTTCGTTAAACGATTCTAATGTTCTAGACTTCCTCTAAGTTTAAAATGAAAATGAAATATTTAACTTTTAGGTCCAACAGTTATGCCGGCTATGCAAAAGGAGACGGTGATGATGCGAAATGAATTGAATGATGGAATGAAGAAAGTGACATGAAACGAAATAACCCAAAGACAACTAACGGACACAGTGTTTGTCCACTACAAAGCCCACTTGGTACGAACTGGGATCGAACCTATGACCCCACGGACCATAGGTAAATGCTCTATCACTGAGCAACCACTGCCCTCTCTAAAGTTTACTACAGGCTTTGGTATGAAAATAATATACGCCAAAGTAAATCAATAAATAATAATATTCAAAAAGAAAATAGTTCATCACTTTTACCTATAAGATTTATTTACGTACCACCAAATTAATCATAAAATAATTTTGTATATTAAGTGTAAATACATTAACGATTGATCTGTGGTTAATGCAAAGACGGTGATTGTATTGAAGTAACGTTTCTAATGTTACAGCTGCAGGTATGGGTTCAGCAATTAGTGGTGAATATCCGTTAACACCTCCTGCCATCTTCAGAGCCGATCGTCCTTTCGTCAATTTCATCGTAGAATCGACCTCTGGAGCCATTCTTTTCAGCAGTATTTTCAGAAGTCCATAACTGAATTATATGCCTTCAGACTGATTATAACTTATAACATCATTAATTAAAAATACATATCTAAATTTTACCTAGCACAGTTATTTGAAGTATTCCTCTAGATATTTTCTTGTCGATAACTTGAGAGCTAGTGAGATGGAAATGGTAGTAACACGGCAAGATTATTATACTACAATGGCGGCTCTTGAGGGGAAGTTGCATGGCAAAAATTAGACATCTATGACTTTAAACTAAATAAACAAATCTAACCTAATGTACGAATTCTTAATCATGAATTAGAACATTAGAGAGCCTTCCTTTCCTTAGTTTGGAGTTTTTTTTCGAAGTTACTTCCCTCAAAAGTCGCCACTACTTCCTATCTATGTGCGCCATCACACATAATCTCACAAAAACAACGTATAGACGGTAATACTTAGAATTCATGTAATGGCAATATTTTACACAAAATTACATTTTAATTACCAATACCTGTACCTTGAAAGGTTGAAACCATTTCTGTATCAACTAGAGAAGAGTTGCATAAGTTGGTATGGCTTGTAAAATAAGACGTTGGCAATACTGATCTACCAAGCATGTTGCATAACGCGCTTCGAGTGTTAGTGTGTAGAGGTTGTATAAAGAAGTGTCACGACTACAGTTGTGACGAATTGCAACAAGAAATACATGCATAAGAATTTCAAGTTTGTTTGAGGAATGTCTTTATAAAATATTTCAATGGTATATACGTAAAATTCGCCTGTACTGCTATAAGCGAGTGCATAACACAAGTTTATGTGCTGAGTATAGGCAATCGAAATAGGCTAGTTCGGAAAAGGGGAGAGTTTGAATGTATTTTAGTTAAACTGGCATATATATGATAAATTGAACGTTTTGATCATGTAAGTATACAGAAAATTCTAATGTCTATGTTTTGCATGCGCAAAACTTTATCCAGATGTTTGGGTGGTGGTGCAAATAATTTGCTTGAAGGAGGGGAAAGGTCAAAATTCTCATTACAAAATAAAGGAAAAAATGAGTTGTTAGTTACCGTTCACAAAAGGTATAGGAAATTTGAGGGAACTATTGCCCAATCTCGCGCTCTTATTTATGGATTCAACAAAGAAAATGTTAACAAGTTTTTGAATTATTAGTGAAGTTGTAAAACAATTGTAGATTTACTACTGGTAATATCTACAACTGACATGGAACGGGCATGGAAACTGTATGTAAACAGTCGTAACTGCAGGATAAGAAGATGTAAAAAACATATGGTGGTATTACACTGCTTAGATAAGTAGACATTAACCATAAACTAAATGCATTTTAAACGGGCTAGTTGCTTTTTACGTGATTTGATAACAGATAATGTTGATTTCAATCTCACGGAAACAATTATGGAAATTGCAACCCAGTAGTAGTGACAACTCTATATTGCGCCGAGTCAGCAAACATTTTTGTGACGTCATAGGTCAAATTTCAATGAACTATGGGTACATAGGACTATCCCCTCAAGATTTCGGCAGGGGTACCTTGGCCCACCCCCTAAATTTTGGAAGGGGTACCTAGGATAACCCCCTTAAATTTTGGAAATTGCCAAATCTAAAATTTGGTGTGATAGTCTAGAACCATAGTATGTACCAATTTCACACAAGTAAACCCCCACGCTAAGCGGGCCTGCATATCCAGGGTCCTAACTAAAAATATTTACGATCACTCCAACCCCAATCATTTCATAGATTCAACCTATTGTATATAAGTTATTAGGACTTAAAATTGAATGTAATTTATACGAAAAACCCTCTTATGCATTGCAAGACCTGTAACGTCCTAATATTTACCACCACAAACTTATAGTCGTATCGACATAAACAAAAAAAAGTGTGGAGCAGGAAACCACTTTACACAAAAGTCAAAAGAGGTCGTTCAAGACATTCAAGTCTTTTCGGTTCACCATGAGTTCTCATGGTGTGTGGAGGTGTTTTTGAGCGCTCCGTGAAAGCATATCTTGCGTTTCCTTTGTTTTTTCTTTGTTTTTTTGTCTTGTGCTTAGGACTGTATAGCGGTGTTAATTACTGGAAATTGTGTCAAGTAGTACTACGTTATGAATACCATTCGACAAAATACGTTAAATATGAGTTTGACAAGAATTTCAGACAATTACGACCGTCACCGGCTGAAATACACATATGGTTAAGTGAAAATTTTTCCGATCTGATGAACAAAGTGATTGCAATTCAATTACACAACGAAGACTTCTGTGTATATGTTAAACTGGATACAGCTCTGAATTTTGAACAAGCTTTACGTACTTTGCCTGACTCTGTTCCCTTCCGTCATTCGACTGGTGTTTCCTCTGTGGTGAATATATTGGATGCTACTACTAACTATACTAAAGTTTGTATTTTTGAATTACGTGTGAACTTAGTCATGATGTAGTACATGATACCTCGCGTGAATATGGTGAAATTAAACAAATAGTACATGAAAAGTGGGGCACTAACTTAAAATACCCTGTGTTGAATGGTGTACGCGCAGTTTATATAGAATTGGGGAAACATATACCCTCTAAACTCCACTTCATGGGTTATAAGGCTTCAATTGCGTATCCTGGACAGCTTCCTACTTGGTTCCGCTGTTTGAGTACGGATCATCTTGTTTCCCAATGTAAGGTACCACCTCGTCAGTACCTTGTCCTCAGCACAAACATGAGGACCTTCGTATGGCAGCTTTATCCACTGGTAATCTCCCGAAAACCCCGTATTACTCGTTAAACTCACTGTCTCCTTCTTTACGGCCCAGTGTTTCCACGAGTGTTCGTGATGTGTCTCGAGCTCCTCCTCCTTTGGTGCGCGATCCTACAGAATTTCCTACTTTATGTCACGATGTCATAACAGAACCTGAGCCAAATACTACAGCCTTACAAGATTGTGTTGACCCGATTCAGTGCCCCTCGACCAACTCAGTGCTACAAACTGCCCCTCCTTATCTGGCAACGTTGCAGGATGATGTCCCATTGTCTACCTCTCATGTTCAGCTTACTAAATCAGCCACAACTCTTGAAAATGCATCTGAATCTACTTTGCCCTTTACTAGTGCTCATGGAAATCAACTACGGCGATCGTTACGTAAAAAACGAAAAGTGCTCTCAAATAAAACAGGCAGTGTTAGCCAAGTAATCCAAGATAGTGTGAGTGACCCGGAAACACATAGCGGCGGTGGTGACCTTGACTCTGACATGATTTATAACAACTTCTCTGCTACAAACGAGTCTCGTGAGGAGCGTGGTGAAACAGAACCTACTGCTTCGTAAGTTCTTGTGTATAGCTTCTCGTCAGCACCGTTCACGTGCCCTCGGGTTCTTATGCCATATATTTTATTTTTTGCTTTCCCTGCAGTACAGTTCTCACGTGATGTTTACCGGATTGTTTCTATTTATGTTTTTATTTTTCTTTCTTTTCAAACTTCAGGAAGAGTGGTGGAGATTGTGTTTAAGATGGATGCAATATTTCTCCTCTCCCCCCTCTGTAGTGAGGTGTATTTTTGCACAACTTATCCAGATTTTGGTGTTATTTTTTCAGACTGCTTTCTTATTTTATGTATTTATTAACTTGATGGCAGGTTCTCCGTCTCCTACTAGACCTAACGTGCGCCGTCTATGTACAATCAATATCGCTGGCATTCACCATCCAGCGAAACAAATTTAATATTGAGAAAGTTTATGGTATTTCTGGAACAGTTAACAGGCGTTCTCGTGATCATTTTTATAACGAGGAAATTGTGCAGATTTTACCAGATAATTTTGATCCTATTATTATTGCTGGTGACTTTAATGTACTGGAACGACAAATCGATTCCACTGGCATCTTCCACCCTAGCGTCACTTTTACCCGCCTTATCCAACAGTTGCGGCTCCGGGATGTGTGGTGGAATCATTGGACGGTGCCTAAATTTACTTTTAAGAACAGTCATATGATGTCCAGGTTAGACAGGTGGTACATAACGTCTTCTCAGTGTTCAAATATAATTGAAACGGACATATGTCCAGTTTCATTTAGCGACCATGCAGCGGTTTATTATGTTCTTATAATTCGGACAGGTGTCTCACATACGCATGGTAGAAGTTACTGGAAATTAAATGCTCAACTTCTCCATCCAGCTACCGTTAAGAATGATTTTAGTCAACGTTGGCAATTTTGGGTACGTCAACGACGTTACTTTTCAACTATTTCGGAATGGTGGACTTCTTGCGTTACACCCAACATAAAACGTTTTTTCCAATGGTACGGAAAAGAAATTAAGCGCGAGACTCATCAGACATTAGAATATTACTACGCTGTATTAAACGATCTCTGGTCTCACCCCAGCAGCACTCAAAATCTCAGTCATATTCATAGAGTTAAAGCGCAGATTACACGCATACAACTTCGGGCTCTTGAACGTTATCAGACGGCTTCCACATCTGCTTCATTTTGTAAATCTGAACGCATCTCCTTTTACCACTATATTCAATCGCAGAAGCGACGTCAACAGAACTACATTGAAGCTCTTACGGTGGATGGTGCTGGCGAAGTTAAGGATCTTAATGATCTTAAGATTCATGTGTATGAACATTTTTCTTCCTTATATCGTACTGATTTAATCAATGCTACTGCACTAGAGACATATTTTCCGGAGACAATGCCCCAACTGTCTCCTGACGTACACCAACAATTAATGGCGGACATTACTCCGACGGAAGTCCGAGAAGCATTGAGTACATGCAATGACCGCAAGAGTCCCGGTCCAGATAGACTAATTTATGAATTCTATGTCTCCTATTTGGATATTGTTGGAGCAGAGTTATGCCACCTTTTTAATGAGCTCTTAAGGCGTCGCAATTTCATTGATAATCAAGGTGTCATTGTTCTCATACCTAAAACGAACTATCCGGTGACCATACAGAACTACCGATCTATAACATTACTCAATACTGACATGAAACTTTTTTCTAAAGTTTTAGCACGACGCTTGAAACTTGTTTGTCACGAGATTATTAGTGATTTCCAGGCAGCAATTCATCCCACCAAGAATGTGTTTTCTGCTCTTTGCAAGATCCGTGACATCACTAAATATTTTAAATTTAAGCGCATACCTCCATGCTTATTATCAGTGGACTTCCAAAATGCTTTTGACTTTTTATCCCACGACTATCTCTACATTGTTCTACGAGCCTACAAGTTTCCTGATTCATTTATTGACTTGATTCGTGCGCTGTACTTCTCATCCACTTCCCGTGTGCAAATAAATGGCCACCTTACAGCTCCCTTTTCCATAAGTCGTGGAGTAAGACAAGGATGTGCTTTATCTGTATATTTATTTAGTTTGGCGCTTGAACCTCTGTTCTGCCATCTAATGTCGCTCCCCTCATCAGTGAATCATGATTTTCAAAATATCAATGTTCAAGCTTTCGCTGATGATGTGACACTCCTTTTCACTACGAATGAACAGTTTGCGCATATTGAACAGTGTTTACAGATTTTCGTGCAGGTGAGTGGTGAAAAAATCAATGTGAATAAATCGTCGTTATTGTTATATAATGCTTCCATGGTCACGTCACCCTTTTCTATTGACCACCAGTATCTGATAAATGACTACGTCAAAATACTTGGTAAAATCTAGTTGTCTAAAATCCTGATTGTTTACAATTGCAGATCTATTTTTCACAATCTAATGCAGGATAACTTCTCGGTTATTCCATACACTCAAAGAATGGCATACGTTTTAACGGCGATATTAGCCGATGTAACTCATGTAGCCATTAATCCAACTTTTTCTACTTGCTGATTGTGTGGAACCTCAAACAATAGTGTCATGATCTATAGCAAATTCGTTTACAATTTTAGGAATACTTTTCCGAAGATCTGCTTTCACAGTCATCCTAAGGAGCTCAGCAGAACATGTTGTTGGTCGGTGGACGCGGGATTTACTTTTCAATGTTTTCACTGGCACGAAAGTTTACAAACCAACACCATATAGTGTGTTCATTCACCACTTCTGGAGCAAATGCACTTTGTATTTCGCGGCTAGATGGGAAGAATATTTTAACTTGAACTCTTGAACAAAATACCAATCGCATTTATACGTTCTCCATTATGTATTTTCACACGATCCTGTTCAACGACAAAGGACCACGTGGCTCAGTGATGCAGCATTCACTTTTGGGCGTGCGCAAAGGTAACATCAAGTTATACGAGAATGACAACGCATTTTGGGAGTATGGGAACTGTGTCGGACATCTTAGCTCTTGTAGACTGTGCTCTTGTAGACTGGGCTCCTTTGTTGCTAATCGCCTATTTCAGCGTTCTTTATAACTCGCATACAGTGACACACCAACTGGGTCCAACGGGTCTGGAGCCCGCTCAAAACATCCTATTTCTATATATATTTGTACACTTTCTTAATAAAACTATATTTGTTCAACATGGAAATGATTGATATAGCACAAAAATTTGATTTTACACTTCATCTGTACTCTTTCTCTTATAAGAGGCCGCGGCCTTCCATAATGTTCAGTTGCAGAGCGTTCACTTCTGGTGCATGGGGTCCCTGGTTCGATTTCCGCTCACGCCAAGTGAACTTTGTGGTGGGCAAACACCGTGTACGTGGGTTTTCTCGGGTTTCTTCCGTTTCCTCCCACTTTCTTCATTCCAATATTTCATTCATTTCTCACGATCATCATCGTCTCCTTTAGCCTAACCAGTATAACCGTGAGAGGTAAAACTGAAAGATTTCATTTCATTTCATCTTCTTTATTATTATTATTATTATTATTTGCTTGTTTGTTCGAAAGCAGTGTTCCCAGAGCTACACTGACATTCTTCCGGTGTAGCACCGAGGCTACAGAAGATGGAGACCAACAGTCTAAGGTAGGATCTAAACCATCGTAATGCCTTCAACCTCTTCCACCAAAAATCGTCCCGTGACCACGTCCATCAAAGGAGCGGGCTCTAGGTTTTTAGACCAGCAGGAAGAGCATAGGCGTTACTAAAAAGGAACTACTCCCAACTAGCAACTGCTCATTACTCCAAAGAAGAAGAGCTATTATTATTATTACAAATTGATTAATACTAATACTAGTAATACTAATAATAATAATAATAACAATAATAATAATAATGATAATAATAATAATAATAATAATAATAATAATAATAATAATAATAATAATAATAATAATAATAATAATAATAATAATAATAATAATGTACAGGTGTCATAAAGGTTAGTGGTAGCCCAAGCCATCAAACCAGTATACGGCACTGTTATATATTGGTTTCCCTAATTCATAATCCTTTCTTCAGACGTGCTACTCCGTTTGACTTAGTCACGCTTAGACAGTACTGAATGGGCAGAATGGTAAATAATCTGTGCTCTACTGGTAAATCATTTGTAAAACTAGTTTACGTATGACCTCGAGTTTGACTTATTTCATTTTTTGAAAGAAAATACAGGTTAGGGCTACTGAACAAAGCAAAAAAAAGTTCATAAAACAAAGTAGGTTTCTGTAGTGCAATATTTTCACAATATTGAAACCCCACAAAGTAGTAGATTTCTACCACTTCCTGCAGAAAACAGCTTCTTGTTATCTATTACAGATTTATTCTATAACTCTCAACGTTAAAACAGGGAGTTTCTGATTTTCGACCACTTCCGATTTGAATAGAGGCTTAAGACAGAAGATGGCAGCTACTTTTAGAACACGGAATAGAATGCAGAAAACCGATTCTTACTGTTACAATTCATGTTCTATGGATATGACTATTGAAACCGGAAGTGGTTCATTCCTACGACTTCCGGTTTCAATTGAAGATCAATAGAGGATATGAAAGGTATTCTTGCAGTTGCGTAGCGAGAAACTCATCAAGGGGGCGCTCACACACAAGCATTTCATATATATATATATATATATATATATATATATATATACAGGCATGGGCGTCGATCCTGGGGGACCAAGGTGACCCGGAACCCCCCAAAGCACATGTGGGCCCCCTTATTGTATTTAAGAAGATATAATATTTGGAATAATTTGAATGCAATTTGTTTTAAAATCCTCATATATGCCTTCTAAATCTAAATGAGGCCACCCATTTTACAGAGAAATCGGCGCCCTTGTATACAGGCGCGGATCCGAAAGAAGGCTATAGGAGCTATAGTCCCCCCCTTGACGATCAGGTATACATTGGTTAAAATGGGCTTCAATTCTGCTTTACACCGGATAAAGCTGCAAGCTATGGTTTAGCCCCTCCCTTATTCATATCCTGGAACCGCCACTGTATCTCTCTCTCTCTCTCTCTCTCTCTCTCTCTCTCTCTCTCTCTATATATATATATATATATATATATATATATATATATATATATGGCCGGATTTAGTGGCTGCAAAGGTGCACTTCCCGCCTTCGTTGTAAATATACACTATCTAAAATGTGTATATAGCAACACATTTCGAAACTTTTTGCCATCATGTTTCTGTTTGGGGATTAAAAGAAAGCAGAGCTTTGCAAAAGCATGATTTTCTCAAGGTTGAAAGAAAAGAATTCACCAAGCAAAATAATATAACTTTTGTCAAGTAAGTAAGAAAACATAAGGCAAGGGGAGAGAAGGACATTTTTGTCCTGCATTCCACTTGCGTCCCTGTTTAAAATATTTCGGCCAGTAGTTACTGAAAAAGAAGATACAACGTACAAGGCAAGTCGAGCCGACACTGTCGACGACCGAGCCCAGGGATAATGTATAATGATATTTATTCCTTAAGCGATACTTGGAAACCAAATTTGATTTAAATCTGACCAATAGTTACCGAGAAATAAAGTACCACACACAAACAGAGGCGAACCGAGCCTGTCCTTTACCGAGTCGGCCAACAATTATATAGATGTTTATTCTTTGGACAATGGGCTATCTGTGCACCAAATTTCGATGATATTTGGCCAGTAGTTACGGAGAAATAAAATAGAACATACAAGGAAAGCCGAGCCGAGCCTGTCGCCAACCAACCTCGGCCATCACATGTAGTGATCTTTATTCCTTAGATGATCGGGTACTTGTACATCTAATTTGGTTTAAATTTAGCTGGTAGTTACCGAGGAATAAAGTACTACATACACACATACTTAATTACATCTGCAGTAAAACTACAAGCCCCCTTATGCTTACTAAGGAAACTAAAAAGAAAAGTTCTAACATTACAAATGAAACATACTTCATGTAAGCAGAATCCACTTTCAACATTACAACACTAATGGGGAGAGCTTGAGCCGGGTGAGCACCCCTGACTACGCCATTGTACTTTTGAGACACTTGAGAGCTATTCGATTGGAGAATACTGCTTTCATCTATCTTTCACCGCTCTTGCTCTATGTAGACCAATATTTATTGAAACGAGAAATTATAGTTGAATGAACCACTTCCGGTTTTAGTAGAGAGTTAATAATAGAGATTAAATATGTTCTTACGAAACAGAAACCCGAATCTTAATACGTATTACGTTTTTCGATCTATGATGATCAATGATCAAACCGGAAATGGTTTATTTAAACCACTTTCGGTTTGAGAAGACTATTTTAATAACAAACTCACTTCCTAATACTTGACTCTTTGTATTTTTACCAAATTTGGTGATGATCCATGAAATACTTTATTTATTTATTTATTTATTTATTTACTTTTTGTCACACACGGACACACGCGAACAGTGTTGAATTCAGACATTTTCACCCGGGGGGGGATGTCAACTCCTCGGGGGGGGAGGGTTGTTTTTCTGTATTTTTGCAAGAAAACAGCATATTTAACAGTTCCATTCACATCCACATCTTACCTAATATTGAGACTAATTGCTGATAAATATTCAATGTGAGATTATAATTAAAAAAAAACAATCGTTTAATTTTATCTAAAACATTAAATAAAGACTGAAAAATATTTTACATTAAACTTTAACTGCTATTTACAGTAGCTATTTTTGTTATTATTTCCTATATTCAGTAGCTACTGTTTGTTGCTAATGTAGAAGTTTTTTTTTTTTTAAAAAAATAAATTAACTCAAATATGTTTTGTCCTAAAATAAACATACATAGGAATATCTTAACAAAAAGTTATCATTCTTTCTCACACTTCTGATTCTAAATCAAGCATACTAGCTTTGGTTTCTTCACTGCATACACATAAAAAGTTTACGTAATCTTCAGTAGATTAGTGCCGTGTCGTGAAAAATCAGCGCTTGCCGCGAGAGTATACGACGGCACCCCCGTATATATGAGTGAGGTCGACAGACCAGTCGCGAAAGGTGAGAAAATTTAAAAAAGTAAACCCTGCTTTTCCTTGATTTTGAGCACTTTTCATTACTTTTTTCTATTCATTTTATATATGTGCACATGTGTTTCATTCATCTGTTTTTCTTTCCTTCTTTCCTTTTCTTTTTCCCTCCCGAATTTTGCGCCTCTTACTTCGGTTCCCGGGGCCGTCGCCTCGCTTGCCTCTCCCCCATGGCACGGCACTGAGCAGGATCTTCATCACCTTCAATAACAATCTTTCACTTATATACTACTATCATATTGATAAATTCTATATAAATCTCTAATCCAGGAGGGATAACTATTCTTCCCTGATCCCTCTAAATGACGCCCTCTGAATCTCACTCTTTAACTGAATTATTTTTAATTAAAGAAAGGTGTGTTTACTTTAACAATCGTAAAACACATTTACGTCTGTTACTTCCAATGCGAGAAATGGGATTTAGGCGCCCTATTTCAAATAATGCAAGAATTGTACATTTTCAAGAACTGAAGTCTGCTGAATCAGAGATCATATGGAATGATCGAAAGACCTTTCCTTTCCTATCTCAATATGTGCTAGTGCTACCTACTAATATATAATAGAGGGCGAGAGTATAGTACCTACTAAAATAAAACCCTTCTTCAATAGTTAACAATGCATTTTCTGCCAAACTCGGTCATAGCGTTAAGAAATACAAGTTTTATTGACTATTTAGTATTCTATCTTAGATGTTACATGTTTAATATTTATAAAGTATGGGTCTGCGTCATTTATATGTATATTGAGAGATCGGATTTCGTCTGCACCGTGCACGGAAAGAAAGCAAATAATTGGATGAAGTAATTTCTACATTTTGTGACTGAAAGTTTTTGAGTTTCTCCGGGGGGAGATTCCCCCCCGGGCTACCCCCTGAATTCAACCCTGCACGCGAATATGGTAAATATATAATGGAGTTTTGATAAACCAAACTCTAGTTATTAAATAAAAACACAACGAAAACTTGATTTTTTCCATCCCTGCACACAATTAATCCGTTCTAACCACAGAAACATCGTACTGTGTGTGTTTTTGTGATAAATATTATAAAATGAAAAGAAATCTATCCTTCCAGAAAAGAAAAGAAATAGGCAAATATATAAGAAACATTTAGACCTTTTTTGGTTGTACATTTGTGAGTGGAAGAGATTAAAGCTACTTCTTCGAAGGAGAATCCATCCGTTTCAAGCAACAAAAGATAAAGAAAAGCGATTTGGAAAGACATTCCATACTGAGGTTTCAAAGATCATTATCTTTGTTCTACGAAGTATTTTGTTGACACGTGAATCATACCAACTTACGCCGAAAAAGCACATTCAGATAGTTGCGTCGTAAAGTTTTGGGAAATCAGTAGGGAGTGGGGAGTGGGAGTGGGAAGGGAGACTGCTCAATTATAAATGATTATGAAGCTGGAGGGGTAGACACGGGTTTCACGTTTCAAATTGTCATAATACATCCCCCCTCAGCATTTGTTGTTCAAAGAATGTCATCCATGAGGTTTGCAAGTGGTCTTTTGACTCTTTACCTGCAGTAACTCAATACGGAAGAATGCATTACAATTAATCCAAGTAATTAGGTGCAAAATTGTGACAGTCATCTGAATTGTATTACTCTTTGGCAACAAAATTACCATCTTTGTACAAAATTACAAGTTCCTAAATGCAGTATTTTCTAAGATATTTATAAATTAAATTTTACATGTTATGAAGATTCTGAAGCCTCTGATGATGGGAAGACATCCCCTTAAGCTGTAGGTCATGTCTGACAGTGGCGTAGCCCGGGAGGATCACCCGGCTCAAGCCCCCCCCCATTAGTGTTGCGATGTTGAAAGTGGATTCCGCTTACATATAGTATGTTCTATTTGTGATCCTCATATTAGGACTTTTCTTTTTAGTTCCCGGCGTAAGCCGACCGGATGTTATACCATTAAATGTCAAACACTTCATATTGAACCAAATAGAAAGTTGTGCAGGGTCCCGTGTGTATATGCAATCTTTTATGTGTTATCGTTGATGAAATATTCTCTGAACTTATATACATGCAGACACACAGATGTCAATACGGAAATGGTACGTCTTCATCCAACTCTGGCCGTATCTGGATCTACATTAGGCATTTTGATAGTAATACAAAACTTCCTTATTATACTATAACATGGAAGTAATAACAATCACTCATGGAAATGTAATAAGATTATGACACCTATGTTGTAAGGAGTTTTCCAGTTAGAAATTGTTTTGATTTGTCAACATCAAAAACGTAAGCGTAACTGATATTAATCTGCAATGTCTATTCGCAAAGCGCTTGGAGGGAATGAACATGAGTAGTAAGTGCGTCACCCTATCGCGTTTTTTATTATCCTCAATCAGGGGCCCCAAGGCCTGGGGTCAATGACCTAGGGGTGCCTAGGACCACCACCTCTAAATTTTGGCAGAAGTACATAGGACCACCCCCTTAAATTTTGGAAATTGCCAAATCTAAAAATTTGGTATGGTAGCCTAGGACCATAGTATGTATCTCTATCAGTATTGGGGGTCTATGTCGTTCCCTTTCATGGGTAAAAAATTGCCAAAAATTCAAATTTCGGAGGTTTTTGACCTACTTTATCCCCTTTGATGAGGTCTTATTACCCTATATAGTTATATGGGCGTACACAGGAGTCCATTACCTTTCATAAAATATGGGTACATTAATGCACCCCTTTAAAAATTTGGGAGGGGCACATTGGCCCACCCCTTAAATTTTGGAAATTGCACAATTTAAACATTTGGTATTATAGGACTGGACCCTAATATGTATCATGATAAATTTGGGTGGTCCACTTCGTTCCCTTTTAGGGGTACAAAATTGCCAAAAATATAAACGTAAGCAATACGTTGTACCACGTGTTTGGTTTTTGACCTAATTTATCTCCTTGGATGAGGTCCTATTACCTTATATAGTTATATGGTCATGTATAGGAGTCCATTCCCTATCATAAGACATAGGTACATTTGTGCACCTCTTTAAATTTTTGGGAGGTACCTTGGCCCACCCCTTTAATTTTGGAAATTGCCCAATTTAAACATTTGGTATTATAGTATAGGACCCTAATATAGATCACTATAAATTTGGGTGGTCCACCTCGTTACCTTTTAGGGGTACAAAATTGCCGAATTTTAGTACAACCACGTGTTTGGTTTTTGGCCCAATTTATCCCCCTTTGATAAGGTTCTATTACCTTATATGGTTATATGGTTATGTATAAGTGTCCATTCCTTTCATAAGACATGGGCATATTGATGCACCCGGGAAGGGTACCTTGGCCCACCCCTTAAATTGTAGAAATTGCCAAATTTAAACATTTGGTATCATAGTACTGGACCCTAATATATATCACTATAAGTTTGGATGGTCCAGCTCGTTCCCTTTTAGGGGTACAAAATTGCCAAAATATAAACGTAAGCAATACGTTGTACCACGTGTTTGGTTTTTGACCTAAGTTATCCCCTCTGATGAGATCCTATTACCCTATATGATTATAGGGGTCCATTTCCTTATATAAGACATGGGTATATTGATGCACCCTTCTTAAAATTTGGGAGGGATACATTGACCCACCCATCCTTCAATTTTGGAAATTGTTCAATTTAAGCATAGTACAGGACCTCAATATGTATCATGATAAATTTCGGTGGTCCTATTGCCAAATTTTTTAGTACAACCATGTGTTTGGTTATTGACTCAATTTATCCTCTTTGATAAGGTTATAAGGTATGGACAGGTATCGTCTTTCAATTTGGTAGGACCCTTAGGGTGTAGTACGGTCACGTGATCGATGATTTGTTTTGATGCGCGACGGGTCCTTGGTCAATGTTCTCTAGGAATTAGGTGGAAACTTTGCCCAGGGTTCTCGTCTTATATCGCACAGTTCTTTAGGAGAATCTGATAGCGTTGTGTGCATCATATTGATGGAATGAACAATAAAAACACATAGATTAGCATAAAATGTATTTTATTCATTTTTTCTGGTTTCTTCTTTTTCTTTCTTGTTACACTAAAGTATTGACAATGTTTGTATATTGAGCTGGGTTTCTTCATTAGACCTCCTCCTCCTCTTGATTGTGATGATTTGTTTCCATGTTTCGCAGCATAGCACCGGTTTGCAAAGCTTCGTATTGTGAATTCTGTAAAACAATGAGGAAAAAAGAGGATTAGTATAGAAATAGGTGATGATAAAAACAAATACACTCTCAATGATAAATAAGATAAAATTACCTGGAATGTATATTGTAGTAGTCTACGATCATTAACCGCGGGTACTGTTGTGATTAAGTATTGAATTTCACGCAGAGATTTTCCTTGGGCTTTACCGCACGAATAAAAATAAGCATAATAGCCACATACGGATGAACCAAGACTTTGCATTTGGCTATTATTATATTTATAGTACATACAATGAAGTTTTAAGAATGCAACATGTTGTGGTATATAAGGAGGAAGGCCATAGCTGTCAAAATATTCTCCAACACCGCGATTATCAATATAAATGGCAATCCAATGGCTTCCTAGTTTTGCAGATGGATCTTTATTTACAATGATTGCCAGAGGAAGAGAAATCCGTGAGGGCAACTCATCGCTTGCAAATACCCCGGTAAAATGATTTCTGAATAATGGACTACCGTTTAAAGCACTAGCTAATTGTAATGTATTCAACATCGTTAATGGAGATGATACATAACGTATACGTACCTTGTAATTTAAAAGTCCAGGATAATGTTGCGCTGGTGGTCGATCTCTAGGAGTGAGGAAAACTCAGCATACACAATACAGTTTGCAGGTGCTGCTAATTTCTCTTGGAAATGAACTTCCAATCGGATGGCTCCATGTCGTAAATTCCAATAGTGACAATCTCCAGCAGAAGAATCGGGAGTTAAATCAAATACAAACAGTGTATATCCATTCTCTTAGTTTACTCTTGAAATTGTATTTCCAGTATTGGTAAAATGTATGCCAGAGCCTGAGAACAATGTGTGGTACGATGAAATGTAGATATTTTCTTCAAAGCTGGATTGCAATGGTTTTGAAGGTGCAGCTTTTCCATCCACGTACAATGTAAAAAAATTAATGTTTAGATGTTGAAAATCAAATGGATTGCTGGTAATAGTTCCACTGGATGCTTCATTCGATGTAAATCCTACAATAATACCTTTTGGCAATGTTCCCATAAACAAGTTATCAATGGTTTTGGACTGTATATCCTTCGGGATGGTAAATGATTTCATTTGAACCCTTGTCAGAGGATACTTTGCCGGTGTAGATTGTAAAATTTTATTGTGTGCCAATTTGACACTAGGGCTAATGCTGACTTTTTTCACCTGCAACGATGCATCTAGAATATTGATTTTTGCTTTGACACCACTTTCACTGGCCATGAGACAAAAGTTTGGTTTTGCAGGAATAAGTTTCACACGTAATTCCACTCCATGAATTAAAAATTTATCTTGATTAAAAATGTTACAATGAAGATGTCCAATCATATCGAATTTCATACTTTGTTTTGTCAGTTCATAGCGTTGTTGAAATCCTTTGTTCTCCCTGGTGGTTGCGTTCATATGACCAGCAGTATCTTGAAACCACATTGCTGTTTGTAAATCTGTATTTTTAGCTCCATCACCATAATTGAGCAGTTTTTCCAGGTACGAACGATATGGATGATTATGTGACGGAAATGAAATCAGTTTATTGTTCAAGTAGATTTGTACTTCACTAAACATAGCATTTAGAAAATCATTGACAGGTGCAATTGCTTTATCCGTTTTGGTGAAGGAGGAACCATCTGGTTTCACAATTTGTGCTTGGATGTATAATAAGGTTTGTGGCAAATCAATATATTCATCACTGCTACCACTCACTACAAATTCTATTGGTGAATTTTCAGCTATTGAACTAATTGGTTTGTAGCCAATAATACGATTGTCCAGAACACTGGTTTGCGTGGGTAACGTAGAAAAAATGTCCAATTCACTTTTTACACATTCACAGGATTGATGATGTAAGAAAGCCATCGTTGAATTAATCAAAAATATCTGGTGACGATGCCAATGATCTCTTCTTCTTCTTATGTGATAATTTACGTCTCTTCGTAGAATTGATAGTGTTGTTGATCGTTGGAAGGTCAACCTCAAACTGAGAGCAGTCATCCCATTTTCGTTTATGATTTCCACTTCCCAGCATAGTTTTCAACTTATTTTTAGCTTCTTCTTGTAAATTTGATTTTGCCTCTTGCATACGTTGATGAAACGATTCTTCCAGCGGTTGATTCGAGATCACAACATCATTAATCATATTGGCACCTGATTTTAATAATTCTTTTCCCACAGTTTTAGCTCCTTGCTTCACAAGTGGTAACACTGAAAGAAAGAAGCCACCAAGGAAACTTCCAATGTCATGTCCTGCTTGATAGGGACTTCCCACATAGACGTTGCCGATACCGGACAACGCTTGTTTTTGATAGTATTTCAAATACGGATCAGTCATGACGACGACGACGGAAATGTAGTTTTGTACACACCGTTCCAAAGGGGAATGGCATACGATGACCTGTGCTATCACTTATATCGATTTGTATTTGCTCAAAATTCATTTTTTCCACCGGAACATAATGTGCAGGATTAAAGATTTGTACTGCGTGACTTCCAAAAGTATGATTCACAGGATCCATGTAGACAATTCGTAGCAAGAGTACCATTGTATCTCCAACAATGACAGATTCAATAATGTCACAATAGACGTACATTTGTGATGGTAAGCCTAATCGTACATCCGGTGTATATTGTCCCTTTTCCATATCTTTTAAATCACTTTTCGGTTCAAATCCAAGTATTAAACTAACACTTGGTGAGAATTGTACAGAAGTATGGATTTCCTTATTGGGATGTCTTATGAGGCATATATTATTAGTTGCGTCATGAGATATAAATAAATTGGTTTCTTTATGATGTATATTAATTGCATGAATAAGATCCCTTATATTGTTATAATAGCGTACAGGGATCGCTACAAACTTCCACGGTTCCTGATCACTACTACTTGATGATTTGTAATATATTTTATTGTTTTTACTGTTAATGTTCAGCAAAGAATGTGGATAATGAATCTCTACAATTGCCACATCCCATTTCTGGCGAAACTCTACACGTCGTTGTAATTTCGTAATATATGAAGTCAATGTATTTTCTGGAAAATAATCCATGGAACTATTACTGGGAAGTGTAACGTAAAAATCTTGATCAGGTTCCGTTCTTCTTCTTCTCCTTCAATGAAGTTGCAGGGATCCACGAATTGAATGAGGAAGGATATCCTTTCTACTGGACGAGATACTCCTTTCTGTGACCTTTTGTTCTTGTACGTAATATTTTATCGATGAGGAACGTCGAAGGGAGCGGTACTGGTTGTAATTCTTCTCTGTAGAAAACACCATGAATGAGTTGATGATTTAAATCCTCTAGCCGATACACTGGTGGGTTTTTTGGTACAATGGCTTTTACTCTGAATATTTCCCAAGTCCAGTTCTTGAGGTAACCCTTGTCAAAGATACGTTTTGTTTTACTAATACGAACAGTATCACCAACAAATGAATAAGTATCTTGTTTTAACGCTGTAGCTTTTTGTCGTATAAGTTATGCCACACCTCCAGTAAATTGTCCTGAGAAACGTTTGCAGGTGCCATTTTAATACTGGAATGCCGACTTTCATTGTATGCTTTTACAAGTAAAGGCAATACTTTGATGTAATTGTATGTTTGATATTTGGTAAAGTATTTCCACATACGATGTTTCAATGTCTGATTAAATCTTTCTGCGATGCTGGCTTTAATATCTGGATACTTTGTTGTAACATGTTGCACGTTGTGTTTCCTGAGAAACTTTTGTACTGTCTTGTTGGTAAATTCAGTTCCTTGATCACTACATAGCATAATTGGTTTCCTGTCCTGGAAAATCATTTCAAATGCATTCACTATATCCTTGGCACTTTTCGATTTTAGTGGTACAGCCCACCCGTACCGACTAAACACATCAATCACTGTAAGAATATAGCGGTAATTGTCATTATAGTTTTGAAGTGATTGTAAATCATTTAAATCACATTCCCATTGATCATCAATATTATTGACAAGATAAAAATCTCTACGGAAACGACGACGTACAGGACGATGTAACGTGTAGGTAGGTTGTTTGTTTAACCAAAGTTCTATTTTGGCTAGAGGTATAGATTTTCCTGTGGCTTGCCATAATTTCTTTGCAGTAGAAAACGTTGCAGGATGTACTGGATTGTAATAAATGGATTTCAACTTTTTGTTCATGGTTTGTACGTTGACCATTGTGGAATTATACGTTTTCTTTTTGGTCGGACTTCTAAAACATCATCATCATCTTGTTCTTCTTCTTCTTCTCCGGAAGAAAATAATTCAGGTGCCGGTTTTGGTGGTGCAGATCCTTTAGATGCTGTTGTACTATTATGCTTGACAATATAGTTTTATCTTCGTGGAATACCAATCAATTCTTGAGGTGGGTTTGACGATGCAAGGTAGTTGCAAAACAATTCCCAGCCTTGAGGATTAGAATGTTTCCTCGGTCGAGTCACATCGCACATTAAATCTACAATATTGGATCCATGTAGTTTATTATCGTTGATGTACACTGTTCCTTTATGATCCCACGTAATTACGTCATCTTGTTTTAAACGACGGAATAGTAGTTCGGCTTTCTTACGATACATTTGTGGTATTGCGGCTAAAATTTCTTGCTTCGTGCTATCGTCAACATTCGGAACGTCACCATCAGGTTTCATTGATGTAATTGTAAGTGGTATTGGTTTTTCTTGTTTACGTATCACATAAAGATATTTCTGTAATATTCTATTGTACTGATTCCATTTTTCTTCATCACTTGGATACGATGTATTCAATATAGATTGCATTTCACGATCGAGATTAGATTCTCGATTTTCACTCGCACGGGCTGATGATGCATGCATTCGTTGAAGCATTTCTGGTGGCACTAAAACCATCTTCTTGCTATGTTCCATGATGTTTATTGTTTAAACAAAATACTGGATAACACACTGCCTACAATAGGTGCAAGTAATGCAGGTAAGAATCCTCCTTGTTGTACGGCTAAATGTTTCTTCTTTTTATCCAATGATTTTGTATTGTCCACGAGATAACGGAGCGTGTTCTTGTAACGCTTTAATCTTGACTTCTGCGCACTCGTCAGTGGCATATTGCCTTTTAACAGCCCAATGATGCCATTTGCAATCACAAACTTTTTATAATCATAAATCTAATATTAATTCATGCAATTTACCCATGTAATCATAACACTCTTCTTTCGGGTCAATCTCATAATTTGGTATCTCTACTTACTCGCGTTGCATCAAAACGGAGGATCTATGATGTGGCATCATTGCAACAGGAAATACTGTGTACATATGTTTATGCAATACACAAAAAAATTCGGGCTGGAAAGGGTTAAGACATTATAGCAACATTCACAAATACTATGAATTGATGAAGCGTCTGCATTGGCAATAATAGCTTTACGCAATCTTGGTTTAGCTTTGTGCAGAGCACGTAGCAGGTCAGCGTGTTTCACTGTAGGAGACATCGTGACAGACTAAGTCATCCTTTTCCATGCACAATAATTTAAACATGTTTTGTTGGTACGTAAACGTAATGATGCAAATCGTCGGGAAAAATATTTGTACGAAATCGCATTTCATCGGGTGTATCTTGTTTAAGATCTATCAGTAAATAGCCATGTCGATTTCTTGTTGCATCTGCATAGCTTTCTTGTAGAAACAGTGGATGCTCAGGCATGATTTGGTAACTCATAAGTTTGATTTGTGACTTGTCACGTGGATTTTTAAACAACACCAAATACGAACAATTTAAACTCATATTTCTATTTGCTTTACTTTGATGAAATACATTTTGTGTTATAAAAATCACACTAATATTTCGATGATGCGATCCTTTCGTGAACATATCAAGAATATCACTATTCACTTCTTGCATATGGTCAACAATAATAATCAAATGTGATCCATCTTGAGGCTGAAAATCTTTCATTCGTGGAAGTCCTTCGTGAAATTCAACTGGAACCGGCATTGTTGCATACACGTCTTGAAAATCTGCATAATACCAGTATATCTTACGAAATTTCGCATTGATCATGGTTGGGAGATTTGACAGTAATCGCTTCACAAAATACGTTTTTCCACACCCACTAGATCCTGCGAGAATACAGGTAAATGGATGTTTCCACTGTGTATCCATGATGAACACTTACACCTCGTTTCAAATATGATGCGTATTTAAAGTGACTTCAAATTTTTTTGATTTAGTTTGAAAATTCTTGCACTCACTGGTAAACGTTGGCGAGAAACGAGAAAAACGTTTATCTGTTTCTCGAATAGTTGAAAAAACGTTTGTTTGTTAATCGAATAGTTGAAAGCCGTTTATTTGTTAATCGAATAGTTAAAACCGGATAAGGTTTAACGGTTAACCGTGAAAGTTGATCACTGATTTTAAATAATATTTGAAAAATTTTTCGTTTGAAATTTGTTTTGAAATTTTTGTTTCAAAAATTTTGTTTGAAATTTCTGTTTCAAAAATTTGGTTATAATTTTTTGTTCCAAATTTTTAGTTTCAAATTTTTTTCGTTTCAAAATATTGCTTCAAACTTTTTTCGTTTGAAAATTCTTTAGTTTGAAAATTTTATAGTTTCAAAATTTGTTTGAAAATTTTTCGTTTCAAAATTTTTGTTTGAAAATTATTTAGTTTCAAGATTTTCGTTTAAAAGTTTTCGTTTCAATTTTTGTTTTGAAAACTTTGGTTTGATTTTTTTAGTTTGAAACTTCAAGAAAATTTTAAATGCCATGAATGTTTTCTTTCAAAGTTTCCACTTAATTCCTAGAGAACAATGAACTTCCTATCGGATGGCTCCATGTCGTAAATTCCAATAGTGACAATCTCCAGCAGAAGAATCGGGAGTTAAATCAAATACAAACAGTGTATATCCATTCTCTTAGTTTACTCTTGAAATTGTATTTCCAGTATTGGTAAAATGTATGCCAGAGCCTGAGAACAATGTGTGGTACGATGAAATGTAGAGATTTTCTTCAAAGCTGGATTGCAATGATTTTGAAGGTGCAGCTTTTCCATCCACGTACAATGTAAAAAAAAATTAATGTTTAGATGTTGAAAATCAAATGGATTGCTGGTAATAGTTCCACTGGATGCTTCATTCGATGTAAATCCTACAATAATACGTTTTGGCAATGTTCCCATAAACAGGTTATCAATGGTTTTGGATTGTATATCCTTCGGGATGGTAAATGATTTCATTTGAACCCTTGTCAGAGGATACTTTGCCGGTGTAGATTGTAAAATTTTATTGTGTGCCAATTTGACACTAGGGCTAATGCTGACTTTTTTCACCTGCAACGATGCATCTAGAATATTGATTTTTGCTTTGACACCACTTTCACTGGCCATGAGACAAAAGTTTGGTTTTGCAGGAATAAGTTTCACACGTAATTCCACTCCATGAATTAAAAATTTATCTTGATTAAAAATGCCACAATGAAGATGTCCAATCATATCGAATTTCATACTTTGTTTTGTCAGTTCATAGCGTTGTTGAAATCCTTTGTTCTCCCTGGTGGTTGCGTTCATATGACCAGCAGTATCTTGAAACCACATTGCTGTTTGTAAATCTGTATTTTTAGCTCCATCACCATAATTGAGCAGTTTTTCCAGGTACGAACGATATGGATGATTATGTGACGGAAATGAAATCAGTTTATTGTTCAAGTAGATTTGTACTTCACTAAACATAGCATTTAGAAAATCATTGACAGGTGCAATTGCTTTATCCGTTTCGGTGAAGGAGGAACCATCTGGTTTCACAATTTGTGCTTGGATGTATAATAAGGTTTGTGGCAAATCAATATATTCATCACTGCTACCACTCACTACAAATTCTATTGGTGAATTTTCAGCTATTGAACTAATTGGTTTGTAGCCAATAATACGATTGTCCAGAACACTGGTTTGCGTGGGTAACGTTGAAAAAATGTCCAATTCACTTTTTACACATTCACAGGATTGATGATGTAAGAAAGCCATCGTTGAATTAATCAAAAATATCTGGTGACGATGCCAATGATCTCTTCTTCTTCTTATGTGATAATTTACGTCTCTTCGTAGGATTGATAGTGTTGTTGATCGTTGGAAGGTCAACCTCAAACTGAGAGCAGTCATCTCATTTTCGTTTATGATTTCCACTTCCCAGCATAGTTTTCAACTTATTTTTAGCTTCTTCTTGTAAATTTGATTTTGCCTCTTGCATACGTTGATGAAACGATTCTTCCAGCGGTTGATTCGAGATCACAACATCATTAATCATATTGGCACCTGATTTTAATAATTCTTTTCCCACAGTTTTAGCTCCTTGCTTCACAAGTGGTAACACTGAAAGAAAGAAGCCACCAAGGAAACTTCCAATGTCATGTCCTGCTTGATAGGGACTTCCCACATAGACGTTGCCGATACCGGACAACGCTTGTTTTTGATAGTATTTCAAATACGGATCAGTCATGACGACGACGACGGAAATGTAGTTTTGTACACACCGTTCCAAAGGTGAATGGCACACGATGACCTGTGCTATCACTTATATCGATTTGTATTTGTTCAAAATTCATTTTTTCCACCGGAACATAATGTGCAGGATTAAACATTTGTACTGCGTGACTTCCAAAAGTATGATTCACAGGATCCATGTAGACAATTCGTAGCAAGAGTACCATTGTATCTCCAACAATGACAGATTCAATAATGTCACAATAGACGTACATTTGTGATGATAAGCCTAATCGTACATCCGGTGTATATTGTCCCTTTTCCATATCTTTTAAATCACTTTTCGGTTCAAATCCAAGTATTAAACTAACACTTGGTGAGAATTGTACAGAAGTATGGATTTCGTTATTGGGATGTCTTATGAGGCATATATTATTAGTTGCGTCATGAGATATAAAAAAAATTGGTTTCTTTATGATGTATATTAATTGCATGAATAAGATCCCTTATATTGTTATAATAGCGTACAGGGATCGTTACAAACTTCCACGGTTCCTGATCACTACTACTTGATGATTTGTAATATATTTTATTGTTTTTACTGTTAATGTTCAGCAAAGAATGTGGATAATGAATCTCTACAATTGCCACATCCCATTTCTGGCGAAACTCTACACGTCGTTGTAATTTCGTAATATATGAAGTCAATGTATTTTCTGGAAAATAATCCATGGAACTATTACTGGGAAGTGTAACGTAAAAATCTTGATCAGGTTCCGTTCTTCTTCTTCTCCTTCAATGAAGTTGCAGGGATCCACGAATTGAATGAGGAAGGATATCCTTTCTACTGGACGAGATACTCCTTTCTGTGACCTTTTGTTCTTGTACGTAATATTTTATCGATGAGGAACGTCGAAGGGAGCGGTACTGGTTGTAATTCTTCTCTGTAGAAAACACCATGAATGAGTTGATGATTTAAATCCTCTAGCCGATACACTGGTGGGTTTTTTGGTACAATGGCTTTTACTCTGAATATTTCCCAAGTCCAGTTCTTGAGGTAACCCTTGTCAAAGATACGTTTTGTTTTACTAATACGAACAGTATCACCAACAAATGAATAAGTATCTTGTTTTAACGCTGTAGCTTTTTGTCGTATGAGTTATGCCACACCTCCAGTAAATTGTCCTGAGAAACGTTTGCAGGTGCCATTTTAATACTGGAATGCCGACTTTCATTGTATGCTTTTACAAGTAAAGGCAATTTGATGTACTTTGATGTAATTGTATGTTTGATATTTGGTAAAGTATTTCCACATACGATGTTTCAATGTCTGATTAAATCTTTCTGCGATGCTGGCTTTAATATCTGGATACTTTGTTGTAACATGTTGCACGTTGTGTTTCCTGAGAAACTTTTGTACTGTCTTGTTGGTAAATTCAGTTCCTTGATCACTACGTAGCATAATTGGTTTCCTGTCCTGGAAAATCATTTCAAATGCATTCACTATATCCTTGGCACTTTTCGATTTTAGTGGTACAGCCCACCCGTACCGACTAAACACATCAATCACTGTAAGAATATAGCAGTAATTGTCATTATAGTTTTGAAGTGATTGTAAATCATTTAAATCACATTCCCATTGATCATCAATATTATTGACAAGATAAAAATCTCTACGGAAACGACGACGTACAGGACGATGTAACGTGTAGGTAGGTTGTTTGTTTAACCAAAGTTCTATTTTGGCTAGAGGTATAGATTTTCCTGTGGCTTGCCATAATTTCTTTGCAGTAGAAAACGTTGCAGGATGTACTGGATTGTAATAAATGGATTTCAACTTTTTGTTCATGGTTTGTACGTTGACCATTGTGGAATTATACGTTTTCTTTTTGGTCGGACTTCTAAAACATCATCATCATCTTGTTCTTCTTCTTCTTCTCCGGAAGAAAATAATTCAGGTGCCGGTTTTGGTGGTGCAGATCCTTTAGATGCTGTTGTACTATTATGCTTGACAATATAGTTTTATCTTCGTGGAATACCAATCAATTCTTGAGGTGTGTTTGACGATGCAAGGTAGTTGCAAAACAATTCCCAGCCTTGAGGATTAGAATGTTTCCTCGGTCGAGTCACATCGCACATTAAATCTACAATATTGGATCCATGTAGTTTATTATCGTTGATGTACACTGTTCCTTTATGATCCCACGTAATTACGTCATCTTGTTTTAAACGACGGAATAGTAGTTCGGCTTTCTTACGATACATTTGTGGTATTGCGGCTAAAATTTCTTGCTTCGTGCTATCGTCAACATTCAGAACGTCACCATCAGGTTTCATTGATGTAATTGTAAGTGGTATTGGTTCTTCTTGTTTACGTATCACATAAAGATATTTCTGTAATATTCTATTGTACTGATTCCATTTTTCTTCATCACTTGGATACGATGTATTCAATATAGATTGCATTTCACGATCGAGATTAGATTCTCGATTTTCACTCGCACGGGCTGATGATGCATGCATTCGTTGAAGCATTTCTGGTGGCACTAAAACCATCTTCTTGCTATGTTCCATGATGTTTATTGTTTAAACAAAATACTGGATAACACACTGCCTACAATAGGTGCAAGTAATGCAGGTAAGAATCCTCCTTGTTGTACGGCTAAATGTTTCTTCTTTTTATCCAATGATTTTGTATTGTCCACGAGATAACGGAGCGTGTTCTTGTAACGCTTTAATCTTGACTTCTGCGCACTCGTCAGTGGCATATTGCCTTTTAAGACATTATAGCAACATTCACAAATACTATGAATTGATGAAGCGTCTGCATTGGCAATAATAGCTTTACGCAATCTTGGTTTAGCTTTGTGCAGAGCACGTAGCAGGTCAGTGTGTTTCACTGTAGGAGACATCGTGACAGACTAAGTCATCCTTTTCCATGCACAATAATTTAAACATGTTTTGTTGGTACGTAAACGTAATGATGCAAATCGTCGGGAAAAATATTTGTACGAAATCGCATTTCATCGGGTGTATCTTGTTTAAGATCTATCAGTAAATAGCCATGTGGATTTCTTGTTGCATCTGCATAGCTTTCTTGTAGAAACATTGGATGCTCAGGCATGATTTGGTAACTCATAAGTTTGATTTGTGACTTGTCACGTGGATTTTTAAACAACACCAAATACGAACAATTTAAACTCATATTTCTATTTGCTTTACTTTGATGAAATACATTTTGTGTTATAAAAATCACACTAATATTTCGATGATGCGATCCTTTCGTGAACATATCAAGAATATCACTATTCACTTCTTGCATATGGTCAACAATAATAATCAAATGTGATCCATCTTGAGGCTGAAAATCTTTCATTCGTGGAAGTCCTTCGTGAAATTCAACTGGAACCGGCATTGTTGCATACACGTCTTGAAAATCTGCATAATACCAGTATATCTTACGAAATTTCGCATTGATCATGGTTGGGAGATTTGACAGTAATCGCTTCACAAAATACGTTTTTCCACACCCACTAGATCCTGCGAGAATACAGGTAAATGGATGTTTCCACTGTGTATCCATGATGAACACTTACACCTTGTTTCAAATATGATGCGTATTTAAAGTGACTTCAAATTTTTTTGATTTAGTTTGTAAATTCTTGCACTCACTGGTAAACGTTGGCGAGAAACGAAAAAAACGTTTATCTGTTTCTCGAATAGTTGAAAAACCGTTTGTTTGTTAATCGAATAGTTGAAAACCGTTTATTTGTTAATCGAATAGTTAAAACCGGATAAGGTTTAACGGTTAACCGTGAAAGTTGATCACTGATTTTAAATAATATTTGAAAATTTTTTCGTTTGAAATTTGTTTTGAAATTTTTGTTTCAAAAATTTTGTTTGAAATTTCTGTTTCAAAAATTTGGTTATAATTTTTTGTTCCAAATTTTTAGTTTCAAATTTTTTTCGTTTCAAAATATTGCTTCAAACTTTTTTCGTTTGAAAATTCTTTAGTTTGAAAATTTTATAGTTTCAAAATTTGTTTGAAAATTTTTCGTTTCAAAATTTTTGTTTGAAAATTATTTAGTTTCAAGATTTTCGTTTAAAAGTTTTCGTTTCAATTTTTGTTTTGAAAACTTTGGTTTGATTTTTTTAGTTTGAAACTTGAAGAAAATTTTAAATGCCATGAATCTTTCCTTTCAAAGTTTCCACTTAATTCCTAGAGAACAATGAACTTCCAATCGGATGGCTCCATGTCGTAAATTCCAATAGTGACAATCTCCAGCAGAAGAATCGGTAGTTAAATCAAATACAAACAGTGTATATCCATTCTCTTAGTTTACTCTTGAAATTGTATTTCCAGTATTGGTAATATGTATGCCAGAGCCTGAGAACAATGTGTGGTACGATGAAATGTAGAGATTTTCTTCAAAGCTGGATTGCAATGGTTTTGAAGGTGCAGCTTTTCCATCCACGTACAATGTAAAGAAAATTAATGTTTAGATGTTGAAAATCAAATGGATTGCTGGTAATAGTTCCACTGGATGCTTCATTCGATGTAAATCCTACAATAATACGTTTTGGCAATGTTCCCATAAACAGGTTATCAATGGTTTTGGATTGTATATCCTTCGGGATGGTAAATGATTTCATTTGAACCCTTGTCAGAGGATACTTTGCCGGTGTAGATTGTAAAATTTTATTGTGTGCCAATTTGACACTAGGGCTAATGCTGACTTTTTTCACCTGCAACGATGCATCTAGAATATTGATTTTTGCTTTGACACCACTTTCACTGGCCATGAGACAAAAGTTTGGTTTTGCAGGAATAAGTTTCACACGTAATTCCACTCCATGAATTAAAAATTTATCTTGATTAAAAATGTCACAATGAAGATGTCCAATCATATCGAATTTCATACTTTGTTTTGTCAGTTCATAGCGTTGTTGAAATCCTTTGTTCTCCCTGGTGGTTGCGTTCATATGACCAGCAGTATCTTGAAACCACATTGCTGTTTGTAAATCTGTATTTTTAGCTCCATCACCATAATTGAGCAGTTTTTCCAGGTACGAACGATATGGATGATTATGTGACGGAAATGAAATCAGTTTATTGTTCAAGTAGATTTGTACTTCACTAAACATAGCATTTAGAAAATCATTGACAGGTGCAATTGCTTTATCCGTTTCGGTGAAGGAGGAACCATCTGGTTTCACAATTTGTGCTTGGATGTATAATAAGGTTTGTGGCAAATCAATATATTCATCACTGCTACCACTCACTACAAATTCTATTGGTGAATTTTCAGCTATTGAACTAATTGGTTTGTAGCCAATAATACGATTGTCCAGAACACTGGTTTGCGTGGGTAACGTTGAAAAAATGTCCAATTCACTTTTTACACATTCACAGGATTGATGATGTAAGAAAGCCATCGTTGAATTAATCAAAAATATCTGGTGACGATGCCAATGATCTCTTCTTCTTCTTATGTGATAATTTACGTCTCTTCGTAGGATTGATAGTGTTGTTGATCGTTGGAAGGTCAACCTCAAACTGAGAGCAGTCATCCCATTTTCGTTTATGATTTCCACTTCCCAGCATAGTTTTCAACTTATTTTTAGCTTCTTCTTGTAAATTTGATTTTGCCTCTTGCATACGTTGATGAAACGATTCTTCCAGCGGTTGATTCGAGATCACAACATCATTAATCATATTGGCACCTGATTTTAATAATTCTTTTCCCACAGTTTTAGCTCCTTGCTTCACAAGTGGTAACACTGAAAGAAAGAAGCCACCAAGGAAACTTCCAATGTCATGTCCTGCTTGATAGGGACTTCCCACATAGACGTTGCCGATACCGGACAACGCTTGTTTTTGATAGTATTTCAAATACGGATCAGTCATGACGACGACGACGGAAATGTAGTTTTGTACACACCGTTCCAAAGGTGAATGGCATACGATGACCTGTGCTATCACTTATATCGATTTGTATTTGTTCAAAATTCATTTTTTCCACCGGAACATAATGTGCAGGATTAAAGATTTGTACTGCGTGACTTCCAAAAGTATGATTCACAGGATCCATGTAGACAATTCGTAGCAAGAGTACCATTGTATCTCCAACAATGACAGATTCAATAATGTCACAATAGACGTACATTTGTGATGGTAAGCCTAATCGTACATCCGGTGTATATTGTCCCTTTTCCATATCTTTTAAATCACTTTTCGGTTCAAATCCAAGTATTAAACTAACACTTGGTGAGAATTGTACAGAAGTATGGATTTCCTTATTGGGATGTCTTATGAGGCATATATTATTAGTTGCGTCATGAGATATAAATAAATTGGTTTATTTATGATGTATATTAATTGCATGAATAAGATCCCTTATATTGTTATAATAGCGTACAGGGATCGTTACAAACTTCCACGGTTCCTGATCACTACTACTTGATGATTTGTAATATATTTTATTGTTTTTACTGTTAATGTTCAGCAAAGAATGTGGATAATGAATCTCTACAATTGCCACATCCCATTGCTGGCGAGACTCTACACGTCGTTGTAATTTCGTAATATATGAAGTCAATGTATTTTCTGGAAAATAATCCATGGAACTATTACTGGGAAGTGTAACGTAAAAATCTTGATCAGGTTCCGTTCTTCTTCTTCTCCTTCAATGTAGTTGCAGGGATCCACGAATTGAATGAGGAAGGATATCCTTTCTACTGGACGAGATACTCCTTTCTGTGACCTTTTGTTCTTGTACGTAATATTTTATCGATGAGGAACGTCGAAGGGAGCGGTACTGGTTGTAATTCTTCTCTGTAGAAAACACCATGAATGAGTTGATGATTTAAATCCTCTAGCCGATACACTGGTGGGTTTTTTGGTACAATGGCTTTTACTCTGAATATTTCCCAAGTCCAGTTCTTGAGGTAACCCTTGTCAAAGATACGTTTTGTTTTACTAATACGAACAGTATCACCAACAAATGAATCCGTATCTTGTTTTAACGCTGTAGCTTTTTGTCGTATAAGTTATGCCACACCTCCAGTAAATTGTCCTGAGAAACGTTTGCAGGTGCCATTTTAATACTGGAATGCCGACTTTCATTGTATGCTTTTACAAGTAAAGGCAATACTTTGATGTAATTGTATGTTTGATATTTGGTAAAGTATTTCCACATACGATGTTTCAATGTCTGATTAAATCTTTCTGCGATGCTGGCTTTAATATCTGGATACTTTGTTGTAACATGTTGCACGTTGTGTTTCCTGAGAAACTTTTGTACTGTCTTGTTGGTAAATTCAGTTCCTTGATCACTACGTAGCATAATTGGTTTCCTGTCCTGGAAAATCATTTCAAATGCATTCACTATATCCTTGGCACTTTTCGATTTTAGTGGTACAGCTCACCCGTACCGACTAAACACATCAATCACTGTAAGAATATAGCAGTAATTGTCATTATAGTTTTGAAGTGATTGTAAATCATTTAAATCACATTCCCATTGATCATCAATATTATTGACAAAATAAAAATCTCTACGGAAACGACGACGTACAGGACGATGTAACGTGTAGGTAGGTTGTTTGTTTAACCAAAGTTCTATTTTGGCTAGAGGTATAGATTTTCCTGTGGCTTGCCATAATTTCTTTGCAGTAGAAAACGTTGCAGGATGTACTGGATTGTAATAAATGGATTTCAACTTTTTGTTCATGGTTTGTACGTTGACCATTGTGGAATTATACGTTTTCTTTTTGGTCGGACTTCTAAAACATCATCATCATCTTGTTCTTCTTCTTCTTCTCCGGAAGAAAATAATTCAGGTGCCGGTTTTGGTGGTGCAGATCCTTTAGATGCTGTTGTACTATTATGCTTGACAATATAGTTTTATCTTCGTGGAATACCAATCAATTCTTGAGGTGGGTTTGACGATGCAAGGTAGTTGCAAAACAATTCCCAGCCTTGAGGATTAGAATGTTTCCTCGGTCGAGTCACATCGCACATTAAATCTACAATATTGGATCCATGTAGTTTATTATCGTTGATGTACACTGTTCCTTTATGATCCCACGTAATTACGTCATCTTGTTTTAAACGACGGAATAGTAGTTCGGCTTTCTCACGATACATTTGTGGTATTGCGGCTAAAATTTCTTGCTTCGTGCTATCGTCAACATTCGGAACGTCACCATCAGGTTTCATTGATGTAATTGTAAGTGGTATTGGTTCTTCTTGTTTACGTATCACATAAAGATATTTCTGTAATATTCTATTGTACTGATTCCATTTTTCTTCATCACTTGGATACGATGTATTCAATATAGATTGCATTTCACGATCGAGATTAGATTCTCGATTTTCACTCGCACGGGCTGATGATGCATGCATTCGTTGAAGCATTTCTGGTGGCACTAAAACCATCTTCTTGCTATGTTCCATGATGTTTATTGTTTAAACAAAATACTGGATAACACACTGCCTACAATAGGTGCAAGTAATGCAGGTAAGAATCCTCCTTGTTGTACGGCTAAATGTTTCTTCTTTTTATCCAATGATTTTGTATTGTCCACGAGATAACGGAGCGTGTTCTTGTAACGCTTTAATCTTGACTTCTGCGCACTCGTCAGTGGCATATTGCCTTTTAAGACATTATAGCAACATTCACAAATACTATGAATTGATGAAGCGTCTGCATTGGCAATAATAGCTTTACGCAATCTTGGTTTAGCTTTGTGCAGAGCACGTAGCAGGTCAGCGTGTTTCACTGTAGGAGACATCGTGACAGACTAAGTCATCCTTTTCCATGCACAATAATTTAAACTTGTTTTGTTGGTACGTAAACGTAATGATGCAAATCGTCGGGAAAAATATTTGTACGAAATCGCATTTCATCGGGTGTATCTTGTTTAAGATCTATCAGTAAATAGCCATGTGGATTTCTTGTTGCGTCTGCATAGCTTTCTTGTAGAAACAGTGGATGCTCAGGCATGATTTGATAACTCATAAGTTTGATTTGTGACTTGTCACGTGGATTTTTAAACAACACCAAATACGAACAATTTAAACTCATATTTCTATTTGCTTTACTTTGATGAAATACATTTTGTGTTATAAAAATCACACTAATATTTCGATGATGCGATCCTTTCGTGAACATATCAAGAATATCACTATTCACTTCTTGCATATGGTCAACAATAATAATAAAAATGTGGTCCATCTTGAGGCTGAAAATCTTTCATTCGTGGAAGTCCTTCGTGAAATTCAACTGGAACCGGCATTGTTGCATACACGTCTTGAAAATCTGCATAATACCAGTATATCTTACGAAATTTTGCATTGATCATGGTTGGGAGATTTGACAGTAATCGCTTCACAAAATACGTTTTTCCACACCCACTAGATCCTGCGAGAATACAGGTAAATGGATGTTTCCACTGTGTATCCATGATGAACACTTACACCTTGTTTCAAATATGATGCGTATTTAAAGTGACTTCAAATTTTTTTGATTTAGTTTGTAAATTCTTGCACTCACTGGTAAACGTTGGCGAGAAACGAAAAAAACGTTTATCTGTTTCTCGAATAGTTGAAAAACCGTTTATTTGTTAATCGAATAGTTGAAAACCGTTTATTTGTTAATCGAATAGTTAAAACCGGATAAGGTTTAACGGTTAACCGTGAAAGTTGATCACTGATTTTAAATAATATTTGAAAATTTTTTCGTTTGAAATTTGTTTTGAAATTTTTGTTTCAAAAATTTTGTTTGAAATTTCTGTTCCAAAAATTTTGTTATAATTTTTTGTTCCAAATTTTTAGTTTCAATTTTTTTTCGTTTCAAAATATTGCTTCAAACTTTTTTCGTTTGAAAATTCTTTAGTTTGAAAATTTTATAGTTTCAAAATTTGTTTGAAAATTTTTCGTTTCAAAATTTTTGTTTGAAAATTATTTAGTTTCAAGATTTTCGTTTAAAAGTTTTCGTTTCAATTTTTGTTTTGAAAACTTTGGTTTGATTTTTTTAGTTTGAAACTTGAAGAAAATTTTAAATGCCATGAATCTTTCCTTTCAAAGTTTCCACTTAATTCCTAGAGAACAATGAACTTCCTATCGGATGGCTCCATGTCGTAAATTCCAATAGTGACAATCTCCAGCAGAAGAATCGGTAGTTAAATCAAATACAAACAGTGTATATCCATTCTCTTAGTTAACTCTTGAAATTGTATTTCCAGTATTGGTAATATGTATGCCAGAGCCTGAGAACAATGTGTGGTACGATGAAATGTAGAGATTTTCTTCAAAGCTGGATTGCAATGGTTTTGAAGGTGCAGCTTTTCCATCCACGTACAATGTAAAAAAAATTAATGTTTAGATGTTGAAAATCAAATGGATTGCTGGTAATAGTTCCACTGGATGCTTCATTCGATGTAAATCCTACAATAATACGTTTTGGCAATGTTCCCATAAACAGGTTATCAATGGTTTTGGATTGTATATCCTTCGGGATGGTAAATGATTTCATTTGAACCCTTGTCAGAGGATACTTTGCCGGTGTAGATTGTAAAATTTTATTGTGTGCCAATTTGACACTAGGGCTAATGCTGACTTTTTTCACCTGCAACGATGCATCTAGAATATTGATTTTTGCTTTGACACCACTTTCACTGGCCATGAGACAAAAGTTTGGTTTTGCAGGAATAAGTTTCACACGTAATTCCACTCCATGAATTAAAAATTTATCTTGATTAAAAATGTCACAATGAAGATGTCCAATCATATCGAATTTCATACTTTGTTTTGTCAGTTCATAGCGTTGTTGAAATCCTTTGTTCTCCCTGGTGGTTGCGTTCATATGACCAGCAGTATCTTGAAACCACATTGCTGTTTGTAAATCTGTATTTTTAGCTCCATCACCATAATTGAGCAGTTTTTCCAGGTACGAACGATATGGATGATTATGTGACGGAAATGAAATCAGTTTATTGTTCAAGTAGATTTGTACTTCACTAAACATAGCATTTAGAAAATCATTGACAGGTGCAATTGCTTTATCCGTTTCGGTGAAGGAGGAACCATCTGGTTTCACAATTTGTGCTTGGATGTATAATAAGGTTTGTGGCAAATCAATATATTCATCACTGCTACCACTCACTACAAATTCTATTGGTGAATTTTCAGCTATTGAACTAATTGGTTTGTAGCCAATAATACGATTGTCCAGAACACTGGTTTGCGTGGGTAACGTTGAAAAAATGTCCAATTCACTTTTTACACATTCACAGGATTGATGATGTAAGAAAGCCATCGTTGAATTAATCAAAAATATCTGGTGACGATGCCAATGATCTCTTCTTCTTCTTATGTGATAATTTACGTCTCTTCGTAGGATTGATAGTGTTGTTGATCGTTGGAAGGTCAACCTCAAACTGAGAGCAGTCATCCCATTTTCGTTTATGATTTCCACTTCCCAGCATAGTTTTCAACTTATTTTTAGCTTCTTCTTGTAAATTTGATTTTGCCTCTTGCATACGTTGATGAAACGATTCTTCCAGCGGTTGATTCGAGATCACAACATCATTAATCATATTGGCACCTGATTTTAATAATTCTTTTCCCACAGTTTTAGCTCTTTGCTTCACAAGTGGTAACACTGAACGAAAGAAGCCACCAAGGAAACTTCCAATGTCATGTCCTGCTTGATAGGGACTTCCCACATAGACGTTGCCGATACCGGACAACGCTTGTTTTTGATAGTATTTCAAATACGGATCAGTCATGACGACGACGACGGAAATGTAGTTTTGTACACACCGTTCCAAAGGTAAATGGCATACGATGACCTGTACTATCACTTATATCGATTTGTATTTGCTCAAAATTCATTTTTTACACCGGAACATAATGTGCAGGATTAAAGATTTGTACTGCGTGACTTCCAAAAGTATGATTCACAGGATCCATGTAGACAATTCGTAGCAAGGGTATCATTGTATCTCCAACAATGACAGATTCAATAATGTCACAATAGACGTACATTTGTGATGGTAAGCCTAATCGTACATCCGGTGTATATTGTCCCTTTTCCATATCTTTTAAATCACTTTTCGGTTCAAATCCAAGTATTAAACTAACACTTGGTGAGAATTGTACAGAAGTATGGATTTCCTTATTGGGATGTCTTATGAGGCATATATTATTAGTTGCGTCATGAGATATAAATAAATTGGTTTATTTATGATGTATATTAATTGCATGAATAAGATCCCTTATATTGTTATAATAGCGTACAGGGATCGTTACAAACTTCCACGGTTCCTGATCACTACTACTTGATGATTTGTAATATATTTTATTGTTTTTACTGTTAATGTTCAGCAAAGAATGTGGATAATGAATCTCTACAATTGCCACATCCCATTTCTGGCGAAACTCTACACGTCGTTGTAATTTCGTAATATATGAAGTCAATGTATTTTCTGGAAAATAATCCATGGAACTATTACTGGGAAGTGTAACGTAAAAATCTTGATCAGGTTCCGTTCTTCTTCTTCTCCTTCAATGAAGTTGCAGGGATCCACGAATTGAATGAGGAAGGATATCCTTTCTACTGGACGAGATACTCCTTTCTGTGACCTTTTGTTCTTGTACGTAATATTTTATCGATGAGGAACGTCGAAGGGAGCGGTACTGGTTGTAATTCTTCTCTGTAGAAAACACCATGAATGAGTTGATGATTTAAATCCTCTAGCCGATACACTGGTGGGTTTTTTGGTACAATGGCTTTTACTCTGAATATTTCCCAAGTCCAGTTCTTGAGGTAACCCTTGTCAAAGATACGTTTTGTTTTACTAATACGAACAGTATCACCAACAAATGAATCCGTATCTTGTTTTAACGCTGTAGCTTTTTGTCGTATAAGTTATGCCACACCTCCAGTAAATTGTCCTAAGAAACGTTTGCAGGTGCCATTTTAATACTGGAATGCCGACTTTCATTGTATGCTTTTACAAGTAAAGGCAATTTGATGTACTTTGATGTAATTGTATGTTTGATATTTGGTAAAGTATTTCCACATACGATGTTTCAATGTCTGATTAAATCTTTCTGCGATGCTGGATTTAATATCTGGATACTTTGTTGTAACATGTTGCACGTTGTGTTTCCTGAGAAACTTTTGTACTGTCTTGTTGGTAAATTCAGTTCCTTGATCACTACGTAGCATAATTGGTTTCCTGTCCTGGAAAATCATTTCAAATGCATTCACTATATCCTTGGCACTTTTCGATTTTAGTGGTACAGCCCACCCGTACCGACTAAACACATCAATCACTGTAAGAATATAGCAGTAATTGTCATTATAGTTTTGAAGTGATTGTAAATCATTTAAATCACATTCCCATTGATCATCAACATTATTGACAAGATAAAAATCTCTACGGAAACGACGACGTAAAGGACGATGTAACGTGTAGGTAGGTTGTTTGTTTAACCAAAGTTCTATTTTGGCTAGAGGTATAGATTTTCCTGTGGCTTGCCATAATTTCTTTGCAGTAGAAAACGATGAAGGATGTACTGGATTGTAATAAATGGATTTCAACTTTTTGTTCATGGTTTGTACGTTGACCATTGTGGAATTATACGTTTTCCTTTTGGTCGGACTTCTAAAACATCATCATCATCATCTTCTTCTTCTTCTTCTCCGGAAGAAAATAATTCAGGTGCCGGTTTTGGTGGTGCAGATCCTTTAGATGCTGTTGTACTATTATGCTTGACAATATAGTTTTATCTTCGTGGAATACCAATCAATTCTTGAGGTGGGTTTGACGATGCAAGGTAGTTGCAAAACAATTCCCAGCCTTGAGGATTAGAATGTTTCCTCGGTCGAGTCACATCGCACATTAAATCTACAATGTTGGATCCATGTAGTTTATTATCGTTGATGTACACTGTTCCTTTATGATCCCACGTAATTACGTCATCTTGTTTTAAACGACGGAATAGTAGTTCGGCTTTCTTACGATACATTTGTGGTATTGCGGCTAAAATTTCTTGCTTCGTGCTATCGTCAACATTCGGAACGTCACCATCAGGTTTCATTGATGTAATTGTAAGTGGTATTGGTTCTTCTTGTTTACGTATCACATAAAGATATTTCTGTAATATTCTATTGTACTGATTCCATTTTTCTTCATCACTTGGATACGATGTATTCAATATAGATTGCATTTCACGATCGAGATTAGATTCTCGATTTTCACTCGCACGGGCTGATGATGCATGCATTCGTTGAAGCATTTCTGGTGGCACTAAAACCATCTTCTTGCTATGTTCCATGATGTTTATTGTTTAAACAAAATACTGGATAACACACTGCCTACAATAGGTGCAAGTAATGCAGGTAAGAATCCTCCTTGTTGTACGGCTAAATGTTTCTTCTTTTTATCCAATGATTTTGTATTGTCCACGAGATAACGGAGCGTGTTCTTGTAACGCTTTAATCTTGACTTCTGCGCACTCGTCAGTGGCATATTGCCTTTTAAGACATTATAGCAACATTCACAAATACTATGAATTGATGAAGCGTCTGCATTGGCAATAATAGCTTTACGCAATCTTGGTTTAGCTTTGTGCAGAGCACGTAGCAGGTCAGCGTGTTTCACTGTAGGAGACATCGTGACAGACTAAGTCATCCTTTTCCATGCACAATAATTTAAACATGTTTTGTTGGTACGTAAACGTAATGATGCAAATCGTCGGGAAAAATATTTGTACGAAATCGCATTTCATCGGGTGTATCTTGTTTAAGATCTATCAGTAAATAGCCATGTGGATTTCTTGTTGCGTCTGCATAGCTTTCTTGTAGAAACAGTGGATGCTCAGGCATGATTTGATAACTCATAAGTTTGATTTGTGACTTGTCACGTGGATTTTTAAACAACACCAAATACGAACAATTTAAACTCATATTTCTATTTGCTTTACTTTGATGAAATACATTTTGTGTTATAAAAATCACACTAATATTTCGATGATGCGATCCTTTCGTGAACATATCAAGAATATCACTATTCACTTCTTGCATATGGTCAACAATAATAATCAAATGTGGTCCATCTTGAGGCTGAAAATCTTTCATTCGTGGAAGTCCTTCGTGAAATTCAACTGGAACCGGCATTGTTGCATACACGTCTTGAAAATCTGCATAATACCAGTATATCTTACGAAATTTCGCATTGATCATGGTTGGGAGATTTGACAGTAATCGCTTCACAAAATACGTTTTTCCACACCCACTATATCCTGCGAGAATACAGGTAAATGGATGTTTCCACTGTGTATCCATGATGAACACTTACACCTTGTTTCAAATATGATGCGTATTTAAAGTGACTTCAAATTTTTTTGATTTAGTTTGTAAATTCTTGCACTCACTGGTAAACGTTGGCGAGAAACGAAAAAAACGTTTATCTGTTTCTCGAATAGTTGAAAAACCGTTTATTTGTTAATCGAATAGTTGAAAACCGTTTATTTGTTAATCGAATAGTTAAAACCGGATAAAGTTTAACGGTTAACCGTGAAAGTTGATCACTGATTTTAAATAATATTTGAAAATTTTTTCGTTTGAAATTTGTTTTGAAATTTTTGTTTCAAAAATTTTGTTTGAAATTTCTGTTTCAAAAATTTGGTTATAATTTTTTGTTCCAAATTTTTAGTTTCAAATTTTTTTCGTTTCAAAATATTGCTTCAAACTTTTTTCGTTTGAAAATTCTTTAGTTTGAAAATTTTATAGTTTCAAAATTTGTTTGAAAATTTTTCGTTTCAAAATTTTTGTTTGAAAATTATTTAGTTTCAAGATTTTCGTTTAAAAGTTTTCGTTTCAATTTTTGTTTTGAAAACTTCGGTTTGATTTTTTTAGTTTGAAACTTGAAGAAAATTTTAAATTCCATGAATCTTTCCTTTCAAAGTTTCCACTTAATTCCTAGGGAACATTGACCAGGGACCCGTCGCGCATCAAAACAAATCATCGATCACGTGACCGTACTACATCCTAAGGGTCTTACCAAATTGAAAGGGGATACCCGTCCATACCTTATAAACTTATCAAAGAGGATAAATTGAGTCAATAACCAAACACATGGTTGTACTAAAAAATTTGGCAATAGGACCACTGAAATTTATCAAGATACATATTGAGGTCCTGTACTATGCTTAAATTCAACAATTTCCAAAATTGAAGGGTGGGTGGGTCAATGTATCCCTCCCAAATTTTAAGAAGGGTGCATCAATATACCCATGTCTTATAATAGGAAATGGACTCCTATAAGCATATAAGGTAATAGGATCTCATCAGAGGGGATAACTTAGGTCAAAAACCAAACACGTGGTACAACGTATTGCTTACGTTTATATTTTGGCAATTTTGTACCCCTAAAAGGGAACGAGCTGGACCATCCAATCTTATAGTGATATATATTAGGGTCTAGTACTATGATCCCAAATGTTTAAATTTGGCAATTTCTACAATTTAAGGGGTGGGCCAAGGTACCCTTCCCGGGTGCATCAATATGCCCATGTCTTATGAAAGGAATGGACACTTATACATAACCATATAACCATATAAGGTAATAGAACCTTATCAAAGGGGGATAAATTGGGCCAAAAACCAAACACGTGGTTGTACTAAAATTTGGCAATTTTGTAGCCCTAAAAGGTAACGAGATGGACCACCCAAATTTATAGTGATCTATATTAGGGTCCTATACTATAATACCAAATGTTTAAATTGGGCAATTTCCAAAATTAAAGGGGTGGGCCAAGGTACCTCCCAAAAATTTAAAGAGGTGCACAAATGTACCTATGTCTTATGATAGGGAATGGACTCCTATACATGACCATATAACTATATAAGGTAATAGGACCTCATCCAAGGAGATAAATTAGGTCAAAAACCAAACACGTGGTACAACGTATTGCTTACGTTTATATTTTGGCAATTTTGTACCCCTAAAAGGGAACGAGCTGGACCATCCAAACTTATAGTGATATATATTAGGGTCTAGTACTATGATACCAAATGTTTAAATTTGGCAATTTCTACAATTTAAGGGGTGGGCCAAGGTACCCTTCCCGGGTGCATCAATATGCCCATGTCTTATGAAAGGAATGGACACTTATACATAACCATATAACCATATAAGGTAATAGAACCTTATCAAAGGGGGATAAATTGGGCCAAAAACCAAACACGTGGTTGTACTAAAATTTGGCAATTTTGTAGCCCTAAAAGGTAACGAGATGGACCACCCAAATTTATAGTGATCTATATTAGGGTCCTATACTATAATACCAAATGTTTAAATTGGGCAATTTCCAAAATTAAAGGGCTGGGCCAAGGTACCTCCCAAAAATTTAAAGAGGTGCACAAATGTACCTATGTCTTATGATAGGGAATGGACTCCTATACATGACCATATAACTATATAAGGTAATAGGACCTCATCCAAGGAGATAAATTAGGTCAAAAACCAAACACGTGGTACAACGTATTGCTTACGTTTATATTTTTGGCAATTTTGTACCCCTAAAAGGGAACGAAGTGGACCACCCAAATTTATCATGATACATATTAGGGTTCAGTCCTATAATACCAAATGTTTAAATTGTGCAATTTCCAAAATTTAAGGGGTCCAATGTACCACTCCCAAATTTTTAAAGGGGTGCATTAATGTACCCATATGTTATGAAAGGTAATGGACTCCTGTATACGCCCATATAACTATATAGGGTAATAAGACCTCATCAAAGGGGATAAAGTAGGTCAAAAACCTCCGAAATTTGAATTTTTGGCAACTTTTTACCCATGAAAGGGAACGACATAGACCCCCAATACTAATAGAGGTAAATACTATGGTCCTAGGCTACCATACCAAATTTTTAGATTTGGCAATTTCCAAAATTTAAGGGGGATGGTCCTATGTACCCCTGCCAAAATTTAGGGGGTGGGCTATGGTACCCCTGCCAAAATTTAGAGGTGGTGGTCCTAGGTACCCCTAGGTCATTGACCCCAGGCCTTGGGGCCCCTCATTGAGGTTAGTCAAAAAGGCACTTACTACTACATGTAATACCTTCCAAATGGTGCAAGCTACGGTAAAATACATTACACCAGTGAATGTAAACGTAACAGTTGCCCGTGTCCGATGTAAAACTTGCACCTATTTCCATTTGAAAAAAACGAAAGTAAAATCTAATATGGCGGATCTAAGATGGCGGCCGGGGTGGGTAACATGTTTCAGAAGATGTACTTGATCAAATTTGTTTTGCATATGCCCATATTCATGTCCAGTGAGTAATATCTAAAGAAACTAAAAGAAATTTTGTGTCCGAACGTTATGGTAGTGTATGATAGAATTCCGGATATATGAAGGCCAATAAATATGCCAATTACCGGCATGGGTAGGTAAATTAAGTACAATACACATTAGACAGCAGAGAACTTTGTATTTAAATCAATTTTACAAGAATCTCGAGGGGACACTTCGCGAATGTACCTGGTGAGAACCAACATGTAGGCTACTATATCAATGAATGCTTGCAATATATTAATTTCAGGACCGCAATTTTGAACCGCAAGAACCCTATGTTTGTTTTCTGAATGCAACATAAAAATTTGTTTTCATGATAATTATTTTATTTACTTTTTAATATCAGTTCAACAAGTAGAACACCTTCGACTATGACACTTTCTAACAAGTTAACTTATAAGCATTTAAACAATACAATAAACGTTAAAATCAAAGGGAGAAATAAGACAAAATAAACTGTAGATTACCACATTGCCACGAGAAGTCAAAACATTCACATGAAAAGAAAATAGTCTTCTGAATGGGTAGCACTTTCTGACAATTTTCTTTCTCTGGCAGATTTTTTTTTACAAAAATAAGATAAAATAAAAATATGTTTAAAACAAGTCTTAAAAATGCATGTTTAAAACAAAATGTTTAAAACGTATATAAAATTTGATTTAAACAAAACCAATTGTTTAAAACACGTTTTAATCACTTGTTTTAAACATTTTGTTCTAAACAAAACAACCCTACACCAGATTCATATTTCAAGTCGCTATGGTGACCTGGCACTCCGGATTTTTCAACCCATACACACACACACACACACACACACACACATATATATATATATATATATATATATATATATATATATATATATATATATATATATATATATATGGCCAGATTTATTGGGGTGCAAAGGTGCACGCGCACCCCCTTCCTTGTAAATATACACTACTTAAAGTGAGAAGCTAGGAGGGAAATAGCAACACTTTCCGAAATTTTCTTCTGTCATGTTTCGATTTGGACTTAAATCAAAGGGATGTTTTGAAAAATCTATAGTTTAAGTCAATTTTCTAAAAGTAAAACAAAAGGATTCACCGAGAACAGATACTTGGGATTTCCATGGCATTTCCTCATTCACACCACAGGTGCCTAAAGGCGTTTAAAAAATTCCAATTCAATTGAAATGTACTGGTAGTTATTGGTGCATCCCCTCAGAAAATCCTTTCTCCCAAATCTTGTGTGTTAGTCCCAATTGATGAGTTTCTCGCTACGCCACTGATGTCTGATGTGTATTTGATTTATAAGCTAAATTGCTTGCAAGCAAATGAAATCTCCTTGCTGCTTCCCTGGGGGCCAGTGTATGTGTAACTTTGGTGTATGTAGCTCCGGGTTCGATCCTTGTTGGGAAGTGAGCTCGAGTTTCAATCACATTGGTCAGTGCAAGACTGTTGTAAAATAAACATATATGGTGACTACCAGCAGTGAGCTCCTTCATGCCTAAGCGCTTAGCGCCTTTGGCCTGGAAGACCCGGGTTCGATTCCCGGCGTGAGCACATGTGATTTCGATTCCATGTTAATCAATATGTCCCGTCTCATAAAGCCTCGCTGCCGAAAAGGACGTTAAACTCCAAATCAACTCAACTATCGGCAGTGTCATCACAAGAAGTAAAAATCTTATCAATAAGCTTATATTAAAAACTTCACTCTTTGATCATTTCTCTTTTTCCTCTTTTTAAATACAAAGCAATCAAAGTAATGCTTTCTCAAAGGACATGTGCCTGGGGGCCTAAGGTGTTTACTGAATCTTAATTGTGAAGAAAAAGAAAACAGACTGAAAAACGTGGAATTTATTTGCTAGTATAATGGAGATTCTTTTAAAGCCAACCTTAGACTCCCTGTCGCCAAGGATGTTTAAACGTTACTCAAGTGTAACTCCAAGACCCTCAGAATTGAAGAAGATGAAATACAGGTAAAAAAAGGTAACCAATAAAGAAAAGAAAAACATAGAAATGGTACTCATCATAACAAAAATATGTCTACTTACACAAAAATGTTCTGCAGAATTTCAATACGTTTCATATCGCTAAAATCAAGGAACAAAACACTTTGGGTTCGAGAGAGAACTGGTATTAAGTGGAACCAGTTTTATCTTAACAATCTCAAGCAGGTACGACATAGGTGGGTATTTCGAGTAACGCTAATCCCTTGGTAACTGTAACTACAGTACCGAAATGCAGAATGTTCCATTGAATAACGTTACTCATTGTAACGTAATTTAGAGCGTACCATTTTAAAAGTTACACTGACTAATAACGTTATTAACTAGGTGCAGAAATGGGTTACAAAATAGTAACCGTAACAGATAACAAATTGTAAATATTGCACATTTCGTTAAGTTATCCACCCTTGCGGATAGCTTCTGCTACGTGTGTGGGGAAGTGACATTTTCCTCACAAAAGCAGACTATAACACCACTAATAAGAAAAGCCTATCAATATTACTTTGGTTGAAAAATTAATTGGAGACCAAGATAAATCTTGGGCACCCCACATTGTGTGTAACACTTGTGCCAGCAATCTAAGAAATTGGATTAATGGGAAGGGGCGCTCAATGCCTTTTGCAGTGCCCATAATTTGGATGGAGCCAAGCGACCACATCAGAGACTGTTATTTTTGTATGGTTCCTTCCGTCAAGAAGGGAATTTCCACGAAGAAGAAGCGGGCCTTGATCTATCTTAACATTCCTTCTGCAATGCGCCCTGTTCCACATGGAGAAGGACTACCTGTTCCTGACCCACCTAAAGAATACGATCTTTTTTCTGATGATGATCAAGAAGTTGAAGCTCCTGAATCAAGGACTTCGAAGGACCCTACGTTTGTTGTAGAAGAACCTCCATGTGAACCACATAGACTTACTCAAGAGGAACTAAGTGATCTAATCAGAGACTTGGACCTCTCGAAAAGCAAAGCCGAAATTTTAGCGTCACGCTTAAACAATGGAATTTATTGCAGGAAAAAGTAAATATTTCAGTGTATCGGAATAGGGAGAAGATGTTCACTTCATTTTTTACTATGGAAGACACACTTGTGGCATGTACAGATGTAAATGGTCTCATGAGGGCACTTAAAATTAATTACGAACCTACGGAGTGGAGGCTCTTTATAGATTCGTCGAAGGTGAGTTTAAAAGCAGTGCTTTTACATATTGGAAATGAACTTCCTTCAATTCCTGAAGGCTACGAAGTTCATATGAAGGAATCTTATGAAAACTTGAAACGTTTACTTCAAGCCATTAAATATTACGATTTTCAGTGGCTCATTTGTGGTGACCTTAAAGTAATAACACTGTTGCTAGGTATGCAGTTAGGGTATACAAAGTATTGTTGCTTTATATGTGAATGGGACAGTAGAGATCGTGGATCTCATTACCGCAAAAGTGACTGGAGTACCAGAGAAACTCTTCAGCCGGGAGTGAAAAATGTGCAGCATGAACCACTGGTAGATCGTAACCGAATTTTGCTTCCCCCTCTACATATTAAATTGTCTTATGAAAAGTTTTGCTAAGAGGATGAGACCTATAAGTACCTAAGAGGACAATTTCCTCGATTAAGTGATGCCAAAGTTAAAGAGGGTGTTTTCATAGGGCCACAGATTAGGCAAATATTCAAAGATCACAAGTTCGACGAAATTCTCCAAGGTGAGGAGAAAGCTGCGTGGGAAAGCTTGAAGAGTGTTTGTTCACAGTTCTTGGGAAGACACCGAGCAACAAATTACAAACAACTGGTAGCAAAGTTGTTATTGTGCTACGAAAATCTTGGTTGCAATATGTCTCTGAAACTCCACTTTCTTCATTCACATCTAGACTTCTTTCCCGAAGATTGTGGAGCAGTAAGTGACGAACATGGTGAGCGTTTCCATCAAGACATTGCAGCCATGGAGAAGAGATATGAGGGAAAGTGGAGTTCTAATATATTGGCAGACTACTGTTGGACTATTGCAAGGGATGCTCCAGATGTAACCTACAAAAGGCAAGCCAAGCGAAGACGCTCAAAATAAAATAAACATAATACTGTACAAGGGATCACTTGAAACTTTTGTCTACATTGCAGTGTAGTTCTTGCACAAAAAGCTATTTGTACATATTTTTCATGTTTTGATGTTAATACTGATTTCTATTACGGAATTTTAATGTTTAACTTGACCACGGTTACTTTATTTTCTGTATAGCTGTGAAACTGGTATTTCCGCAATTTTGAAAAAGGTAGTACAAGGGTATAGAAAGCTATAGCTTAGGGTACTTCTTAACTCCCCAGCTAATCACATCACAGTGAAATAGTTAAAAAAAGTGAAATGTAGGTTTTTACAAGGATTTTGCTTAAATGTTCTATAAATTTTAATACATTTGTATATATACAGCTACTGTTGTACAAGGGCGTTTTTTTTCACAATTCTTCTATTATCATTTCCTTTCATATTATGCTTAAATGAATGTAAAAATCGCAATTTCAAAGAATTTACATACTTTCGATCAAAATTTGTTGAACAGTGTAATATCATATGATAGTTATAAATAAAAGTGTTTGTCTGTCTGTCTGTGATATGTGGTGTCAGACAAGGGAGCCAAAATGTTATCAAAATTTGTTCATGGTCTTAGATAAGGACGAAGCGTTTTTGGGGGATGGTAAACTCGAATTCACGTTACTCATGAATCCTTAATCCTCATGAAGTAAGGAACACCCCCAACTAATAGAGGGTGGGTTATTGAAAACATGTAAAAATAATATAAAATGAACGATATTAGTGTCAAATCCATAGTTTTCGGGGCCGTTGTGTTCAGTAATGAAACTTCGAACTCGTTAACACAACATCTAAGGGGTTGAAGTAGAGGGTCTCCAGAAGGGTGATATTGAAACACGTAAAAATAATTCAAAATGAACGATATTAGTATCAAATCCATAGTTTTCGCAGTCATTGTGTTCAGTTGTGAAATTCCATACTCATTAACACATTATCTAAGGGGTTTAAGTAGGGGTCCGCCCAAGAGTAATATCAAAACATGTAAAAATAATTCAAAATGTTCGATATTACTGTCAAAATCCATAGTTTTCGACAGCCGTTGTGTTCAGTGATGAAACACCGAATTCATTAACACATCATCTAAGGGGGCTTGAAGTAGTGGTCCTCAGGTGTGGTATCGAGACACGTAAAAATAATTCAAACCATAGATATTTGTGTCAAATCCATAGTTTTCAGGTCCGCTGTGTTCAGTAATGAAACTACGAACTCAGTAACATCATCTAAGGGGATGAAGTGGGGACCTGGGGTGATATTCTTTATCTGCTTACACTATATATATAGGGATGCGCACGAGTCGAGACATGTCTCGAATCTCGACTCGACTCGACTCGCATTCGAGTCGAGATTCCACTCGAGACACACTTTGTAAAATTTGAGACGAGTCGAGTCAAACGTATTTCTCGACTCGAATTTTCGAGTCGAGACTCGAGTCGACTCGAGACAGCTGGTAAAAATCTCGACTCGACTCGAATGTCTCGAAATTTTTTCTATAATTTTTAATATTATTTGGAAGAAAGTACTATCTCAGAAACACTCGGCACGAGAATTTCGGAAACTGCAAGACTTGTCAGGTGTTCGAGGAGTGCTGTGATGATTGTCTTCAACAAGTGTCGAAACCAAGGGGAAAAGACGTCTAAATGTCGAGGGGTTGGGCGCCCCCTCTCATTACAGATGTCGAACGTCGTAGGCTGGGCAGACTGGTAAAACAGAACAGGCAGTGAACTCCGTCGGAACTAAGATCAGAGTACAAGTGTGTCTGAACTAGTCTTGTCAAATTTCCGGAAATTTTGAACCTGTTTAAAAAACTTTTTTTTTCGATTTTCCGGAAAAATTGATAAAAATAAATGTTTGTATTAGTTTAATTTTACTAGTAATGATATCTCTTTTTTTCAAACACGCGAAAAATGAAAGTTCAAAAATTTCAATATTGCGAATATTAAAAAATAGCACTCGAAAATAAAACTATTCCAATTATTATCTATATATTAAAATACTAGATTTACGCGTATATGTTTCTCCTCACAGAAAAGTTTATATGTTTGTCTCCAGCCCTTTCAAAAATGAGATCTCGAACCCACAAGTGCTAGAAACGTGCTGTTTTCATTTGTCGATTCCAAATTTTGTGTAAATTGTGCAGTTCTAATATTTTTATTTAAAAAAAACATGGTCGTTAGTTCTTTATTACATTTATAGGGGTACACAAGAAGTACTGTGGGGGCGCGGTAGCTCAGCGGTAGGGCGTTCACCTCCGGTGCTTGGGGCCCTGGTTCGATCCCAGATCGCGCCGTGTGGACTTTGTGGTGGACAAACACCTTGCCCGTGGGTTTTCTCGGGGTTCTCCCGTTTCTTCCCACTTTCTTCATTCCACCATTTTATTCATTTCTCATAATCACTGTCTCCTTTCGCCTAACCGGCATAAACGTGGGACGTAAAATTCAAGATTTCATTTCACTAGAAGTACTGAAATTTTTGAAAACGTAAAGCATCATACTTTACGAGTTATATATTCCAACATCACATAGTTGTATATAGGGGTTGTATATCTGCCAGGCGTTTGTTTCATGGCCAAATGATAATGAAAACGAAGGATAACCATTTCACCAGTCTAAGATTAATCTTCATTGTTTGGAGAGTTTTTTTTCAATAAACACCGTTTATTACTGACATAATTAATTGTGTGTGTACTTTATTTACTTATTAAATAATGTATGCAAATGCATGCGTACACGATATCGGCATTCAGTAAATGGATACTTGAAAATTTGAATACAATTATCTGTACAAGCCGGCTACGAGTCTTTTGTTAGCCGGTTACGAGTGCAGTCCAAACTACTCTTTGGATTGAGCTTCTTACTGGATGTGTAGCCTACCGAAGGACCACACAGATGTTATCGAAACTATTGTGCTATTGTTTTTTTTTATGCTTTGGCAGAAACTTCTGTAGATATCGAAGCCCGCCAGTGAAGCCATATCTAGCATCTTGGTGCTAGATCTAGCATAATTCACTCCAATTTAGCATCTAGCATCTTGACTTTAGCATCTTGGCAAACTCTCATTCTTTCCTCTGGAGAACAGAAAAAGAACGAAAATTTAGATGGCTCAATAACCGTTGGGAATTATCCCTTAGTTGAAGCGATGGTTGGAGTGATAAAACCAGTTAGTATTTCCGCTGTTGTATTGTTGAATTTACAGAAATGTTCAAAAATAAGCAAAACTTGACTCTGCACAAGATGTTTACTTACCCATAGTTTTATTATTGTCAACTGAACCCTGAGTGTCTGGGATGTTTCTGTCCCTTCTCACTTTACAACTTGAGAGGGGAGGGAGTATGATCGTCAGAGTACACTGCTAAAAGAAATGCTGCGTCGGAAGCGACATGTTTTGTATATATTTCTTAAAATATTATCCATTCATAAAGTATAAATTCCCCCTTCCTCCCCTGATTCTCTTTCCAGTACAGAGAACCGACTCTTTAAATGAAGAAAGAACCCTGAACCCTCCCCAAAAATACAAAAATGAACGATGCGTACAAATAACAAATCTGTGGACGAATCAAATAATGCAGATACATGAGAAGATGATGACGAAGATAACAGTGCTTGATGCAGCGCAATCCACCACATGTAAATAGATTTGAAGTGTTCATATTTGTGTATATGTACGTGTGTATGTGCTTGTTTCTGATTATTTATATGCGCGTGTGTCTTGTAATTGTTACATTAATATCCACCGGATTAAGTGAAAGTATAAAATGGATTTGATGGCTGCCAATTTGACGTCACCTTGGTAAGTCATTATTTTTTAATATTTAGTAATATTAAATTAGATTATAGTTTAACGTCGTTTTCAGGAGCAAAGCTCTACAAGACGTGAGCTCCTACCATGAATCAAACCTCGTTCGAGAAATGCTCATACGCTAACCACATAGGAACGCTGAGCTCAACATTTAGTAATATGTATATTAAGTTGTAAAATTATATTAGTTTAATTTTCACTAATATAATCTTCACAATGTAAGGCATTCGCTAGACACGTTATCTTGTTTAAAAACAAAAAGCCTATGTCTTATGTTTCCGTCTCGGGGTTGGACTGCGGGATGATAGAAATCCGAAAGAGATGCTTTTATTATATTTTGTACAGTAGATCTGCTTCTTCATAATCTCCGTGTTTGATAAGAATGAACCTCCCTGGCTCACGAAAATGTATACGTAATATAAGAAACCATGCACATTAAATGCCAGACTAATATAGCAAACATTGAAGATGCCCCCCTAGAAAATTTTTTTCGGCCGCCCACGTCTGGAGGTACACAATTTCGCAACTCAGTGGATACGATGTGGATGTATTCAAAGCCCACTGATTTACCCATCATATTTAAATTTTATAAAAATATTCTCAGTGAATACTATCCTGAGGAGAACTATTTTTTTTTTAATTCGATCGCAAAAGGAGTTTTTGTTCACCAGGTTTCGGTAATCGTCCGGAACGAAAACAAGTTTCTACAAGTGTTTCCCCAGTAAATTTTTTGAGAAAGGGGTCCTCCAGGAGTGTTATTTAGGGGTAATTCCTGCGCTTGTTATATACATATATAGATATAGATAGATATAAATATAGATATACTGTGTATATATATAAAGATAAGTAGGAGCGGGTCTTTAAAATTAGTTCGGAAAGATAATATGAAAATCTGGCATAATTTGGAAGAATCTAGTCTAATATAAAAAATAAATAGTTTGTTTGTGTTTGTCTGTCTGTATGCGGCCTGGGGACCAAACGAGTGGACCGAGAGTTACCCAATTTTGGTCAGGGGTACCTTGGCTCAGGCCCGAGATCATGACGATTTATTTTCAAAATTGGAACCAGGGGGTCTCAGGGGTCGCTTACAGGGACATGTAAAAGTGGTAGAAAATGGCCGATATTATTGTCGAATTCATAGTTTTCGCGGTCGCTGTAAATCAATGGTGAAACTCTGATCACATTAACTTCCAAATTCACCCAACTCGGGCCGGGGGTCATCGGGGGGTCGGATACCGAGACAAGTAAAAGTAATCCAAAATGATCGATATTAGTGTCAAATCCAGTTTTCGCGGTCGCTGAAATCAATGGTGACAATTCCATTAGCGATGATTTGCAAATTTAGCTACAATTGCATGTAGGCCGGGAGTTAGCAGGAGGATACTGAGACATGTAAAAATAATCCAAAATGACCGATATTAGTGTCAGTTCCATAGTTTTCTAGGTCGCTGAGATCAATGGTGACAGTTTCATTAGCGACGACTTACAAATTTAGCTACAATTGTATTCGAGCCGGGAGTTAGCGGGGTCTCAGGGGGGACGGTATCCGCCCCCCGGTGACCCCTGGCCATAACAGGGTGAATTTGGAAGTTAATGCGATCAGAGTTTCACCATTGATTTCAGCGACCGCGAAAACTATGAATTCTACAATAATATCGGCCATTTCCTACCACTTTTACATGTCCCTGTAAACGCCCCCCTGAGACCCCCTGGTGGATTCCGAGACGTAAAAGTAATCCAAAATGATCGATATTAGTGTCAGATTCATAGTTTTTGCGGTCGCAGAAATGAATGGTAATACTTCAACAGGCGTTGTCTTCCAAATACTGCCCCCATGCGAAGAATGGGTATATTCAGCTGTCTAATATAAATAAAACAAAAGAGTTCGTTTGTGTGTTTGTCTGTCTGTGCGCGGCCTGGGGACCAGACGAGTGGATCGTGAGTTACCAAATTATGGTCAGGGATACCTTGGCCTAGGCCCCAGAACAAGACGAAAAGTTGTTTTCAAATTTCGAACCAGGGGAGTCTCAGGGGGGCGTTTACCGGAACCGGCTTGGGAACCAGACAAATTGACCGAGTGTTACCAAATTTTAGTCACGAATACCTTGGTCCAAACTCCAGACCAGAGTTAAACGATTTTGTCAAAATTCGAACCAGGGGAGTCTCAGGGGTCGTTTACCGGGACATGTAAAAGCAGTAGAAAATAACCGATATTAGTGTTGAATTCATAGTTTTCGCGGTCGCTGAAATCAATGGTGAAACTCCGATTCTTCCAAATTCATGCTATGCTGCACCGGGCCGGGGGTCACCGGGGGCGGGAGTTGAGATATGGAGACATATAAAAGTAATCCAAAATGACCGATATTAGTGTCAAATCCATAGTTTTCGCGGTCGCTGATATCAATAGTGACACTTCCATTAGCGATGATTTGCAAATTCAGCTATAATGAACGTGGGGCGGGAGTCAGCGGGGGGGGATACCGAGATAAGAAAAGTAATCCAAAATGACCGATATTAGTGTCAAAGCTATAATTTTCGCGGTTGCTGAGATCAATGGTGACACTTTCATTAGTGATCACTTGCAAATTCAGCTACCATTGTATGGGAGCCGGGAGTCAGCGGGAAGGGGGAGCGGAGGATACCGAGACATCTAAAAGTAATCCAAAATGATCGATTTAGTCTCAGATCGATAGTTTTCGCAGTCGCGGAAATGAGGGTAATACTTCCACAGGCCTTGACTTCTATACGAAGAATGGGTATATTTAGCTAATATATATATATACTGATCAAAAAATTAGGGAATCAGACGAAAACACATGTAAAACTTCTTACGAATAATGTGAGGACACTATATCTTGTCCAGTTCAGATTAAAATCATGAAGGCCCAACGTGCAAACGAACCGTTTGGAACATCTGTGCACGTGATCAGTGACGTGGCGCTACCAGATATCATTTTGTAATGTGGCGCTGCCAACACATTTCAGCTCCAGGATACCTTTGTTCTCATTGTGTTTAGTGCGTCACAAATCTACGTAGTGAAATTGCGCAACAACGTGATTTGCCAGAATCGTTAGCATGGCGAGTTGTCGGCAGGTTGGAAGCTGGTCAGTCACGGCGGGAGGTGGCACATGCCATAGGAGTGGCACAAAGTGTGATTTCCCGATTGTGGAATCGATTACAAACAACTAGAAGTGTTCGAAGAAGACAAGGACATTGCCTTCCACTAGCAACCAAAGCCAGAGACGATCGTTATCTCTTGTTAACAGCCCGTCGAAACCGGCGTCAGAATACAACTCTGCTCCCGCAAGCCTTCCGAACAGTAACAGGACGCACAACATCCACTCAAACGGTCCGCAATCGCCTTCGAGAAGGTGGTCTCTACGCACGTAAGCCTATGGTGTGTATCTCATTAACTGCACGACACTGTGTTGATCGAAGAGTGTAGGTGAAGGAACATCGTGGGTGGGGACGCAATGAATGGGGCAACGTTTTGTTCTCTGACGAGTCTCGATTCAGTGTATTGCCTGATAATCGACGTGTTTTCATCTGGAGAGAGTGTGGAACACGACACAATCCCATTTTTGTGCGAGAAAGATCCCAATATCATGGTGGTGGACTGATGGTGTGGGCAGGAATCAGCATTGGTGGGCGTACTGAGCTCCACATCATCCGAAATGGCTCTTTGACCGCTCTCAGATATAGGGATGAGATCATAAAAACTCTTGTTCTTCCTTATGCTGGTGCCATTGGTGATTCGTTCCTTTTCATGAATGACAATACTCGTCCTCACAGAGCTCGGTTAGGGGATGAGATGCTGGGTGCAGGGGGAATCGCTCGGATGAAGTGGCCAGCATGCTCTCCGGATCTCATTCCAGTTGAGCATGTCTGGGATATGCTTGACAGATGAATTGCCGGTAGGCCAGTAAATCCAACAACCATTCCAGAGCTGGAAGTCGCTCTTCTGGATTTGTGGCACAATATCCCCCAAGTACTCATCGATAATCTGATTGAATCCATGCCACGCAGGTACGAGGCTCTGTTGGCTATTCGAAGTGATCATATTAAGGAACAATCAGATTTGTTGCCTTGCCTGTTTGTGAGCAGTTCGAGAGGTGCACACATAACCGTCTTGTGTCATGAGCCATGTGAACAAGGTTTTCCGTGCCCCAACACCAGTATGTGCCCCATTTTCCTAGTGATCTTAAAGCAGTCCTGCTTGTATGATATATATGAGTCAAACACAAGCTTATTCATACACTATCTTAAGGTCTTGTGTGATATTTCAGCTGAACCCCTAATTTTTTTGAGCATTAGTACTCTAAGGAGGATGGTGACATGTAAAGATAATTGAAAATTATCGATATTAATGTCAAATTCATAGTTTTGGGGCTCCACAAGTTCATTGGTGACAGTTTTGGTGCCCTTTGTGTCCAAAATGAAACGTATTCTCCTCTTGCGAAGAACGGATATTCTGCTGGTTTGTAATAATAACTAACGGAAGTTTCACTTAATATATTTCTCGCTGCTCAAATTTACTCACTTGTGCGGTATATGTGTGTAAAGTAGAATTAAAACCTGTTGCTTTAAGTATTTTTCCGTTAGCGAAATACATTGTATATACAGTAGGACGTCGATAATCCTAACGTCAAAAATCCGAACGCGGTCCTTAGAAGCTTTTTACATTTTCTCTTAACGCTAGCGAGAAACAAACAATAGCGTGTCCATCGACGTTATGTGAAGTCAGCGTTTTTACAAAAATTCATTTATATGTAATTGTCCGTCATGTATTTTTATTTTTATTTTTCTTAGGCCTATAAGTTTTAAGTGTGACTTACAAGAACAGTGTTATATAGAGTACAAGCAAGTTCTTCAGAAACATTAAACGTAAGTAGCCTTACGTACGGTATTGTAATTACTGTATGTACTGAATAACCACTGTATCGATAGAACAACATACCGTACAGTACATGTAAGCCTAAATGGCATTTTCTTGGTCATTTTTCGAAAATCCGAACAATTTGAAAATCCGAATACCTGTGGTCCCAATTAATTCGGATTTTCGACTTCCCACTGTATATGCTGCAGACATGTTACAGCAAGTAAGATTACTAGCATCAGGAAAACAAATAGTTTTTAAACTATATTTTCCTGTTTTTGCAAATATTTCCGAACCAATGATTTTTTCTAATGGTTTCAAAATTTCCGGAATTTTACATAGAACAATGAAGATATCTCTATGAAATATATGTTTGATTTAACATATTAACTAAAATGATTCTGTGATTAACAAAAATGATGATTCTGATAATACCCAAATTTTCCATTTTTCCCCCAGCTCGGGAAAACCGTAAGAAAAACTGTTTTTTTTTTAAAAAAACAAAATTTCCGTTTTTTTCACAGGCCTTCACAACACTAGTCTGAACACACGGTGCATCGAACACTCCTAACGATGGCTAATGTTATCACCACGAAATCGGCAACTATAACTGAAATGAACACGTGACCATCGCCACTAGACCTTGGCACAATGGCAGAGAGTTGCATTGTCTGATGAATCCCGACATCATCTTCATCATGACGATGTGAGGGTGCGAATCCGTCGTGTTCAAAGGGAACAGCTCCTTGACATTTGTACTGCGGGACAGAGACAAACTGGCTGGGGCTTAATTATTATCTGGGGAACATTCAGGTGAGCATCCATGTGTCTAGTGGAGCTCGAGCAAGGCACCATGACGGCCGAGGCGTCGCACGGTGCTTGCAGACTACGTACACCCCTTCATGACGGCCATGTTTCCCATCGGTTGTCGACGGACATTTTTCGACAAGATAATGCACCATGTCACAAGGCCAGGAGTGTGATGGAGTGCTTCGAGGAACACAGGAGCGAGTTCCAAGTGATGTGCTGGCCCCCAAACTCTCCGAATCTGAACCCAGTCGATCACATCTGGGATATAAGTAATTGAACGTGACGTGAGGGCGCATCACCAACTCCCCGGAATTTACGGGAATTAGATGACCTGTGTGTGCATATGTGGTGCTAACTCTCTCCAGCGACCCACCGAGGAACATTGCGACCACGCCAAGACGCGTTGCCGTTGTTATTCGTGCCAAAAGGTGGACATACAAACAATTAGGTAGGTAGTCATAATGGTCTGGCTGGTGTATGTGTATATTGTAACTCGTATATTTTGTCTCGACTCGAATTTCGAGACGTCTCGACTCGAATTCGAGTCAAGTCGAGACAGAGACTGTCGAGTCGAGACAGCAACATATTTTCGAGTCGAGACAACATTTTCTCGAGACGAGTCGAGACAGACCTAAACCTCGACTCGACTCGACTCGTGCGCATCCCTATATATATAGTTCTCCACATATAAGTTGAACAAGATAATTTTTGATTGAAATATATTGGATCTTGGATCGGTGGTCACAAAAATTTTGATTCAAAATATATTGGATCTTGGATCAAGGGGGTCACAAAAGTTTTGAACGGCCATCTGAATTAAGTTTTTGTATTTTCTACGGAATAAGATCATCATATCGAGTTAAGTGATAGTTTTCGCAACCATTGAGACATCATCTCGTAAGAGAGAGAGATATTAAATCTTTTAGTTTAACGTCCCACTGATATGCTCCTTATGCTGTAAAACGGAAGATATTAGTGTCAAATACATATTTTTTTCTGGCCGCTGAAACTCTGAAAGAATGAGTATAAAATTCACGTACAGAACGTTTGTACATTAGACAACACACTTGAAGCAAACTGTGAACATACATTTGTTTCACTCCTGCGGAATAAGAAAAAAGTTTAAAAATATCTTTAGCACACGTTAACTGCTTAAAAGATATGGTTTTTGTTTCCTTGAAATTTCTGTCTTCCCGTATAAGGTATTGAAATCTATGTGTTTGTATATATATATATATATATATATATATATATATATATATATATATATATATATATATATATATATATATATATATATATATATATATATACTGTTTATATTTATTTGGAATATGGTTATAAGTAACGAGATACATTTCTTTTTTATTTTAGATTGAATACAAATAAACAAAGATTACGTGTATATTCGTTGTGCTTAGCCTTATTGATATCGTTATTCCTTTTTTAAATACTTATATATATTCCGTTTTACATATTACCTATATATTCTGTATAAATAGCTACATATACATACATATAGGAAAATATCTTTTTCAATTATTTATATACATCTAGGGGGAATAAAATGGAAAACAAGAGTACATATGAATTATTAAAAGAGATTACCGTCTTGATTAACGACATAGAAGAAGAAGAAGAGGACGTACCAAGTAAAGAGACGCAAGTTCTTCTAAGGGAAATAGATAACGTAATCGGGATAGAAGAAGATGATCATCATGAGAGGAAGGAAGAAGTACATAAGGAAAAAGAAGAAGAAGATAATGATGAAAGTAAGAAGACAGGAACACAAAAGGAAAAAGTTGGCTTATCAACAAAGGCATTTGCTTAAGACGAAGAAGAAGAAGAAAGAAATGTAATTAATGAAATTGACAGAGAAGGCCTAGAAGAGATCACCAGTACCATAGAAGAAGAAGAAAGAGATGCAGTTAATGATCAAATTGCAGAAGAAAAAGATGATGATGATGAAGAAGAGAATAGAAAGAACTATTAGAGATATTAGAAAACGGATGTGATAGAATGATAACACAGGAAGAGGAAAAGGAAGAGTCCGTCAGTATTGAAAAAATTAAAAATGGTTACAAGAAGCAGAAGACGTCGAAGAAAGGACAAATGAAGAAAAAGAAGAGTTGCTAAATCTTACGTTTTCGCAGATAATAGAAGAGGCTTACAATGAGGAAGAAAAGAATACAGAAGAAGAAGACTTTTACGTAAATGAACTACAAAATTGGCTTAACAATTTATTTCACAATTCTGAAACAGAAGAGGAAGAAGAAATATATCCATAATTTATGGAAATATTAGCAGAGGCTAATACAGAACATGAAGAAATAGAAGTTGATTTAGACGAAATAGAAAAAAGAATGGATGAATTATTATCTGAATTTCAAACAGAATGAAACACAAATGTACAAGTGGGATTCGGAAATAACAGGCGTAATCATGACAACAATAGATTTCATATAATAGAAGAATGCAGAAGACAATGCAGAAGATACAATATGGAGGGTACAACGCTAAGATTCGGTTTAGCCCCCGTGCGTGCAGATGAAAATCCTTTTACGGCAATTGAAAAAAAGTCTACGGGTTTTAATATATTATTTACTACGTGATGTGGACCAACATGAATACCTAGGAACAAAAATCACAAATGAGAGAGGACATCGCCCTTTTTGGTTATCTTTCAGACAAGCAAGAAATCTCTCAGCAGAAGTTCTATGGACGAGTTATGAGAAGGTACTGCAAAGTAATGCTGCTTTTCTTATAAATGAAGATTGTATAGGAAATTTTCATCATGTACGTATGCCACGAGTGCGAGGTCGTTTGAAACAACATATTATGAATACCGAGCAATATGTAAAGGCAAAACGTGGTATTATTACAATTAAGAACACAGGTACAAGAAGTTTAGCGCATGTAATCGTCTTTGCCATAGGATTAAAGAAATACAAGGGGAAATATCAAACCGAATACAGAAAATATGTAAAACAATATAAATATATAATAGAAAAAGAAGCAGAAGATCTGTGTGAGGCAGCTAGGAATATTTAAAGGATTATAAAATCACAATGTATAGGGTCTTTTCAGGAAGTGATGTCATGTTCGAAGCACCACCAAATCATAATGAGACATCTTTAAATTTACTTTACATAGATAATCATTCAACGTCATTGGAAGCTTGACAGCATGTTTTAGCTGCGGATATTATTGCAAAAGCTGTCATAAGAAATACACAACAAAGCATGAACTTATGAAACATTTTACAGCTGTATGTTATCGTTGTCATCAGAAGCCACCATGTGATTTTATAGAAGCCCATATTACGTGCAATCATTGTAATCGAGAATTTTATGGCCAGTCTTGCTATGATTATCAGAAGTCAGCTCCTTATCAAAATGGAAAGCCTTTATGTTCAATTGTGAAATGTTGTGCCCAGTGTTTGAAAATTTATGTAGTAAAAGAAAAAGTATCTCACGTATGTGGAGAAACATATTGCAATATTTGCTATACTACAGTACCACCTAATCATGAATATTACATGAAAGTGAATGAAAGAAGAAAATCAAAAAAGCCAATGAAAAAGTTATCATGGAGAAGAAAGATATGATTGTATTTTATGATATTGAATGTACACAAGATACAAAAATAGAAGAGGATGACGCAAACATATATATGAGCATATACCTAATGTCTTGGTTAGTCAGCATGCATGTTATTGTTGTTATGTAACTACGACATAACAAATAATTATATCGTTTGTGGAAAACGAGAAAATATATTTGATGGAGAAAATGTAATAGAAGACTTTCTAAAACATCTACAAAAACGACGTCCAAACATTAAATCAGTAACATGCATTGCAAACAATTCAAAGGGCTATGATGCACATTTCATCATTAAGACCATGGTTGAGAAGATGAATTGGACTCGAGATGTGATCATGAATGGGGCAAAAATTCTATCTCTTAAAGTAGAGAACGTACCATTCATTGATTCATTAAGTTTTCTTCCTATGCCCTTAAGTAAATTAAGTGGTGCGTTTGCTGTTCAATCCTGCAAAGGATATTTACCCACACTTTTTCAATCGACGTGAGAACCAAACATATGAAGGCACACTTCCAGACATTAGGTATTATGGAGCAGATACTATGGAAGTAGACGAAAGATGCTAGTTGCTGCAATGGTGTACTAAACATCGAAAGGACATCTTTAAAATGAAAGAAGAACTCAAGAAGTTTTACGCCAAGCATGTTTTTCCTTTATGAATACATTTGAATGTGAAACGAATGTAAGTCCCTTACTTGAATGTATTACAATCGCTAGTGCATGTAACTTGGTGTATCGAGGAAATTTCTTAAAGGAAAACACGATTGGTATCGTACAAAGAACGGGTATTGATGGAGAGATGTACAATCAATTGAAGCAATAAAATCGATAGCTTTGGAAGAAAAAACAACAAACATTCAAATTATCAATGCTGCACTTAGTAAGGAAAAACGAATTGCATCAATGAAAGTAGATGGTGAATGGACAGATCACGATACAGGATAAATACACTATGGGAGCATGAAGGATGTTGGACACACGGCTGTATTCTCTGCTACCCTAATGACAGAAATTAACCCATATAAAACAATGCTACAGATAGCATGGAATTTCGATATGAAAGAACAAAGAAGAAGATTCAAAAATTAAAAGATTTTGGCTGTGAAGTGCACGAAATATGGAGCTGTGAATTTAAAAAAAACAACTGGCAGGAAATGAAGAGATGAAGAAGTGTGTTAGTAATCATCCATACACAAAGAAAACACCGTTGAATCCTCGTGACGCTTTTTCTGGAGGACGTGTGAATGTCATACGTTTGTATCATAAAGCACAAGTCTGAGGAAGAAACTATTTGTTACAAGGATGTTATTAGTCTTTATCCGTATATAAGTAAAACAAAGAAATTTCCAATTTGCCATCCCACTCACTATCTATCTGCCTGGAGATTTAATTCCCAATATTGATGAAGTAGAAGGATTAGTTAAGCTAAGTATTCTCCCTCCAAAAACTCTTTCATCCGGTTTTAACTTACATATCAAATGATAGTTTGATGTTTCCACTTTGTAGTACATGTTGTGATGAATTAAACCAGACACATTGTAATCACAGTGATAAAGACCGAGTTCTACATGGTACATGGGTAGCAGATGAAGTAAGAAAAGCAATAGAAAGAGGATACAAAGTAATAGATATTCATGAAATTTGGGCATATGATGCTGTTCAATATGATGAAAAAAAGTTTCGGCTTATTTGCAGAGTACATAAACACCTTCCTGAAAGCGAAAACGGAAGCTAGTGGTTGGCCATCATGGTGTGAAACAGATGAGCTAAAGGAGAAGTACATTCAGTAATTTTGTGAAAAGGAAGGAATACGTCTAGATGAAAAGAAAATTAAACATAATCCAGCACTTAGGAGTCTAGTTAAATTAATGCTAAATTTATTTTAGGGGAAAATTTGGTCAACGTGAGAACATGGGTCATGTAAGCATTGTTAATGACCCAAAGGAATTATATGAGAAATTAACACCTCATGATATAGACGTACATCAAATATTTCCAGTAAATTATGACATGATATATGTATATTGTCAATGCACAGATGAAGTTCCTGTTTCACTATTAACAGTAAACGTTGTCATAGCCACACACACAACTGCACAAACAACATTGGATTTGTATAAATATTTAGAACTACAAGAAAGAGTATTGTATTTTGATACTGATTCAGTAATTTATACGCAAAAACCTGGTAAAAGTACAATTCCAGCTGGTGACTTTTTAAGTTATGTAACAAATCAAGTACTCGAATATGGTAAAGAGGCCTATATCTCAGAATATGTTTCAGTTGGACACAAGAACTATGCATTACGTATTTTTGATCCCAGTTTAAAGAAGGAGTTTCAAGTATGCAAGATATGGGACTTTACATTAAACTATGAATCATCTAACACCTAAATTTTGATGTAATGAAGAAAATGATAATAGATAATGAAGAGGTGGCAGAAGAAGAAGAAGAATCTCGTCCCACTGAAGTCAAAATTACCAACGAGAAAAAAATTGCCGCAGGAAAGATCATACTATCGTCAGTATGCCCGAAACAAAAGTTTATAAGATAAATTATATAAAACGACGAAGAATTCCAAATTCATATGTAACTCTTCCATATGGCTGCACTCCTTCCAACAAAAGAAGAGAAATGGAATACGGCCCTTTATAAATATAGGCAAGAAGAGAGAACTATCATACTTCTTAACATGGATACGACGTGGCAACATCTCTTCTCATGTATTGTTGCAGGACCAAGTGGATATGGAAAAACTTCCTTTCTAATACAATTCCTGTCTACTTTATAACACATGGTAAATACATCATTTCGTCATATTTATTGGTACTATGCAGAAAGGCAAAATGCTCAGAGAATTTTCGACAAAAGTACAATTTACTGAAGGATTACCTCGAACAAAAGAATTTTTACTCGAAACTGGACCTCATCTTATTATTGTTGATAATCATATGTGTGAAGTGAACCGCAATATAGTTGATTTCTTTGTAAAGGATTCTCATCATAGAAATCTTAGTGTACTATTTATTACACAAAACATATTTCATCAGGGAAAAGGAAGCAGAGATATGAGCTTGAATTGTTCTTATCTCGTATTATTTAAAAATCCAAAAACTAACTCCTGAGATCCAAAATTTCTTCAAGAAAGTTTTAATGACGCAACAAAGTTAGCATATGGACATTTATTTATTGATTTAAAACAGGATACGCCAGATGAACTTCGTTTTCAAATAAATATCTTTCCTGATGATATTTGTCATTACGTTTATGTTCCAACGAAATAGAAGAAGATGTGTTTATAATGTTAGTTTTAAACTGTGTTTGTTCATTCTGGCAATGTCTCCAAGAATAAACACGGAGATCTTCTTCGTACGCTGAGCAAAGCAAATCCTAAATTACGTAAAGCTATAGTGGCCAATGCAGACTCTTCAGCGATTCGTAGTATTTGCGAATGTTGTTATAATGTATTAAAAGTGAATGTACCTCTTACAAAGACACAGAGAGCAAGATTAAACCGATACAAGAGGATGCTTTCATATCTTGTAAAGAAAGGAAACTCCATCGAAAAGAAGAAGCATTTATTAATGCAGCAGGGTGGATTCCTACTGGCATTATTAGCTCCTACTTTACGTGGTGCATTATCACGTTTACTATTCCGTTAGTGCAATGGAACACGCAAATGAAATGATTTTAGTTCCACCTGAAGTTCTTAATCGTATAGAAATACCATCATCATCATCATCAGCCCTGGAAAATCGTAAATCTAGTTTGGATAAATAAATGCAACAGATTGTACTTTATCATCGCTTAGTGATGAAGAAATGTGGAATTAATATAATAATATTCTTCAAAAATATTTATATTTAATACGAAAACAAGAACCTGTGACACTTTCGATTACGTCAACTAAACCAGAAAAGCCTGAAGTAGAAGAAAAAATATTGCTATCTTTACCCAAAATGTTTCGTAGAAAAGTTGAATTACTACTACATAGAATGAATCATAATGATAATATCATGTGGGATAATAAAGGAACTGTTTACATCAAAGGTGATAAACTAAAAGAATCTCACATTGTAGATTTAATTTGTGATGTGTCGCGAGCACGGAAACACACAAATCCATCAGGATGGGAACAATTTTGTAATTATTTATCTTCTAATAACACACCTCAAGAACTTATTGGAAATCCAAAACGTTTGTTATGTTTTGCGACGAACTAAACATCACCAGTAGCATCATCGTCAAGGGAAAAATACCTCTGAAATCGTTTGCAGAAGAAGGAGAAGAAAAGGAAGAAAACGAAAAAGTAGTATCTCCTATAAGGAAAAGGAAACGTGCCTGTAAACGTCCAGTATGGTCAAGGTGGAAACCTTAAACAAACAGTTAAGCAAGATTTACTACAACCGTTCAGATCCTGCCTCGTTTTCGACTGTTAAAAAATTGTGGATAGCTACAAAGAAGAAAATTCCTATACATTGCATAAGAAGATGGTTACTACAATAAACAACATATACGTTACACAAACCTGTACGTCGTTGTTTTAAAAGAGATTTCTATGTAGTAAATAACATTGATGATGAGTGGGAAAGTGATATTAATGATCTTCAACCTCTTCATAAATTTAATGATGGATATCGTTATATTCTTACAGTGATAGATGTGTTCAGTCGATATGCCTGGGCTGTACCATTAAAATCTAAAAGTACAAATGATGTCTTAAATGCATTGAAACTTGTGTTCAAAGACAGAAAACCAATTACATTCCGAACAGATAAAGGAAGTGAATTTACCAATAAAACAATACAGAAGTACTTAGAGAACAACAAAATAAAACATATTACAACTAAAAATCCTGATATAAAAGCTAGTATTGTAGAACGTTTTAACAGAACTCTAAAAGAAAAAATGTGGAAGTATTTTACAAAGTATCAAACGTATAATTATTTAAATGTATTACATCTTCTTGTGAAATCATACAATGAAGGTTATCATTCAAGCATAAAGATGTCACCTGCAAATGTTTCTCAAAATAACCTATTACAAGTATGGCATAATTAATATGATAATAAAATAAAGAAGAAGAAGAAGAATCCAAATTTCTAAAAACGTCTTAAGATTGGCGACACAGTACGAATCAGTAAAACTAAACGTATATTTGATAAAGGATATATGCAAAATTGGACTTGGGAAATATTTAAATTGAAGAAGATAATACCAAGTGATCCACCTGTTTATGAAATTGAAGATTTAAACAAGGAACTACTGGATGTGTTGTTTTGTAGAGAGGAATTACAACCTGTGACGCTATCAAAGACGTTTTACATAGATAAAATCATATATGCAAGAAGAAAAGGTAGCAGAAAAGAATATCTTGTTCATTGGAAAGGATATCCTTCTTTCGAATCCTGCATACCTGCATCATCCGTAAAGAAGATCGAGAAGTACAATGGAACCTGATGAAGATTTTTATGTTACGCTTCCCGGTAATAGTTCTATGTAATATTTTCCTGAACACACCTTAACATCATGCGCTACTAAACTTCATCAGAGAATGAAATTCCGTTAAAAGTGGGAGGTGTATATTATTGAGATTCATTATCCTCATTCAATATTAAATATTAATAAAGAAAATAATAATTTTTTTACAAACCTGCAAAAAGTGATGAATGGAAATTTGTAACTATTCCTGTACGTTATTACACTGACATTTCAGAATTGATAAAGATAATTAATACACACAACAGATTCACAAATTTTCATATTTCCTACACTCGTGAGAGTAATACCTGTTTTATACGTCTTCATAAAGACATAGATGTAGACGTTCCATTATCACCAGGTGATAGTGGGATTAGATCCAAACGTTGATTTAAAGCATATGCAACAAGGGCAAAAAATTCTAAATTTATGTTTACGACTTCCATCTACAATGTATGTTTATTGTGATATAATTGAATCCATATTTGTTAGAGATACAGTAGCACCATTATTAAATATCATAAACATGAATCTTGTGAATCATACATTTAGAAGTAGTGTTATAGAAATTTTTAATCCTCCACATTATGTGCCTATAAAGAAAATGCATTTTGAACACATCAAAATAGATATAAGAGATAGCACAAGCTCTCCACTGGCACTCACTTTCGGAACTGTATGCGTTAAACTACATTTTCGACCAGTGTACCAACATCAACAAATATGAATAACCCATATTTACAATATTATCAAAAACAAGCTCTTTCTTGAACTAGAATCGTTTATGGTGGATCACCTTACCAAGTTGGACATGTTATTGGAAGTTTCCTTGGAGGGTTATTTCGTTCTGTCATGCCATTAGTAAAACAAGGAGCTAAAACAATAGGAAAGGAATTATTAAAATCTGGAGCAAACGTTATTAATGATGTCATCGTTGATAAACAACCTATTAGCGATTCCTTTCATCAACGAATGGGTGAAGAAGTCCATGTTGCAAGAAAAAGCTAAAAATAAACTGAAATCTATGCTAGGATCTGGATATTAACGAAGGAAAAGAAGAATTACACGTAATTCCACCTTTAACCCTTCATCATTACACAGCATTAATCGCAACAAGAAAGGCATGAGGAAAGGTACACAGAAAACAAAGAAAAATCAGTCGTATAAGAAGAGAAAATTATCACACGATATCTTTGGTTAAATAATCATCATGGCCTACCTGCATCATCAATCCTGCGAGTGTGTAAAAAGTAAACTAGTTATTTTTTCTACAAAACCAACGCAAACTGGTATATTGGATAATCATGTTGTTATATACAAACGAATCAGTTCACTAGCTGATAATGCACCTATAGAATTTGTCATCCCAGGAACAAGTGATGAATACATAGATCTACCACACACTCTTCTTTACATTGAAGCTCAAATCGTTAAGCCTGATGGATCAGCATTTGGTGAAAGTGAAAAAGCTGGGGCTTCTATAAATGACTTTTGAAATTCTATGTTCAGTGAAGTGAAAGTGTATTTAAATAACAAACTAATTTCATTTCCATCTCATAATCATCCATACGGATCATACATCGAAAAACTGTTAAATTATGATGATTCTGCTAAAAATACTCATCTTCAATGTGCATTCTGGTTTCAAGATACTACTGGACATATGGATGCAAAATCTAGTGGTAATAGAGGATTTCAACAACGTTTTGAATTAACAAAAAGCAGTGCAAAATTCGACATGCTTGGACATCTTCATTGTGATATTTTTAATCAGGATAAATTTTTAATCAAAGGAGTAGAATTACGCATCAAGTTAACTCCTGCAAAGCCAAACTTTTGTCTCATCGCTAGTGACTCGTCTGTTGAGGCTAAAGTGAATATTTTAGACGCTGCTTTACACATTAAAAAGATTGATGTTAGTCCTACAATAAAACTAGCACATAACAAGCTTCTAAAATCAACAACAGCCAAATATCCTCTCACAAGAGTGCAAATAAAGTCATTCGTCATTCCAAAGGATCTTAAATAAAAAAACAATCGATAATTTATTTATGGGAGTATTACCAACTCGATTGATTGTGGAGTTTACTCAAAATGATGCCTATGCAGGAACGATAACTTCAAATCCATTTCATTTCAAATATTTTGACATCAATTTCTTCTCATTATACATTGATGGAAAACCTATACCTTCAAAACCTTTACAACCAAATTTCGAAAACAAACTCTGTTTCTTCATATAATACCTTATTCTGTGGATCAGGTATTAACTTTTCCAATTATGGCAACAATATCCCTCGCCTTGCCTTTCCTCAAGGATACACTATCTTTGTTTTCGACTGTGCAGCATTGGAATCTTATCAAACTTGGTTGTGTTCCGCTGGAAGTTCATTTTAAGAACCCTCTACCAGCACCTGTCTCGTGCATCACATATGGCGAGCTCCAATCTCTCTTGGAAGTGGATCATCAGAGAAACATCATCATGGATTTTTAGAGGTACGTTATTATTATTACTGTATTATTATTTAAATACCGTAACATATATGTACATGTCTACATTTTTATACATGGTGTCCTCTACACTAGACTTATTGCATGCACTTCAAACAAATTCTTTATTTCACAATCATTTTATTGGCGTATATGCAGCGAATGAGTTACCAATGCATGTTCCACTACCTGCAGCTACCATCATAATTAGAGATTCCGCTAATAAAATCGGTACCCATTGGATTTCCCTATATATTAATACTGATGGACGTGCCCACTACTTAGATACATTTGGATTTCCTCCATATGTAATGCAACATATTCAATTTCTACGTAGAAAATCACATTCTTATCCGTTTAATAATAAACAAATTCAAAGTGTAAAATCGTCCCTATGTGGACATTATTCATACCTGTTTCTTTGCTTTAAAGCTAAAGGGAAGTCCTTAAAAGAATTTCATTATACCTTCTCATCAAGTCCAGAGAAAAATGACCTCCGTTTGTTGTATTTACTACTAATCATTTCTCCTGTATACATATTCTCATGTCTTCATTATTATTATTATTATTATGGATGTCAATTCTTCCTCTTCTTCGTTTGTTTTGAATACTTTTTATTATAGTTAAAATAAACCATAAATTATTTTTATTACTGCAGGTTGTCATTTTTTCTTAATTATTATTATAACGTGTTTTGTATACATATTATCATTTGTTGTTTTATTTGTTCACGATTATAGGTAAAATAAATTTTAAGTTGTTTTTCTTTTTTTTCATTTCAGAGTAAAGGATCGTCACCGTGTGCATGGGCGACATCATTGTACACTATGACTTCTATCTACGTTCCATCGTCACCAGTACAGGCAGCAGCATCATCATATACGCCATCTGTGGAGTCATCATCAAGTGGTCAAAAAGACTATTAAAGAACTGTGACTTTTAAAAAAAATCATTTGCACAGTGAACATGAAGTTCATCAAGTGGTCAGAAAAGACATAAAGAACTGTGACTTTTTAAAAATCATTTGTACATTGAACATGAAGTTAAAAAAACCTATACTATACTTACCTTTGTTTTTCTTGTGTAAATATTATCATCAATAAATAGTTTGTATTCTTCTTTTTTCTTTGAAAACAAATATTTTATTTCTTATTTCTTCCATGTGCTAATGAATATATATGTTTTATGATCAATTATGTCATCAAATAAATATATCATAAAATATATTTTTAAACCTCATTGAATTAAATAATTTCATACTGTTTTAAAATATCTAGAACTGATTTTTAAATTCAATGATGTAATTATATAACTAAATAATATTGATTTCAAATACTTAATCACTTATTCTTTTGTAAATTAAACCAAGTATGTGAATTCAATATTATTATTATTATTATTATTATTATTATTATTATTATTATTATTATTATTATTATTATTATAGGACTTTGTTTTTAAAATTTAATATTAATTATTTTAAAGTTTCTTTTTTCAAAATAAACAAGATCTATCATGCTTAAGTCAGAGTTGTATAATAATAACAATAATAATAATTTCAAATACTAGCTATTATTTAACAAACATTTCAAGTATATGAATTCACTATTATTATTATTATACATAACACTTATAGTATACAGGGAAAAATATGTTAGGAATATACTTTAGGAATATGTTATGATAGGATTTTCTTATAATAAAAAACATTACTACACTAATAAAAAATCCTATCATATTGAAGTGATTGAAACAAGCACAAAAGACAAATAAAACATTTCACTTTCGCTATATTTTTTATTTTTGAATTTATAACTACACTTCAGTATAAATCAATTTTCTTCTTCTTTATGAACAGACGTCCACTTCGATGATACCCTCCGAAGGTTGAGCATCGGTTTCCTCTCACCATGGCTGTGTCTATACACTATCAAATAAATCAGCCATAATTGAATCTATGAGTTTTTGCTTGCAAAATACTGTCATTTCCAATTTTGATCTTTCATCGTCAATGTTCACATCACTGTTGTTATTAAGAGATACACTTGGAGAACTGATGTTCATACCGTTAATAATACTCTGTTCATCTACACATGTATGGATTCCGGCAAGTTTTCTGCATGTAAGACAATGCGATTGTACATGATTGGGAATAGTATCTGTGCACAAGTCAAAATATTCACGTAGCACAACACTGCAAACTTTACTGTTTTTCACAGCATGTTCAATACACGGTAATATTTCCAAGAAATAAAGCCAATCACTTGAAGTTAAGGACACAGTGTTTCGAGGAGCTTGAAGTGTTCCTTTCTTCTCTAACATCTATAATTTTTCACCCATTAGTTTTCACACTACAAGTTCGTTTTTCCGGCTAAGAGATTTTATAAATATAATTTCCAATTGAGAATTTAGATAGTCCGTAACAAACGGGGTCAAATATACCAGTTTCTCCCACTCTGCCAATTTTAACTGCACTCCAAACACAAGTCCTTTACCAACACGAATCACTGGCTCAAATGTATCACTATCCAGTCCAATACAAATTAATTTGGTTCTCATTGAATGAAGTCCATATTTTACATTTAATAAGCACTCTTTCCTGGTATCCATACTTGATGCACAAGCACTCAAAGACATGTTACTCCAGTAGCTGGTCAACACAGAATAACGACACTTTGCATACAGATGACTGCGCGTGCATGAAGAGGAGGTGCGAAAAGGAAAATACATGTTTCATCTTTTGTTTCTACATGTCACCATACACTTACGATGAATATACCAACTCAGTAAATTTAAGATCGTGCATGTTACGTCCAGATACATTAATCTTCATTCCTCTATATGTTAAACATACATTTCCACTTTGTAAATACGTTAATAATGCACCATTATCTGTTTCCAATTTTTCCTGGTAAAATCACTTTTTCGCCTCATTCAAATATTACACATGCCTTCCTACCATAGATCGTTGTAATTATCTGACAGTTTACAATACGAAATGGTACGCCAATCACTAAATCACGCATTTTTGGAAAGGGTGCCATTGGTGGCATATTAAGCTTATCTTATAAATTCATTGACGATGCCATCTTTAATCTGACGTTTCTTCCTTTGCAACAGCTGCTAAACACAAACGTTACACTTACGCTCTTCGCAGGAGGGGCGTGGGGGTTCAAATAACTAGCCAATGCACGACGAAAAGAAGAAGACGAAAAGGCATGTTTCATCCTGACGTTACAGCCCGTAGGTGTCCAAGAGTATAAGCATACGTATACCAGCTTAGCAACAGCGCCCAGAGAACCTTCCTGTAGGAAAATTTTTGAAAATGTTCCCACGAGGATGAAGAGAATTATTCACTACTACCTAGTTGGTCGGTACTTCAAATTATATGCCCATAGCCAAACTCCTTCCATAAAAATTCCTGTATTTGTACTCCAGGTTTTGAAACGTATTTTTGGAAAGTGCACATATTAATTTCTGAGTGAAGTTCTGAGCCGACTACGGTAGGTCCCATAGTTTTGGAGATATGGAACTTTAAACTTCGTTCTTTCATATACTCGGCAGCCTCTAACTTCGAAGGGAAGCATTTGTGCAACGAGATAGGTCTATACCTTTTGTCTTCTTTCGGTCTTAGGAATCACTTCCCAAACGTTGTCTGTGTTGTTTTGAAACACCCTGTATATGCAGTACTTGAATACACAAAGTCGGTCCCAGCAAAATAAAAACTGGTAAACAACTAACTTGTTAGCGACACAAAAGTGTATGTCTTTTGATTTTTACGAGAACTGTATAAAAGAATTGTGCGTAAAGCGTGCTACTTTATTAACTTGATTTCATGTATTTGTCTTAAATTATCTTCGGACAAAGATCAGTATTTTCATTAAACAGAAATTAAAATTTTAGTTAAATGATAATTTTAGGCTATATCTCATTAGGATTCAGTCAGGGAAGTAATGTTCCCGGAAGTAGGAACTAAATACGCTGTTCTGATTGGTTGACGTTATCAGTTTTCTATCACGTAGCTTACATATAGCAGAAATCGAACGTTTGTTACCGTCGGCCTTGTAGCTGAGCACGCAAGCGAAACGTCCTAGTAATTGAAATCTCTTTTGGCGTCGGCTCAATCCTGTCCAAGGATGTTTTAAATTTTCATAAAACTTTTTTAATTTTCATAACACATTGAATTAATAGAATATATCTCTGGACATGGACCGTATAAATCTCATCTGAGAAGACTTAACGCTGCCGACTACTAAATATTTTTGAAAAAAAAAATATTTTTTCTTTTGCCCGTTTTTCGTAAGTGGAAAGAGGTAATAAAATGTAACTTACCACAGTAATAGATAATATTATTCTACATCCGAAATTACGAATCGGAAGAATTTTCAGTGTTGCAATCCATAGCAATTACAGTGTGACCAGAATTTGAATTACTCAAAAATCTAGGTTAAGGCAGCGACTAGAAAAATGAACTCAACGGTAATTGATGACTTACCATGCTGTCTATGTTTCTCGTTTACTATTTTTTAAATAATGTTTCCATTTATTTTATAAACCTTACATAAATTATTACAATATAAATAAGTCATTACCAAATAAATAGAAACATTATTTAAAAAGAAGTAAACAAGGAACATAGACAGCATGATAAGTCGTCAATTACAAATCGATTGAGCCGATTCGTATTTTCGGGTGTAGAATAACATTATCAATTATTGTGGTAAGTTACATTTTATTACGTCTTTCCACTTACGAAAAAAAGGCAAAAGAAAAATTATTAGTTTTTCAAAAATATTTAGTAGTCTGCCCCCTTAATATAATTAATGACGATAAATGTACGTGTAATGAAGTACAAACACCAGAACATGTCTTCTGGAATTGCAATAATTATTTATATAACAAATAACAAAATAAGAGAAATAAGAGACCAATTAAAAAGGGATAATATACAAACTTTAATAAACGATAAAATGAAATTAGGAAAATTACAAATTCTTGTAAGACATGTATCAAGGAACTTGCGAAAGGAAAGAAACAATGAAATAAGAAGAAATTAACAAGACCCACACCCTACATTGTAAATATAAAGAAATAAAGAATTAGAAGAAAATAAAACTAATCAAACAGAAAATTCTGATGACAATTCCAGAACTTAAACTTTCACGTTCTTTATTTGTGTTAGTGTATAGTACCTTGTGTAGTGTTTTGCTAGTGGTGGCAGGATTTTAAAATATAACAAGTGTTTTAGAAGAAGAGAGAAAATAAGAAGACTTTACAAAGCTGGTGAGAGAAATTCAGTCAGACCAAAATAGTTCTGATGTTGATTTCCAGAACTAGCAACTAACGAAAAATTGGAAATCTGGAAGTTCAATTTCCTTTCAAAAAACTTTCTTTTTTAGTGGGAAAGACAGGTATAAATAACATCAAGAAATAAATAACATCAAGATATGAGCTGACAAAATCTTACAAAAGAAATCTTACCAAATGTACTAATTCTTATATACATGAATTAGAACATTAGAGAGGCTTCCTTTCCTTATATTGGAGCTTTCTTTTCGAAGTTACTTCCCTCAATTGTCGCCATTGCTTTCTACCTATGTACGCTATCACACATAATCTCGCAAAAACAATTTATAAATGGGCAGTAATACTCAGAATTCATGTAATGACAATATTTTACACAAGATTACATTTTAATTACCAATGTCTGTATCTCGAAAGGCTGAAACCATTTCTACATCAACTAGTGGAGTGTTGCTTAAGTTGGGACAGCTCCTAAAATGGAACGTTGTCAGCACTGCTCTACCAAGCGTGTTGCATGACGTGCTTCGAGTGTTAGTGTGCAGAGATTGTATGAAGAAGTGTCATGACTATAGTTGTGACGAGCTGCAACAAGAAATACATGTGTAACAATAGCAAGTTTGAGGAACGTCTGTCTAAAATATTTGAATGGTATATAAAATTCGCCTGTACTGCTATAAGCGAGAATTTTGCGTAGTTTTTCTGTTGTGATAATTATATAACACTGACGCAAATCTCGGAGAGGTTGAGGGGGACATGTCAACTACAATCTTGGAACTGGGGGACTGTCCCCCAGAATAATCTGATTTGAAAAGTGTTTTTGGAGAAGAAATGTGGTGATTTGTGTCCGATTGCGACAATCAAATTGACTTCTCCCAGAATAAGCCTCGAATTTGTCAGGCTACCAATGTTGAAGGCAACTCTACTCCCTTGGTCCTCCACAGCATCGTCTTTCAACTTCATAAATATTTTAAGCTTCGCCTTAAATAAAACCTGAACAGTCTGACCCGTGCCCCCAATTTTGTAGACAGATCTGCGCCGCTGACTTTATAAGTATATGAATGTTCTCCAAGCACGAAGGCGTCATAGATATTACGGTCTCTTGTTAAATGTGATAAAGGTGGAACAGAAGGTGAGTTCGTAAGACGGGATAGTGGTTGCAAACGTAACATGAGACAGTATCCCATCTTATGAACTTGGCTCAAAGCATATATCACAATCATAGAAAAAGTGTAGAAGGAAACATTTCAGATTTCAAGCTTATTAAATAGGTAAATATTCCTTCAAGAAGCTCTCAGTCTGCTTAACAGAAGTTTATTTGCTGAGTATAAACAATCGAAATAGGCTACTTCGGAAAAGGGTAGAATTTGAATGTATTTTGGGTAAACTGGCATATGCGATATATGGGACGTTTTGGTCTTGTTAGTATACAGAAAATTCCACTCTCTATGTTTTTCATAAGCTTAACTTTATCCAGATGTTTGGGTGTTGGTGTAAATAATTTGTTTGAAGGGGGGAAGATCAAAATTCTCATTACAAACTAAAGTAAAAATGAGTTGTAAGTTACCGTTTATAAAAGTTATAGAAAATTTGATGAAACAACTGCCCAATCTCGCGCTCTTATTCATGGATTCAACAAAGAAAATGTTGATAAGTTTTTGATTTATTAGAAAAGCTGCATAACGAATGTGGATTTACTACTGGTAATATCTACAACTGAGATGAAACAGGCATGGAAACTGTATGTAAACCGTCATAACTGCAGGGTAAGAAGAAAAAACATATGGTGGTATTACTCTGCTTAGAGGGGGAGAAATTAACTTTAAACTAAATGTATTTCGAACGGTGGCGTGTTGTTTGCCACGGTGTTGTTTGCCACGACTCGATTTTTGTGTTGTTTGCCTCGATTTTGGCACTGTCTTTGCATTCCGATCTTATCAGATCTGATTATCGTGAAGATACAGACACACTTAGCGTGTTTGCACACGATACCGACAAACTCGGAGGAAGCCCCGATAATATCGGTGTCGGTGTCGGCGTACTTTGCACACGTTGCCGACAATATCGGTGGAAGCCCCGACAATATCGTTGCCGGTGATGAGCGAAGTAAGCGACACACACAAAAAATCTTCTCCATATATGAAAACAAATAAAAAAAAATAATTGGGAAAATTATTTTTTAAAACAAGGACTACAAAAACTGTTCTGAAGAGGTGTGGAGGACGGTACAAAACTTAGAAAAAATAGGCCTATGCCTAAACATGTTTAGATTTACAGCGCCGTGTTAAATAGATGCTGTAAACATATTATTTTCGTTTCGATGAGAATTGATGCTGCGGTACATTGCAAACTATATTAGTTTTAATTTTAGTTGAAACATTGTTACATATTGTATGTATATTATTTTGTTTTCCATGCAATTAACACTAATGTCATAGTAGATTAAATGATAAGATTCGAATTAGTAATTCTGTTTTACATTTTTCCATACATACACTGGCGCAAATCCCGGGGGGATGAAGAGGACATGTCCCCTCCAATCTTGAAACTGGGGAGATTGTCCCTCCCCAATAATCCGATTTGAAAAGTGTTTTCTGGGAGAGAAATTTGATTATTTGCGTCCGATCGCTAGAAAGGAAAGTGAGATGAAATATGAAATAAATGTCCACTCAGAATAAGCCTCAAATCTGCCCGCCTCCCAATGTTGAAGACAACTCTGCTCCTCTGATCCTCCAAAGCATTGTTTCTCGACTGCAGAAAAATTTTGAACATCGATATATATATATATATATATATATATATATATATATATATATATATATATATATATATATATATATATAGCTATATATGCAGGGGCGGATCCAGGATATGATCAAGGGAGTGGCTAAACCATATTTTGCCGTTTTATCCAGTGTAAAGCAGGATTGAAGCCCATTTTTCCAGTGTATATCTGAGCGTCAAGGGGGAGGCTATAGCCCCTATAGCCCCCCTTGGACCCGCCACTATATATATAATATAGGAACGATCTTACCCGTTCCCCCTCCCAATGTTGAAGCTGGGGGGACGTGTACATACCTGTCGTTTCTCGTTTCTTTTCGTCCATAAATTCAAAATCCTGGACAAGGCTTGCATAAACTTCTCGCCATGCTTTTTGCTTTTCAATTCTGTCCTTGAAAGAGTCTGTTATCTTATCCCATATGCAAGGTCTACATTCCACAAGTTCAATAAGGGTTAAAATATCGAATGGAAAAATTCCTGCCACCTCTAAAAATCTAAGCAAAACTAGAAAGATAAGAATGCAGTAATACACAACCTTTTCATCCAGTCACTGTAGCTAAACTGCAGAACTCTATCAGGGGGTCGATCCCAGTACAAAGGGGAGAGGGAAAATTTGGATACATAGCTTTGGTCTTTGTTTTCAATTGCCATTCCACAAATTATTTTTAAAATGGGGGATTTGGGATAGTTTTGAAAGTGAGAGAAAAAATCTGCAACAAGTGAAGCATGAAGTCACATCCCTATTGTTGAGGTCACAATCAAGAAAATACCAAATGAGTAACTTGTCCTTGGACCTTTGGAAAGAGTGTTTGTGCTGGTTTCGTTTCAAAATAATAATAATTCTACTTGTCAACAAATATTGTATCCAATTATTGCTTATTGAGTGGGAACGGGAAAAGTGATCTGCACACAATTCTGATGAAAATAAAAGGAAGTAATAATAATCAGGATTTTTTCCATATGGTTATATTCAAAGTGTACCAAAATTTGAAAATTATGCTTAAATAATTTCCAGAATGTATTAAAATTTAAATGCATTAATAAATTAAAAATATACCATCAAAGTGTGTGTGTGTGTGTGTGTGTGTGTGTGTGTGTGAGTGAGAGAGGGAGAGAGAGAGAAAGAACAAAAATAAAAAAGAGTGGAAAATAATCAAGAAATTGGTTATCTAAATTTCCTATGTTCTATTTGGTAATAGCTATTTAGAGGGAAACCAGTACTCTTCAGACTTCCCACATTTTATACTTATTTAATAAAGGGAATTAGCTACTCCAAAACAGAGATTGTAAAAAAAATAATAATAAGCTGTTCCGAAGTTGTTTATAGGACAAGATAATAATAATATTATTATACAATTGTAATAGAAAAAATGGAAACAACAAAATTCCAAAGACAAGAAACGAAACAAAAATACACAGCGCCTTGTTACTCACTCTCTTCATCTAACCCGCTGGCCGGCCGACATTATCGGCCGCATGTGCATCCAATCATAAGAAAATATTGCCCCCGACAAAATCGGTGTCGGCGATACCGCCAACATTATCGGGGGCTTGGCCGACAGCATCTGCGTGTCGGAGGATGGGCCGATAATATCGGTGGCGTGTGCAAGCTACGATTTGAGTACATTGAAGGGCGTTGGCACTCTACTCAGAATTACTAGAGAACGCAATTTATCGAAATGATCTGAGTATATAACATTATAGCAATATTTTTAATAGTAGTAATGATTAATTTTATGTTGATATAATCAATATGCGCTTATATAATTAATTAATAATTAATTAAAATTTGTTCCAATTTAGTGCAATAATTAATAAAAATTTCGTTCTGAAACTTGAATATGTTATTCCCTGATTATTATTGATTAGAATGAAATGGTATTAAATTTTTCTTGAAGCTTGATTTGTTTTTAATTATCTTAAGAACTACATGTTGGAATGAAAAAATGCAACTGAACTGCACACCACAGCGCAAGTCCGTTTTTTGACTACTTATATTCGTCGAAAGAGGCCAGCGATCTTCAACATTTATATATCGTTCTAAGCACTGGAATGTCTTCTTCCTCTGAATATTATACATCATCATGTATTACCAACGTACTTTATGTATTTCGAGAATAAATGCGCAAAGTGTTAACATTTTAAAAGGAACATCTGTACGCTAGCGCCACTCGCATTTTCGACGGGATGTTCTACAACTACAAGGTCCTACTATCACCTATTTCGCAGTATAGCTAACGAGTTGAAGTTGTCACCAATCAGGAGTGAGCTGATATACTGCAAATACATAATGGCTCGTAAACGACCTTTATCAAAAACCATAAAACGAAATAAGCGCTCAAAATCTGCTCGAGCCGCCGCTAAACCTCGCAAAACAAATTGTTGTTCCTGTTGATGATTCTTCTCCATGTTATCAAGAACAAGGAACCGGTGAAGATTCAAGACAGCATGAAAGGTAAGATTATGTATATATATTGTTATGTGTTTTCTGAGATTATCGTTGTATTTGTATACACTTTCTTTCGTGAAATCGTATTTGAGATCACTCCTCTACTCTCCACCCAGTATGTCAAAGTTGGTACTGAGTCCAACTCCCTTTAAGCCTCAGTATCGGGACGTCTTCGGCTTTACTGGTTCGAAGATGATGAGAAAGTGCACTAAAAGTCTCAATAGTGGGGGGAGACTCGTATTTCAGAGGTAGAGCTTGTACTGGAAATCGAAACCCAGGTAACATATGAAGACTGTGAACTGAATCCAGATAGGGAGAGATAGCATGACTAAATTAAAGAGACCATTTCCATTGTACGGTTTATTTATAACAATAAAAAAAATAAAAATGAAAATACAAAGAATCTTACAAAGAATCTACTCGGTTGCTTGAAATTACAACTTTAGATTATTACTACATAACATGTATGGGCACAACCCCTTTATTACCAAACGGGTGCTAGAAGGTTATTATGCTAAGCCGCGATTTATTGAAAATAGTAAGTTTGATGATTCGTACTTGCAACTTGCATTGGCCCAAAGGGGGAGTGATAGTTTTCGAAGTGGAAACTTTATGTTAATCCCTAACAAATCTCAAGGTGCTCATCCCGAATCGAGGGGGGGACTTAGAAAAATAATCACATACCTGTTTTTACTACGAGCGTCCGGGACGACGATCCAAGAACACTAGACGAAGTCCGGAAACAATCAACCCGAGCTCGGCGGAGAGCCTCGCTTTTATAGCGACTTCGTCCCACGCATTTTCTGCTGGTTATGACGTAGCTCGAAAGCTACGTCACGAGCCTTGCCGAGCTTGGAGAAGCTTCTTCACGCGCATGCTCAATAGTGGTCACGACTTCTAGTTGTTTCTATGATTTTCCCCCATCACGCCGGGGCTGAAGTATCTATTTTACATTTACTAATACATTTGTATTTCACGCATAGCTCCAAATACATAATGTTTTTATGTACTTATCGCTTGCGTGGTGTTAACTAACTTTACATCCGTGACCCGGCACTGTGATCTAGGTAAATCAAAGCCAGGGTCATACCACTATTACATGCGTGTGGGTTGGTGTCAATGAGGCATCAGATTGCTGATACAATCAAAGCCTCACCTGACTCCGTTCTCCCTTTCTCTCTTTTCTTTGCAACACACACAATTAAAAAAGCGCAGGCGTCTCGCCCCATAATTTGAGTCCGGCTTAGGACTTCGAGGCTTAACTGTGTAACAATATATATATATATATATATATATATATATATATATATATATATATATATATATATATATATATATATATATATATATATATATATATATATATATATAAAAGCTTCGTGTTACTGAAGTATGTTAGTAGGTAACTCTTTATATTCGTTTCACTTATTATTTAATGTATATTTACATTATTTTTTGTCTCTCTTGTTTTTAAATTGTTTTGTTTTCGTTGTTTAGCATCTGTTCTCAGTACCTATCAATTTCTATATACAATCTGTAATATATTGACTCACTATTTAGTCTGGGACGGAATATTGTACTACATTTAATACTCTCTCACTGCGAACCACACAACGGTACCAGTGACAAGGAGCGATGTATACGAATATGATGTTGATTAAAGAGAAGAAGTACGATTATAATTACATGCCACTTGGTCCTCAAACATATTTGTCAAATAAAATATTTACTTTTGCAAAACTGAGATAGGCAGCTTCAGAACTGCGTAAACTGACGAGCAACTAGTTATATAATGCAGTATAACTATATGGATATTGTTCATGGGTGGACAACTTCACACTATCCCTCCTCTCCCTAATTTATTTCTAGTATAAAAGAACTCTTTCGAAAATAATAATTTTAGCAACTAACCTAAACTAACGATTTGAGGTGAAAAATCTCAAAATCGGACGGGTGTGAAGTTGTCCCGCCCCTTATTCCATTAGTTTGAATAATAATAATAATAATAATAGTAATAATAAGTCTCATCTCTCAGTAATGAGTACATCCTATCTCGCAAACGGTACGGTAGGGCAAGCAGATGAACCAAGAATTTTTCTGCTTTGCACATCACGTGACTGACTAGCTTTGGGTTTAAATTCCAAGAATTGAGAAGAAGCAAGCAAACGAGGTGATCTGATAAGACTTTTTTTCATTTGTGCTGCACAGAGGGTTTTCACATTGGAATTGGCATGTCATTTCTACTCCCCCTCCTGCCGGATTGGTTTTCCTCATTCTTGTTCCGCCAAAGTATTGACTCAGCCGCGGACATTTCAGGTGCCATAGTAGGGTATCTGTTTCGCTTCCTTTCTTTCAAGGCATGATAAAAACGCCAGAGTCACTACGAAAAGTAGTGCATTTCATATGTTGTAGCTACAAATGAGTGTATTCTCCATGTTAGCATGCGTCTCTATCCTCTCATCTGGTTTATAGTTTTAGTCGTCTTGATCCACCATTTTTTTTTCAACGTCGACCAAGTGTTCACATCGGGAATCATATTCGCAAGCCCCCGCATCGTAGGTTATGACTTGAATGATTTTTTTTTTTCTAAAATTTTTTTACATGTACTATAGCAAGCAATTTATGCAGCTATTTAACTTCACTTGGGTACTTTCTAGCGGAAAAAAGTGTAGAAACAAAGGATGTAGCTAAGGGGAGCACGGGGTCCAAATCTTGACTTGCCTTCCAAATATTTAAACTAGTATATAAATACTAGTTTGCTATGTATACTACTAGTTTAGTATATATGCCCCCCACTCAAATCAGAACTCTGGCTACGTTCTTGGTAGAAACTAAAAAAAAAATGTAATTGCTGAGAATTTTGAACATCCGAAAACGTGATTCGCAAAAACAAAAAAAAAAAAGCAAAAAAAAAAAAAACTTTTGACGCGCAATTACCAGCTCTGATGATAGTTGCATCACAAAAGTGGCATGATTTAAAAAAATCATTTCTCAGTGAGATCCGACTTTTCCAACTTCTAAAATGTGGAATTTGCTATTTATTTTTCTATAGAAGTATTTTTTTTTCATTTGCTCAGAATTTTCTGGGATGGGTTGGGTATGAACCATAGACCCCCGTCCATCTGCACGTCTCTATATATATCACGTAACTATCATTCTATCACAATGATGCCTGTGTAACTTCTGGATTAATTTTAGACTTCCAAACTATGCTATGCATAAGAAATTGAAGTCCTTTAGAATGACTGTGTCCGTCCGTCTGTCTGTCTGTCTGTCAACAGGTATCACAGCAAAAATGGTAAGAGCTATTTTCATACAATTTAAGCGGTAAAATCTATCGACAAGTGGTTTTCGGGAATCGATTCAACATCCCATCAACAGATTCCATCTCCTTCAACAACCTCCTACTTATACCGGAAGTGGTCGATTTTTACCACTTCCTGTTTCAACAGTAATAGACTGAAATAGTGATGTCGTCATTTCCTTTCCGTTACCATGGTGATCGCCATGTTCTTTTCTATACAAACGCGTGAAGCGAATGAAGTATATTCAAGTTTAGTACAAACAAGGATAACGACTGTAAATTTATTTACAATCATAAAATGTTTTAACGACTAATAAAGTTGGTGGGAAAGGGTACAGATTTAGAATACGGAAATGCGTTTAGGAAACTACAAATACAATTAAAAAATCATAAAAAAAGACTAATATCCAAGGAACTTATTTCTAAAGGCACCACACCTCTAAGTGATAAGGTAGAAGTCAAATAATTAATGTAAACGTCAGGATTACGTGATCCACCTTAAGAAACAATTATACACAGTAGAAACTCCGTAACATGCAGATTGACAAACTGTCAGCACAAGGAAAACTGTAAAAATATAAGATTTTTTAAAAGTTTTTTTTTTTTTTTTTTTTTTTTAGAACAGTGTTAATTCTATTGGGACATTTACTTCTCTTATGTCCACTCTGATAATGGAAATTGCAATATTACAAAACAAAGGGGAAAAAACAAACTTTTGGAAATTTTCAATCCGAACCATCAGTGGATAGATATAGGTAAGATGTTTTCTTATATTACTTATCAACTTGTTCTTTTTTCTTTAAAAAATGCCTTTAGAAACATACAATAAGGAAACATCCAATTATGAATGGTTCAGCATATATTCTAAACAACTGTTAAACATTAATCCTGTACACGTATGCAATCTTATGATACTTATATTAATGAATCAAAAATTTTCCAGAATTATTTAAGGTTAATACCTGAATATGAACAAGATGAGTACATTTGTCTCCTCTTCTTCTCTTTCTATATCTTTGTTTTTTAGTTTCATTAATCTATTATATAAAAGAGAACGCACAAATCCTTTGTTAGCTCATCACGCTAATACGGCTGAACCAATTTCTTTCATTTTTGGGGGGTTATTAGGATTTGGACCCTAGATGGTTTTTATCATATCACTTTAATTTTTAATTACCAGTGTCTTGAGATAATTGACCATTCAAGTGTCCATAACGTACAAATCCTTTGTTAGTTCATCATAGGTATAAAAATAAACGTATTTATATGCAACCCGCATGACCGTGTCACTCGGCGGGTTAACATAAATGACAGGCGCTATAATGTTAACATTTACTGCAATTTGAAAGCGAAAAAGTAAAAATTATCTAAGTAACAAAGTTTATTGCGTTCCGGGGTGACCGCAGCGAAGCGGGGTGAACGCTGCTAGTTAGAAATACAAAAATTCTTAAACGTATTCTTAAAAAAACTCAAATATTTCATTCACTCTAACGTTTGCAATTTCAAAATATTTCATCACTATTTTCACTTTCCATTTAGATTCTTTAGGCATTTAAGCTACTTGTTGTTTAGAAAATAAAATGGCGATCACCATGGCAACAAAAAGGATGTGACGTCACACTATTTCAGTCTATAGTCATAACCCAGAAACGATAATAGCTAGCGTCAAACGGTTCTCAGGAATCGATTCAAGGTATCAAAGAAACAAAACACTTCGACTTCTGTATTTCCACTAAAACCGGAAGTGGTAGAAATTCACTACTACTTCCGGTTTCAATATTGATTTTCATTAAGATTTATCGACAAGCAGTTTTTAGAAATCGATTCAGCATCCTAAGAATATGTTCTATTTTCTTCACCAATGTTCAAGTTAAACCGGAAGCTATACAAATCGGCCACTTCCGGTTTCAACAGTATTTGTCATAACTTAAAAACGGTAAGAGATATCGACAAAAGGTTTCTGAGAATCGATTCATTGTTCCAAGAATAGGTACAATCTCCTTCGACAATCTTCTATTTAAACCGGAAGTGGTAGAAATCAACTACTTCCGGTCTCTACTATTTTCAGTTTTACTATGTAATTTGTATAGTTTGGAAGTCTACCGTAGTTTCATACTGTGGAACGATACTCACTTGTTTCTTCTTTGCAGCTTTGATTCTGAAACTTTCATACTTGAGACTGAGCGTGGAAATGTGACACGAAATGGCGTCCCAAGCGGCTATCGAATTTTTAACTTGGAACATTTTCTTCAATGGGCATTAACACTTCAAGATAACCATAGAAGAATATGCACTGGCGGTAAATTGGACTTTATAAAAGAACGGCGACTAGGACTTGTTAGTTATTTGTACTTCAAATGTCGAGCATGCAACCGGGAAGTTAGCCATTCTACTGAGAAATTGGACTCAAAAACGAAAGTGTCAACTGTTAATGCGTCAGCAGTTTGGGCCACGGTATCTATAGGAAGTGGTTACTCTCACCTAGAAGAATTACTCAGCATTTTAGATATTCCATGCATGAAGGGAAACTTGAATCCGTAAGTATAGTCTATTTTTTTGTTCTATATTTATCCAGACACATGTACACAAACCAATCAGACAGCATCATATTGTGCGTGTGCGTTTAAAATTAGATGTATTGTATATGTTAACCTATAGCGAGTGACAAAATCTACTATCTCATTTTGATAAAGTATCTGTAAATAAAATGAGTTCATGTGGTTTACAAGTGTCAGTAGTGGGAGAAAATTTGTAGTATTTTGACGAAAACAGGAAAAAGATCTTCAATGTTCATGAAGGGATTAATGATTTGGGGAAAACCAAATTGTAGCCTAACGTTCATTCACTACTATGACTCAACCTTACTGAAAGTGATGAATAAATCTCATTGCTTGGTATTGCGCGTTCGTTTTGTCTTCTTTTATCGTAAATATTTTGATTTACTATTTTTTTCGAAATGAGACGTGATTATTTTATTTTTCGTTTTATAAAGTAAATTTGATGTGTTTTACATGTGTCACTTTTTTTTTCTTTCGTGATTTTCATTTCGGAGAATCTCGTCATGAGGTCTCATTTCCCTTTGCCAACATCCTTCTTCGTACTCCACTAAGAATTACTTTTCACATTCATCTGCGAACCTTATACATTTTATCGTTGTTCTGTAACTGATTCCTTTCTCTGGATGGATACACATTGAGTAAGTAGAGAAAATTACGAGAATTTCTGGGAGCCTATCAGTTTTGTGGATTCGTGTAATTATAAAATATGTTTCAACTCTACGATTCCAGGTTGTCTCGAAACTTCGTTTTTACATATTTCGCAAACATATACCTCGACAAAGATAATTTTGAAGGATATGTTTAATGAACATTCCTTTTAATGTTTGTAGGAAAAGTAGCTATTTGTGCTTACAATATCGCTTACAAATTTCAGTTCACCCTGTCCTGTTTAAAGAATGCTTTACATTATTTTTCATATTAGGTCAGTTCAGATGAAAGAACTTTAATTGAAGTATCCTCCCGCGGACAACATGGGAATTCAATTTATGAAGAACATTGCCGCAACCGTCTAACGTCATCCATCTTCGGTAAAGTTGTGAAACATAAAGTTCACACTTCGTGCCATGTGTTGGTGAAAGACATTTTACACAAGAGAAATCTATCGACACCATCAATAGAATACGGAAGAAATCATGAAGATGTTGCTCTACGAAAGTTTGCGGAGGAGAAGAATGTGAAAGTAGAGAAACGAGGATTATATATTGATTCTAAGTATAGTTTCTTAGCTACTAGTCCAGATGGCAAGAAATATTTTTCAACTTCTTTGTTGATATAATATAGTAAGTGTTTAAGTCTAATAAGTGCTGTTTGTTCAGTGTGATATAATTAGAGGTATAATTAGAGGACTGAATCTGAACGAAACCAAACCACTTTCTTTTTGTTTATGGAAAAGGGACAGACAAATTATTATATTACTTTTTTAAAATCTATTTTCGTTCTTGTCTATCAATTAATTCTCTTCTAATCATATTTCAGGATATGTAGTAGATGATGGGTTAGTGGAAGTAAAGTGTGTTCCTTCACTCAGAAATAAGGATGTCACTGAAGAGAAAGAAAAAGACAGGGGCATTTTTTCTTAGAGCTCTTCCAGACGGAACTATAGGACTAAATACTAACAACGACTACTACTACTAAATTCAGGGCCAGTTGAATATTACCAAATTAGACAAATGCTTTTTAGTTGTATACATTAATGATAAATCACCTTTACACATTGTGCAAGTAAGAAGAGATGAAGAATTATGGGAAAATGTTATGCTACCGAAATTTATACGGTTTTTTAAAGAGTGTATGCCTCCTGAGATAGTAGATTCTATGGTACAACGTGGGATGCCCTGCAGAGACCCGGAATATATCCTAAGTGCTCAAAGCAAGATCGCCAAGAAAAAAAGACAATGATCGAGCAAAGATGAAATAGGTGTAATAATGTACATACTTACTGCAACGAATTTGTGTTCTAAATAATCGTGTTCAACATGTGAATATAATTATTGTTACTATTATTGTATATTTGCAGTTCGTTAATTACTCTTGTAATGTTTTATAATACTGCTTCTATCGTGTTATTCGAAATGCTGGGAAATGCCATGATTTACTGGATCATGGTTAGGAAATACCGTATAGAAATAATGTAAATATTTTCTTAATAATGTAAACTTGTATTGTGTTTATTTGTTGCTCTTTCTATTATAGTTGCGCTGTGTATTGTATTTGAATTTGTTCATTATGTACTTGTTAACATAGGCGCCGACTTTGGGGGGGCAGGGCACTTTTGGCCCCCCCAATATTTAAAGGTGGGGTCCTGGCCCCCCCAATATAATCCAGTTGAGGAAGAATTACCAAAGAGGAGAAAGAATTTCTGTCGTAAATTACGTCGTGCCTTTAATTCAATATTAAGAACAGCCTTCTTATTCGATAAAAAGCACCGTTTTCAAATCGGCGTTTAACCTTTTTAGGATTTCCACTTTTTGAGGTAAATTTTAGACTTTTACTCAAACAGCTACTGCTTCCTTACTATTTATCGTAGGATCGTGGTTCATACCTCGTTTTTCTCAGGATAGATCATACTTTCCAACGGTACCACTCTCTTGTCCGTATTATAGACCAGAAATAAGAAAATTGAAAAAAAAAATCGAAATTTTTGTGCAGCTCTTTCCCGGGCCTGGGTTCACGTAGGGATCTGAATCTTTAAATAAAATCTTGTTATATACATAATACGTGCGCAAAATTTCGTTCTTGTATCTTGAAAACTGAGGTCGGGAGAATTTTTTGAAAGTCTGAAGGTGACCCATCTTTTCATATATGTATATAAGTAGAGGAAGTTCGGGTATTATGGAATAGTCGGATAATATGGAATACCTCATTAACTCGCCTGTGAGGTGTTGCTTCCAAGCGGGGAGAAAATAAACTACTACCTCACGTCCCCATGATGCTCTACAGTCAGTCTCCATGAGATTGTGACATTCGTTGTGTTGGTAGACGTGAAAATCTGATTTCTTATTCAGGAATACTTTTACAGGTAAGTGGTTTACAACCTGTATTTTCCTATTGAAATGTAATAGAACAACAATTCTTTATTTACTATGACGTTGGATATACAGAGTGGTAGTTTGATAAGCGCCATTATCCTATACACCTTCGAATGCGTTTAACAGCTCTTTCGTTTCCAAGCTGGCGTGGAGGGCAATATGGAATACCCGCAAGAAAAGCATGGTATTCCGTATTCCGTATGGTACTCCGATTACAAAAATGTCTATCGGTATTGGGCAATTAAACATACATTTATGATGACAACAATGCTAAGTGTATTTTTTATTACAGCAAATTGTCTGATGATACAAGGGGTGAGCTTGGGTCCAGCGTTCATGTTTAATGTGTGCCGATCCTGACGCAGAGTATTAAATTTATGACTTTTGCAAGTAATCACAATCAGTTATGGCTTGGCATTCAGAATTTTCATATATTGTCACTATATTCATTGTATGTTCAACAGAAAACGTTTTTCTTTTCTATATAGCATTTGTATTCCACATTACCCGACTATTTCATATTACCCTCCAAAGTGGTTTCTTTACAAATTATAAATTTTACCCACCCCTGTAACGAAACTTCTTTATCAAGATATACATAAATAAAGCCAAATATGTAAGGCGTATACTTGTTTTCCTTTTTGTTTCAATGTGCAATTATTAACTGAGTTACAAAAATGGTATTCCATAATACCCGAACTTCCTCTATATATACCTAGGTATAAAATATTTTTTAAAAATGTACTGCGTCATTCCTATTTAGCCTATAGTCATGGTTCAAACGCCATTTTCTTCAGTATAATAAGCCCTTTCCAACGGTATCACTCCCATGTCCGTATCATACACCTAAACCAGATAATTAGGGAAAAACTCGGAAGTATTTTTGCAAATCGAACCAAAACATTTTGCCCTCTGGCCTGGGCCTGGGTTGACGTAGGGATCTGATTTTTTTCCTAAAAATACATTGTTATGTACATAATACGTGTGCAAAATTCCAATCTTGTGTCTTAAATACAAAGGGCAGAAAAAATGTTGAAAGTCTGAATTTAGGCTCTCTCTTTATACACACACAAACGTATATACTTATAAATATTTACTGCGTCATTACTATTTAGGCTAGAGTCATGGCTTAAACGTTATTTTCTTTAGTATAACAAGCCCTTTCCAACGGTGTCAAACACATGTACGTATCGTATTCCTGAACCTGAAAAATCGGGAAAACTGTTTTTTTTTTTTTCTGAAAAAATCAGCCCCTCGGAACATTTGCGTCCCTCGTGCCCGGACTCGGCTTCACGTAGAGATCTCAGAAAAATTTGAAAAATATCCAAAGGTACATACAATTCCAATCTGATATCGTGAAAACTACAGGCGTGAAAATTTTTTGAAATTTGCCTTAAGAAAAAGTAAAAAGTCACGCCCTTCCGCACCCACTTGGCGCAATCAAGTTGACCATCTGGTTCCAAAACGCATCTGGGGTGTTCTTTGGTCCATCCTTGACTTGACTAATAGAAAAACGACTTAGTAACTGTTATAGAACCTAAATAAGAGGTCAAAGACCATAGTACTCCATGGTAACAAAAGTTACCAAAAATCCTAAAAGGGTTAATAGAGCACTGAAGCTTCAACCAACACTATGGTAACACTAATATGAGAAGTGAAGATCAATGTGGTGCAGTGAAGTTCCCAGAATTTGAACTTGAATTTTTTTTATGCGTTTACACAAATTTGACATAGGTCATGAATTTAGCAGCGGAGCGGATACACCAGACCGTGATGTGGAGGGAAGGGGGCCTTTATCCAGCAGTTGGTAGAAAACGGCTGAATATGATTATATATTTATCCATTGTTTTGGCCCCCCCAATATTTTCTTCAAGTCGGCGCCTATGCTTGTTAATATTGAATAAAGTAACTTAGGGTATTATTATATGATATAAAGACTCAAAATAGAGAACTAAGAATGCTCTAAATAGTGTAAATAATTTATAAAATGAAAATTATCATTGCAACACTTTATTTTTACTCAAATATTGTTACATATTTTTTATTCACATAGACTCTTATGTACTTGTGTTACTAAGAGTCTCACACAAATAACTACTTAACATTACTTAAATTTCCAAGTTCCAAGTTTTTAAATGTAGTTTATAATGTAGTAACAGTATTCTTGCGCTGAATAACCTAACAATCATACCATTATTTGTATTTTATCATAAATAAAGAAATCGCTAGTCTGACTACCCCAGGTAAGTGGGAAAGCAGCCAAGAAGACATTGTATCAGTGTTTCTCAAACTGTTTGGTAACAACTCCCAAAATCGGTAAAATATCAAGGAGTTTAAAAATATTCATTCGTAAATGACTTTGTGACATTAGTATTATACAAAGAGGAGGCGTCGTAACTTTTAATGACTTCTAAAGCGGGTCTAGAGGTAAATTGTTTGAGAATCACTGTGTTACACATTCTTGACGGTCACAAGCCCGGTGAATGCTGAGTGACAGTTGCCGATTGCTTTTCCTGTCATTTGTATTTTGTGTATATCTTTGTGTAGAGAGGATAGAAGAGTAGTAGTGAACACGAGGTATGTCAAGGAAGAATGAACATCTCCGCTCTATAGGACGAGTTTTCTGGAGTGAGTGACAGCTTCTACACGGGGAGGGATACTGACCGCGGGTTGAACAGAAGGATGGTGGATCACCATTGAAAGAACTCCCCCGCCACGGTTAGTGCTATAGATATAGACTGCTGCTACCAAACATGTTCTTCTAATTACTTGGTTCTCAAGACAAGTTTTTGGGCCATTCTTTTTCCTTGAAATCCCATCCTTTCAATTCGTATTTGATGCTTTTGTATTTCAAGGCGACAGAAGAGGTTTCTATGGCTTTTTTTTTATATTGTCGTTTTAAAATTTTATTAAATTTTATAAATAATAATAAATGATATATATAAAACCGGAGTAACCAGACGACGGTGTATGGCCCTGCACCGGCCCCAACCATGGGTTTTCCCAGAATTTTGTCTGGGGCTCTGTATTTTTGCTGGGGGAGTTTGGATATTGATGCATGGAGGAACAACATAACGTAAACGAAATTACATGTGTGATAAAATAAGGCGGAAAAAACATTCTTCTGTACACCTTCTCCTTCTGTACATAACAAGTATACCTTCTCCAAAAAATACTTTTCATGGCTTGATCGAGGGCTATTTCAGAATTTACTATCTCTACAGGGTACCCCTGGAATTTTCAATTAAAGTTTCTAACATTTCTTCATACATTTACCCAGGGACTGACTACTTACCAGAGAGTGGGTCCTAGGGATCCGGACCCCCCGAAATTCCGACTTTTTTCTAAATTTAGTCTAACTTTAGGGGCAATTTTACACATTTTAATATAATTTAACCTCGGACCTCCCGAAATGGTTTGGACCCCTCCCAAAATAAATTCCTGCGTACGTCTCTGAGGCAAAGACATTAGCAAATACAGATACTTTATCTTTAAGGGTGATATGAAAGGCTATATATTTTTCTCTGTATCCATCGATGAATTATGGCAACAACCGTTCAAACTATTGAAACAGATCAACGTGAAGCTTCCACCACAGCAAGCATATATAGCAGGTACGTATCCAGGGGGGACCTGGGGGCTCATGTCCCCTCCGAAACTGAAGCACGCTTTTAATAAACATACTTTTACGCTTTTGAGATTCTTTTGTTTCAAATTACTTCGAGTCTGTCACAATTTTGGGCAATGTGTTTCGTCTTCTTTTAAGTCTAAGAACATACCGTGATGCCATTGCCCCTTGGTGGAATAAAAAAAAAAGAACACTTTTAAATAAGATTAAAATTTTGTTTCTGTTCTGTTTACATCTGAAAATGTAATGGAACTATACACTCAGTGTTTTCTTATTTTTGTTATATGCTATCGCAGACATTTTCCTTAGTTACATATCTCTCGGAAATATTTGTTGGACTTTCCTTGTGCCACAATACAGTTCCTTCAAATTAAACTGGTTCTTATAATGAAAAGTAAGGAAAAGTTTAAGCAAGAATAGAACTGTTGCCTTATATTATTATTATTTTAAAAACAAATTTATAGTTTAAAACATTAGAATTACGTGCTTACGAGACTTCTCCTTGTTACCCCCCGCGAAAAGAAAACCTGGATAAGTGCTTAATATATAGTGATTAAATTCCCATCAAATCAAATAAGTTCTCATGTATCCGAACTTGATACATGGATACATGTATTCAAACTACAGACCAGGAGAGCATAACGTGTTCTACAAGATAAAATTTTGAGATGACCAATTTCACATCACATGACAAACTCAGGATTGTGAAGACAAGGGACGTACGCAGGGAGTGGGTCCTGGGGGTCCGGACCCCCCAATATCCCGACATTTTTGTAAATTTAGTCTAATTTTAGGGGCAAATTTACAAAGTTTAATATAATTATTATCCGTTAATATAATTATTATATTATCCGTACGGTAATCGGGTTTAGATGTACATCTGCGGACAGCCAAATTACTGTACAATTTCCATCTATACATCGAACAAAATATGTTTTTAAATACTTTAGTATTTTATTTCGTAACACAAGAAAAGACTTGATGGGTTGAAAATATATAAATATTGGAAACAGAAGGAAGAAGTTAAAGGGTTACTTACAAAAATAAAAAATAACGTAAGTGTATTAGCGCGATATTTCGCTCATTGGTACGCGTTTTCGTGCACAGAGAAATAATAATAATAATAAAAACGTATCAGATACTCCATAGAAACACATTATATACCAAGCAATACAGAACAAGTGATCATTTCATTTCTTCCTTTTCTCTGCAGGTATTTATTAAATGTATTTAATTTACTGGTATTTCGTATTCTAAAAATGTACAAGAATAAAGATAAAACAAGAAATTCCGATTTATCGCAAACTTTCAATACTTTTTTCCTTTTTGTGAGATTTCAAGGGGGTCCGAACCCTCCCCTTGGCTACGTGCCTATCAACAATATAGCATATAAAGAGATTGATTATTCGGAATAATGATGAGAATCTTGAAAATATTTTCATTATTTAAGTCACTGGTTCTTAACAATGGCTTAACGCCCCCACAGGCGTTTTCTTTCTAAACGAGGCTTGGAACAAAAAGGGGGGATTGGAGGGCGTTTGAGATTTCATGACATGTTATAGACTGTTTTCTTATTATTAGACGTAAACCATGACTTATTTTACCAATACACACAAACACACACGTATAAATGTACAAAAGAATTGTATATATAAAACAATTATGTTCTTTATGTTCATTATTCGTTACGCACTTAGAGTGAAAGGAAGGGTTGCCAGGCAGTTTTGTTTTTGACTCCCTGGGATAAGTTGTAAGTTCTCGGTTTTGTCACGAGAGAGGTCGGATTAGACTCGCTGCTGAAAGAGAACATTAAGTTCCAAACAAATGAACACAAAACATCTTTAATATCACAACAGTTTAGTAAATGGCTAGCCCTATAATTGCATTTCCTCTTTTAAATTGGATTTCTCAATATTATCTTCTGTTACATAATGTTCTGTTCGATATGCTACGTGACTAAAGAACTGGATTTTATATACTTAAGAAAAATAAAAGTAAATATTTATTTTACGTCCCACGATTATGCCGTGTAAGCTAAATAATAATAATATGATGATGATAAGAATGAATAAAAATAGTGTATTGAAGAAAGTGGGAGTAGAACTCCGAGAAAACTCACGCGCATAGTGTTTACCAGCCACAAAGCTCACTTCGCGCGAATTGGTAACTAACCATAGACCCCAAGCATCAGAGATGAATGCTTTACCACTGAGCCACCTTTGCCCCTATATGCTTAGGCTGTCTTAAGAATAGGAAAAGTTACAAATTGTCAACTGTAAAACAAATATGTAAACCTACGAAGCTCAAAGCTGATGTCATATAGCCCTTCTGCTATTTCTTAAACATTTCTGATATCTCGCAGCAGGCTTTCTACAGAGGTAATATACTGTACTATAGAGGACAATTTATGCACCCAGAAACATGAAATAAAGTAATTACTATAACACCATATCACATTTGGCTCACTTCTAGGCCGCTCCTATTAGAACCTTGTCCCCTGCATTCACTGTATCCTACATCAAGTCTTACATCTTCTGATGAATGGCTTTGCATTTCCATTCTTCTGCAAACATTAAAATTAAACGTAGCTTCTTCCTTCAGCACCTTCGCAAGGCTAAAAATGTGCGGAGAGGTTCTGGATATCATTTTGTTTAAGCGGTTATGCCAACATTCTACGGTATTATTATGTTCGATGCCTCTGGCTGCTACAATTCCAACTTTTCACAGGAAGATTTGGATTTTCCTTATATTACTCCGTAAAGTAATCGTTGAAATTCTCGATTTTTTGTCCTGTTGAGCAGTTCTCGACGATGATCAACTAACCATGAGGGATATATTCCAGTGCTGCACTCATCCGAAAATGGCGGCTCACCTTCTCATTCTTAAGATAGTCATCGACTAGCTCTACTTTCCGCCAGATGTCCTGGTTGAAGTGTTAGTTGCATCCTGAAATCCCTAGCTGCAATTTGAAAATCCACCTTCAAATTTCTTGGGTGATTTTGTTCACACCAAGTTTTCACATATGAAAGTAGATGTTTGTAAATGTTCTCTGTTTTATCAGGGAGCAAAGAGTACGGACATGGCCAGATCAACGTTGAAAATCATAGACACTGATGTACAGATTTTTATTTTTATTTATTTATTTATTTATTTATTTGTGTGCTCTCTCCTTGTACCTTGTAAGCCGCCTTCTTACTTCACAATCTGCGAAGTCATCCTCTGACTTCGCTGTTCCTTGACAAACTTATTATTTTTTTTTCTATTTACACACAACTGGAAAAAGTAACATGCATTAATTCAATAACATAATGTAAAGAATGCAGGTTTAATTTAATGATGAAAACAATGGAGTACCATTTTCCTGCCTCTATGATCGTGTAAAAGTTGTTTCAAGTCCATTCGAGACTCTTGTTCAAGTGTCTTGAACAATACTCCTTTGAACGTGTAAATTTGAAGTATTGAATGGTCTTGTTCAAGCTTTCTTGGATCGTCTACAAGCAGCATTAGAAAAGCGCATTCTTAAGGACGTTTATGTGTTTATACTAAAACTTAAGAGCCTTTCTCATATACTTACCTTCTGAAATTCAAGATAAACAGATAAACAGGTCAATGCTATGTAGGTCATAAAAAGGCCTTACAAAGAACTAAGTAGACAGATGAATTCTAGAAAAAAGATTGTAATTATTACATATTATTGAATTTATTAAACTGTCCACATTATTCCTATACGTGCATATACTAAATTTTGCACAAGAAATATGAATATGAATGTAGGGTAAATGCACCTATATTCAACCATTTTCTCAAATGTCAGCCATGTAGCATACTCAAATAACCACAAACAAAAATCAAAAACGAACTTCCTAAATTTTTCTTTTGCTTAGGGAGTCTATATGTGGAAAGTTACTTTTGTCTTCTGTATTTGACTTCTAGAGTTTATGAAGAAGTCAAAGAAGTGTTGTTCCGGTATGACATCTGGTAGAAGAAACGACGTCCAGCACACATTTGTGTTTAATAATAATAATAATAATAATAATAATAATAATAATAATAATAATAATAATAATAATAATAATAATAATAATAATAATAATAAATACACTTTATTTTAGGGACAACTAAAACTCCTATTATTATTTCTAATAATTGTTGTTTTCAATGTATGAACGTATATAAAATATTAAAAATGTTATTAAAATAAAACTGTACTTCCAAAGAATAAAAATAGTTCTTACTTCACGAAGACCATTTATTTAACTCACATTTGCGGGCACTGTATTTTAAAATATTTCCTGATAGTATGAAACAATAACAAGCAAATATACACTGAGAAAAATCCGTTCTCCGAACATCGGTATATTGTACTAATCTCTTGCTTACTACAGAAATCAGTATGAAGCATACGTTATCCATATGCAACATACACAGTGCCGTTAGACGTTACATCATGCTGTTGCAGGATGTCTGACATCTAACAGTTTTCCGTATATCACATGCAAATATTTATGTTACATTCCTGGGCTATATGTTATATACGTCCATTTCTATGTGAGATCCTGACCGCCTACATTGTTTCATACGGAAAGTACGTATAGATGTAACATTTATACGGAAAGTATTATAAAACATGCGTTTTCAGTTATACGTTTGCAGTACGTTAAGTCCAAAGTGTACATGAATTATGCATATAACCTTCCTTTTTAAGTACACCATCTACATTTTTCTTTCTCAGTGTATATAGAAAACCTCAACAAAAACAAATGTAAACGGAAGATCATACTTCGAACTGATGAAACGGAGATTATATTTCCTAGCATAACTATAAACGCGAAACAGTATCCTTCTAATTTTTTCAAACTTTGCCTCAATCTTCATCTCAATAGAATCAACTAATACAAATTCATTAAAACCTAAATTAATAAGCAACCGAGTGCTGTCTAACGTCAAACGACCAAAAATATAAATCCTCTAAAATGGCTTACGGTCAAAGTCAGAAATGGAAAATTCAAATATAATTTAAATTTTGAGAGTAAATTAAAACAATCTCTTTGGGCAAAAATGTTTAATGAATACTTAGAACTAGGTTACGAAATAGGAGCAGAAGCCCAATAACGTGTTTGGAACCGTTTGTATTGTATGTATTCTGTTTATAAATACGTATAATTGATTTGATTGTTATAATATAGTCATCTGGCAACCCTCAGCTTATGTGTCTATTTCGTATAAATATTCACGATTATGATATACGATAAAACAGAGAGAACAATACCGTGGCAAGCAACACCAAAATCGAGTCGTGGCGAACTACACAGTGGCAAACACGTAATCTTTCAAACGGGCCAGCTGCTGTTTACGTGATGTGATCACAGACAACAGACAACGCTGATTTCAATATCATGGAAACAATTATAGAAAATTGCAACAGTTTCCCAACTGTTTAACTGTCAATGTTCCCAATTGAGAACATGCTTTTAGAAATCCTGTTGAAAGGTTGTGAACTAACGATATGGACGAGTGTTGGCCTTTTATGAAGCAAGAATGTTGAATCATTTATCTTCGCCATACCTCTAGTAAAGGATTTCTAATTCGTGTCGAATTACTAATTTCTTAAAAATTTCTGAAATATCAACTAAGAAACATCAATCTGTATAATAAATTCCACTGTATTTGTATAAATTTAAAAGAAGGGGTGTAACATACATTTATTCTTCCATGTTCCCAAGTGGGAACATTGGCAGTTGCGGTTTACATTACGGACCAAGAAACGACGAAGGAGCTTTGAATTTTCACTTCAAAAAGGTACCATAACTACTTTCATCTTCAACAATCCAGCCTTCATTACAAATGTAGTAGTGTTCGCTATTTCTGTCGACGTTATATATTGCTTTCAGTGCCAACAAAAGTAAGAACACACAACATTTTTTAGAAAATAAATTTATATTTGATTTAATATAGACTTTTTAAAAAAATAGAATCATTCTGTTAGTAACTCGTGTAAGGGCTAGTGCATTTACCAAAGCTGCTCTTATCTTCAGCTGGAATTAGTGATAGTGAATAAGTGTAGAATACAATTATGTCTAAATAAAGATCTTTAACCTACAAGATGCCGTAGAAAATTTTATGATTCTTGGTGAGTCTGAAGCATAGGATGTCTTCGAAGACGATGTAGATTTACATAAAATTTCTCCAGATGAGAACGGTCGTCTCACAGGATAAGATATAAATTATATCATGTTATAGGATACCTGTGGACAAATTGAATTGCACTTCGATTATATATGTGCAGATATGGGGAACTTTGATATGTTTGACAAATTATTATCGGATTATCGCCCTAAAGTTCGCTGCAAAAAGTGGTGGTGAAACCTATTTTCTAATAATCCTGCGATAATTAGCTGGTTTCTGCATCGGGAACTACATGACAATGGCGAAAGTGAGCATCTTGAGTACAGAAGAGAAATGGCGATGATCCTTATGACCTAGAAGATGAGAACCATATCAAAAGCACGACCAAGAACACCAATTTCTCCATCACGTAGGAAAACTGATGGACATTTCATAATGCAATGCGATCGAAGACGTGTCCTATGTGGAAAGCATGCTCGTTTGCAGTGTTCCAAATGCAAGAAAAAATTCACATCCATTGCTTATCTAAATCTCGTGGCATTGATTCAATGTAAAATAACCATTGTATTTCTGTAAAGATAATAAAACTGTATGAAATTTCCAGTTCATTATATTCACATTATATATTGTGTACTGTTGTATTGCACTGCACTGAAAACTGTTTTGCATCTTTCTTCACAATAAATACGTATATATACTTAAAATTCAGATAGACTCAAATAATAAAAGACTAAACTCATGTAATAATATGTATTTACAACATTTAAAAGCACAAAGCGTCAATGTTCCTAAATGGGAACACGACATATTTCATACATGCAAAACGATTTTTGTAAATAAAAGAAAACAAGAAAACTTTAGTTAGATATTTACTTTCTTATTAATTTAGCAGGTAAACGGGCGGAAATTTGGAAATGGTAGGGCAGGTGTGGAAAATCGATAGCCTCATCGGCATCTCCTTCACCCACTCACCCCTATGCAGACACTTGGACTTAGTACACGGCTTCTCCATGCGTTCGCAACGCGATTTTATGGCTCATGAGTATGGTTGGAATACGCTGATCATGTATTTAAATGTGGATGGCTAGTCACAATGCGCTACAAACGACAAATCAATAAAAAAAAGTGCGCAAAATGCGTCGACTCGAGCGTATTTGGTGCGTTTCGGAACAATAGCCCGCCTGCTATTTCGGAATCAGTAAAAGATGTCCAAAAGAAGGAAAAACGGAAAGACATGTTTCCAGCCAAGGGGATTTTAGCAAGAAACAGCTGGTTAAAGGATGCTTTGAGCAGAGTGTAGGAACTCTGCTATTATAAAGTATGTGCGAATATAACAAAAGAAAACTCCGAAAAATTAGCTAATCACAGAAAGATTTATGTAACACAATAGGGTTATTTCTCGTGATTCGCATGAATGAAAATAAGGGTTTAGCAGTAAGGCCTGGAAACCCTGACTGGCTCACAGTATGATTTATAACTCTGAATAAAGTAAAGTTACCGAGTAGCCAGCTAGGTCGTGTTCGCTGCTGAGGTAATGCATCTTAAACGCATCCTCATATAGCCATAGCCTT